>NW_008239288.1:1058827-1081151 GCF_000691975.1 Corvus brachyrhynchos
GCCTTTCTTTGATGTGTCTGGTACCCAGCACACTGAACACAATGGGTTTGTGGTATGATCGATGGCTGATCTTAACAATTCCCAGTTTCCTTTGTTATTCTCTACTTTTGCTGAAGCAAAGAAAACAGCACTCTATCTACCGAAAAAAGAGATAACAAGGTTTTCAGGTACAGCCTCCCAGAGAAATTATATCAATTTCTTTATGCCTCTAGGTCTAGCTTATAGGAAATCTTTGAAACATTTAACATAGCTGTAGCATCTGTCTCTCCCTGAAATTCTCCCTGCCTTGCTGCAGACCTCAGATGCAGCCCTGTCTGTTCCCCAGGTGAACGGGGCTGATTCCAAACCCTGATCATATATCCATTTGCACTTGTAAGGGTTGGCAGTTCATCTATCAATCACCCCCTGCCACCTTGTCTCTCTTCAGAAGTCAAGCTTTTGATACCTCTTTCCAAGTAAGCCCATGGGAACTATAAAAACCTTCTATGAATATGCCCAAAGTATACATGGGATTTTTTATTTTGCTTCACTGCCAAAATAAAAAACAACTATTTAACAAGTTGACTATATATACTTTAGACAGATTACTAACTCTGTTCTGCCATTACCGATTTCCATATGACCTTTTCAAGAAAAATCAGGATGTCAGGAACTCTAATGATAATAGCTTGGGGTCTTCCAGCAAGTGGGTTATTAGGTAAAATACTTAGTGCAATACCTTCTATCTGGTCAGTGATAATGGTTTAAATGGTCTCTTCTCTCCTCATCATATTCCTCCCATTTGAATGTCCTGAATCAATAGAACAAGTTCAAGAGAAAAAAAAAGAGGCAGAAATCCAGGCTTCTTTAACTATGAATAAAGCCTGCATAGTAAATTGGAGCAGCAGGGGGAAGAGAATTCCAATTTGATTTGCAAATTGACTCTCTTCCACTCCCATTTGCAGAAATAAGGCCCATATGCCCAGTAAGCAGTTGCTGCTCAAGGTAAAGCTCTGCACCACAGAGGGTTTCTTGGCAGCAAATGAAAGGAACATTGCCACTCTGTTACGTACGCCAGCTCCAATAAATCTGTGGATTAGTTTCCTGGCTGCCACAATTGAGCCAACTCAAAACCATATGGTTCTCCTTTCTTAAACACTGCCATTCGAAAGGAGCACGGCCGCCTCCCTCCCAGAGCCGTTTTTGTTCTGAGGAGAGCTCCACAACAATAAGGAACCATAAATATGGGAGAAGTCTGTGACTTTATTTATCCCTCTTGCCTAGTCCAGCTGATGGCATGAGATCACAATTGCATTTTATTGGCCTTCTTGCAATTTCCTTCTGTTTACAGTCTGCCCTCTGGTTCCCTTTATGAACTGGAGTGTGGCACAGCATGTTCATCTGGCTTATTTATTTGCAAGGAAGAGTTCCTGGGATGTATTCTGAATCATTCTTGTATAATCCTAGAGAGTCTTATGAAATAGTTTAGTGGTTCTTGGGATGAAAATGAGATTTTGGTTCAGAGATGTATTATTTATTCTATTTTTCCCAAGTCTCAGTGATATGCTCTTACTTGTTAAGCACTAACCTCCTTCTGTAAATGTGCTGGAGCCTGGCCCAGCTGTTGTTCTCTTACAGATATATTTGGCTTTTGCCAAAAGTCTTCACCAGCTGATGGGACAAACTCCTTGCGTGAGTGAGAGATACAGGACAAAGCCAAAGGAAAACACTGAATTACAATGGGGGATGCTCAGTCTGTTCATCTGCAAAGCAAGGAATACTTTCCTTCTTGAAATCAATCTTTACAGGCTCTTCTAAGCAGAACGGTCCCGTTCCCACATGTAAATGTAGGCAACCAGCAGTCAGTGTGGCTGCTGCATCAGCAGAGACTTTGGGCAGGAGCTGTGAGATTCCCACTGGGACACCTAGATGGAAAACAGATTCCCTCTTGAATTATCCTAGTTTGAAAACTTTATCTTCATGCTTGTAGAATTGACAAGGCAAGATTTTTTTAAATTTAAAATCTGTATTTAGTCCTAATTCTGTAGTAGTTTAACTTTTTTGGGTAGTGCTCTAGCTACTTTCAGTCGGCTGCTTTTTTTTTCCTCTCTCTCTCTTTTCTTTTGGGATAAGAGAAGCTTAACCTAAATCTTGATACCAATATAATCTCCAGACCAAATATATCTATACAGGAAAGTTACTTACTCTCCTTTTCAGATTCCTGCTTCTGAAATAAAGCCTCTTAACAGCAACATAAGTGTCTCTGCATCGGTGGGCTTGTACACTTCTGCTGAAATCAATACCATTAAAGTAGTTCAATGTTTTTATGGAGACAAAGGTATTCTCTAGAGGTGCAGCAACAATTTAATTCAACTTGCAGTGTTTTCACCAGGTAATCACTGTGCAAACCATTTCTTGTTTTGCCTGGGTGGCATCTCTCCTCTCACCTCTCATTTTGTTGTTGTTGATTCCACTCTTCAAACAGATTTAGATGCATCACTTTACAGAACTTTTTCACTCCTTAATATAGTAGGGAGAGAAGTGTAGATTTCTAGGGGGTTTTTGCCTCCCTCACCAGTGGTTTTCATTATGAGCTAGGTAATGACTTACCCTCTTTCCAAGCAGTGTAATGGAGTCAGAGGAGTCTTAGAAGGTGAAGTGGAAAAAGACACCCCAGATTTGATTCTCCTGGAAGGCAATTTTACTCATTCAGAGACTAAACGCAGTACCCAAATCCTCCTTCTGCTATACAGTAGATTTCTACTTTTCCAAAGCACTCAGTCTAAAATATTTTTTTCTCCCAGCAAGAAATAGCTTTTTCCTTCTGTTATCTGATATGATCTGATGAACTTCAGACCTAGACTCACCCAAGAATTGCTTTTGGCTGTATGGTTGTTTGCAGTTCTGTGGTTTGTCACTAGACCTGCAATTTTGGACAGAGCTACAAAATCAGTGATGTTTTACCTGAGGATCCTGCTGGAAAAGGGATGATCTTGTGCAGAGGATGCAGGAAGGGGGCTTGCATCCTGTTTCTGCCACTGGATGACTGTATGGTCTTTGTCTAATTTGCATCAGTTGTTTCCTTTCTCTCAGCATTTGTTAGTATTAATTGACCTTTTTCAGTTTATTTTGCAAGCGTGTTGGAGAAAGAGTTGCTCACTCCTCTGCATGGATTCTGTACACACAAATCCCAGTTGTAGCATCTGTGTGCTACAAAATACACATAACACATTTGCCTTTACCATGTCCCCTAAAATGCCTTGGACAACTATGACTAAAGCTCTCAGGAAATCCTTAAACATCAAGTACTGAAACTGAAAGCCAAGATCGCCTTCTGTGTCTTGGACAGCCCAAAAGGGAAAAACCAAACCAAATAAGGGGAACTTTGATAAGTGAAATAACTTACCAGCAGAAAAAGCTGAACATGTGAAAGGTGGGCAACAACACAGAGAAAGTGGGTGAGTAGTCAAATTGCTCTGGAGAAAGACTGGAAGTCTGTCCTTACTTGATGTTCTCACCAGCTCTGTGGTCCCAGTGGGGTCTCAACCTCCCACGAGGAGCAGACCTTGAGCAGAAGTTGGAATCATTTGAGCCCCAGACTCAGCTTTGCAGACTGTTCAGTTTTAGGTATCCTCATTTCATCTCCAGGTGCAGGAGGAGCAGTGAGGCAGGTAACGTGAGTAGCTCACTGGTGTGGAATGCACACTGCTCCTGTAAAATGGAGCATCCCTCTGCAAACCTGTCTCCTCCAGAGTTCTCTCCTGAGCCTTTAATACATCACATTATGTGGTTAATTCACACAGCAAGGTACCAACCCTCCCCAGTTGTGCACATCAGAGCTGTTATCACTTCCCCAAGAACAATCTATTTCTTTGGGGCAGATAAAGTCTTTAAGGCAAGTATATGGGACCAAATCTATCCCTGGTGCAATTCCATTGAAGTCACTGGGGTTTTACACCTGAGAGAAATGTGAAGCTATTGTATAAAGGCAGATTTTTTCCCCCCTCCCTTTCATTTACCTCTCTATGAATTTGAAATAAGCTCCTTTGCTTGTGACTTATTTAAGTTTATACTCTGGGGTTTGTCTTTTTTTAAGTATGGTATCCTTTTACATTATTGTTCCTGCTGGAAACACTCAAATGACTAGGCAGCAAAAGGAAAACATGGGCCAGCATCAGCTGCCACTCTCTCCCACCGAAGCACCACAAAGGACTGTACAGTTTGGATTGCTTTTTATCCCTTAGCTCTCCAAGGAGGAAACTTTCATCAAAAATGGGGAAGTTGTTTTATGTTAAATAGGAACAGCATCCTGCAAAGCTGTCCTCAAAACTCCAAAGAGATTTGCCTCAGGATCACTGAAATACCCTCAGCTGATCTCTGAAATGCCCTCAGCTGATCTCAGAGTGTATTTTTCTTACTATAGGGGATTTTTCAGGTAAGGCAAACAGAGATACAGGCCTCCTATTATCTGGGAACTTGCAAAGTGTGAGTCTTTCATCCTCTTTTCCTTCCATCTGAGCTCACATAGATATTTGCTTTCAGAGGAATATTTCTTTTCAACAGAAGGAGACAAATAAATACTGAAGAGGAGTGAAGACTGGGTGTGTGTCTGTGTGTGTGAATATAAAGAAAAGCTTCTGGATGCAAGTGTGTGCCTGTGCATGGATGTGATCTCCTTGTTCAGCATTCAAAGTTCAAATTCAGCACACTTCTCCAACCTGGAAGAATCCCACAGTCCCCTCACCTATCCTTCCCTTTCGGGAGTCTGTTCATTTTAAAGGAGTTTTCTGTGCTCAATTTTCACAATTTGGGCAGAGCTATTTCAGGAGGTGAAAAAAAATACCAGCATTTAAGCGAGCTCCAGAGCTGGAAGAAAGGCGGTGTCTTTGTCTGGCAGTGCCCCAAAGGTGCCATTTGACTCTATGCCTTCTTCTGAAGAAGCATCTCCCAAAAACTGTCAGAGCAAAACTGCTCAAGCCAGGTGTCTGTACAACCTTCTATAAACTGGCCTGGATTCATCAGCATTACAGGGGCTGGTTGGTAACATATGTTATCTGTGTGTTGTAGGGTTCTTGAAAACCTTCCAGGTGTCTCTTAAATACTGTTTTGTGCCCTAGGAATCTCATACCACAGCACCACAATTTCTCTGCTGCTTGGCAGCTGTCAGGAAAGAGAAACAACAATGCAAAAGATTTTTTTCCCTGAACAAATCAACAAGTGTTGCTACGGACAACATGGCAGAGTTCTTGGGATATGTAAGCCAGGATGAAGGCTGATCAAATACATTCAGGGGTTTAGTATGGGGGTGATATTTTTTAGCAGAAATGAGGGCTAGATAAGAACAGAAACCTGGACAACCAGGTGGAATGAGACTTGGAAGACTTGGAAAATGAATTAAGAAGGCAGACAGTTTTTTACAAAAGCTCAGTGTTTTGAACAAAGCTGGCAGCTTGGTAGGTTTTTGTTACCAGTGCCTAGGGAGGCTCATTTGGATTCTGAGCAGGGAAAACACCTGACCCTGTGTAGTCTCTACAGTATATGTGCTTGCATGTGTGCTATTTGTCTCAACACCTTGTATTACCAGAGGAGAGAAACAGATGTTTTGAGGACCTGACTCATCTCATCCCAATTTAGCTAAAATAGGACGAGATGGTTCATGACCTAAACACTCCTGTTTCCATTAAGAGGACAGGGAGCCCGGGCAGCCAGCTTGGGTCAGGTGTCTCAGCTGGGAACATCCTTTTCCAACCTTGTGCTACAAAACTGTCTTCTCTTCAATGCAATTTGTGGAGAAAATCAAGCTGTGAGTACCCTGGCTGGTGCCATAGGCTACAGGGGCTCATTTAAATGTGTGCAATGCACATTTTAAATAATGACATTTGTGTTTACACATGACTCTGGGAAATAGCTTTGTCTCATCCTTCAAATGCCCCTCTCCATAAAGCTGCATCTTCGCTGACAAATAGAAGATTTAGTGGGTGTTTAGTGTAACTGATTATCTGCTGATTCAATCAATTATGTGAACCTGGAGCCAAAGAGAACATTATGTGGGTTTATGCTGGTATGGCAGCTGCTCTGCTGCTCGACCCTGTGACATGTTTGCTATCTGGTGTAAATATTTGCATCTGCCAGAGAAACCTGCCCTGTCCCCTACTGCCAAATTGTTCTGCTACAGAGACTGAAATCTTCCTTATTAGTTTGCATTAGAGCAAGCACTACCTGATCAGAATTCAGGTGGAATAAATTGAACAGAAAAAAGAAATATTTGAAAAAAATAAATGCAGCAATATTCCAACAATACAGCTGGAAAGGTTCCTAAGGTGGAGCCTATTCAAAGCCTGCTCTTGCCTCTAGTAGCTTTTCTGTTCTGTCTTTACACAGTTATCTTTTGTATGGAAGCTGTTTTCCCAGTTGCATGGATGTAAAAGCAAAGAAAATGAGGCTGACAGTGATTCTATGTGGAGTAAATTGCAAAGGTAGGTATTGACAAGGAAAATGACGAGCAATTCTGCATTGGAAAGGCCTTGGAAAGTGAAATTCCTTCTTTGTGGCTGGAACTTCTCTCCATGCAGAACAGCCCAATCATGCAGAGGATCCAACCAACTGCTTCAGTGACAGTGACCCTTCACAAGCAGTGACTGACACTTTACAGAGGCTTTAACGTAGCAATTCTTAGTGTTTTCCTCTTCAGCTGCCTGCAGAGTGGGGGAGAAATATTCATATATATGCTATTGTATACACTTGCTCTGTGCTCACCATCCCCCACCAAACAAGAGAAACAAATGCACTTCCTACAGAGACTTGTTCATATCTGGGTTTGGAAAGACCAGAGCTTGGCTGCTCCTTCCAGCTCAGCCTGGGTGGTTGAGGCTAAGGATGAGCCTGACCTCATCCCCCTGCTTTACCTCATCATCCTCCCTGCCTCACTCATCCTCCCTGCTGCTGGAAGAGCAATGGAGATCCCGAGGGCTCTGTCCCAGCTGTCCTTCCCAGCACTGCCAGGGCTCCCTGATGCTCAGGTGGTTCTCCACAGCCCTTGCTCCTGGCAGCAGAGAGGTGGTGGCACTGGCAGAGCCCATGGCAGGAGGTGGAGAGCAGCCCTCACATCACTTGGCTGCAGGAGGGACACCTGAGGCACACAGGCACACTGTAGGCTCAGAAAGTTTTGTCCCTGCTTTTCCTAATGAGAAACAGCAGCCTCCGGGTCTGACATTTCCAAAGCTGTCATCCACTGGCAAAAAATCATGGCAGTTCATCAGAGTGTTTTGGAGGAAGTGGCTGTGCCTGATGGAGACGGGATGCATGGACTCAGCCAGGTGAAGTGGGACTTGTGCTGTGGGCTGACACAGGACAGCTGGCAATTTTGGCAGCTCACTGCTAGAAAATGGCTAATCTGTCTCTTGCTTCCTCCACTCTGTCTGTCTGTCTGTCTGTCTCAGGCTGTAAATCCTTTAAGTGAGGAAATGCACAAAAAAGGAGTCTTCCTGGTGTTGTAGCAGCATGGCAGCTGCTCCATGCCAGCTGCTCCTAAATACTGTGATAACACAGATAAATAATTGAAGTATGAGGTCATTCTGATATAAAAGGGGTCCAAAATCAACATCTATCTTAGCCCTGGGTCTTCATTGACTTCACTTCTCAATTACCCTGAGGAGATTGAGATAAAAAGACAAGACCACAATACAGCTGTTCTAATAAAGCTGTTTTACTGTAGGGATATAATGCATTAGTTGTCATAGACTGTGAAGAACGGGTCATTCTGTGCTTAGAGTTGAATTTTTAATGCTCACAAGCTGACAAGCTGAAGGTAAAGGCTGAAGAAAGTCAAACGGCAGCACAGCCTGAAAACAGGAATATGAGAAGCATGAAAAGAGCAACCCACCTTGGCACATTGGTTTTGAATTTCTAAGCACTTGGGGGGATGAAATAGAAAAGTCCACACAAAAAACCGCATTTTGGACTACAGTAACTTGAAGGACCCCTTGAAATAGTTCTTTGTTTCTTTTGGGGTTTTGTTTTGGTTTCAGGTGTTTTATTTTTAAAGGTCTTTTTTATGGGGCCAAATTATTGCTAAAAAAAAAAGTTTCCCTAAGGATGATTAACTATTTCCACAGACTTTGAGCTCCTTGGGTGAAGAGAGGTGACATTCTTGAAGGCTTTGAAAACCCTTCAGGACTGTCAAGAGAAGGATGAGAGAGAAAAGGGATCGGTGTGGGATGGGGCAAGACTGTGGGACCCCTCTTATTGGAGCTGGGGCTGTGTGCAGAGCTGAGTACAGACCACAGCTCCAGGCTATGGAGGCACGATGCTGGCTTCAACTCATCCGACTCAAAGAATCAGAATCAGAATAGATTCTGATATTTAAATATTTTTACAACTTCCATATCAGGGCAATGCAGCTTTTGCAGATAAACCCGTTGTAGTGAGGAAATAAATGGTGAGTTACAAGCTGTCCAGAGAGGAGGGAGTTTGTGGCATTTATTTGGCTGTAATAAACTACCTGCCTAATTACTTCACATCCTAGGACATCCTTAATGTTTTACAAGAGAAGCACAAAGAAATAAAGGTACAAAGCATGCTCCTACAGCTTATGTTTTCTTGCTGATAAACACCCAATCTTCTCTTTGAGTTGATTTATGCAGCTGTGAATATTTGTATGAAGTATCTATTGAAGTTCCCCTTTAATTTAAGGCATGATAAATACAGCTTTGTTTGGAAAGTTAAGAGAATGCCATACAGGATTTGGTAAATGAAGCTATAAAAACTATGAAAAGCATGCAGAAGCTTCTGTTTTCAATGAAAAGACTCATAGGTTATGGGAAATTACTCCAGCATAACCCATACACATTAGCTTCTAGATCATACCTTCACTGAACACTGGACACTGAAGTGTCAAATCCCTCAGACAGATCTAATGCTGTTTAGAGGCCATAGGTATTGCAGAAGCCACTTCATCCTTGGACAAATTGTTCCAGTAGCTAATCATCCTTGTTAAAAATGTGCATCTGGATTTATATTGCAAACCTCAGCTTTCAGCCACTGGATATTGTTACACTGTTTTCTGCTATATCAAAAAACTCTTGAGTAAAATCATTTATGTTAAGTGAATTCTTCAAGATAATCAAAGAGATAAATCATGTTCTGATGATGATTAAAGGCTACAAAGGAAAGAAAATAGCAAATAACACGTTTGATGTTCAGTTTAGTTGAAGTTTTCTGACAATTGGACTTTACATAGGGCTGTGTTCTCCCAGCAGTTCCTATCAGAAGTATATTCATGACATTACACACTCTGAGCCTCAGCAACAGACTCCTCTAAAGAGCTTCTGTTTTAGATGAAGTAAATTCAGGACTAATTTCAGCCCTGCCCTTGCAACTCCACTCATTCAGCAGAGGTTGCTCGTCACCTGAGGTTGCAAGGTTGGTTTTTACATGATTTGGCAAAGGACTCCTGTTGCTCTGGTACCTGACAAAATGGTTAAGTCACAAATATTTGCTAATGGCTAAAACAGTCTTGGAGAGATGTTGCAGTTCCCTCCTCCTTGTAAAGGAAAGTACCTGTAGCACCTCCATCCTGCAGAGCAGAGATGGCAAATACTGACCATGCAAAAGCAAATGTCATTCCCATCACAAGCCATCAGAGTCACAGTACAGAGCCAGAAGATAAAGCAGTATGGATCTAAAAATGTCATACTGCAGTTCATTCATTGCTTTATTTAATTTTTTTTTTTCTTTCATGAGGTTAGCAGCCAGAATGAAATTGCTTTTTATAGCTGCAATTAATCATGTTTATTACTGTAATAGCTGGAGACCAACATGATCCCACAACCCAACAGAGGTTTGCTGTGACTGACTTTATGGATAAAGAGAAGACACATTTGCTAAAGGTCATCTGTATTTCATGACAGAATTTACAGCCTCAGCCAGGGAGACAGATTTGGCTCTTTGTTGGGAGCTCCTCTGATGGCAGGAGCTGCCTGCATCCCCATCCCGGCTCTCACCAAGCAACGAAGCAGTGACCAACAGGATGAGACCCTTGGGCACAGCCTTGCTCCCTGTCTGTGCTCTTGGCAAGAAGACTGTGGCTGTGTGTCACAGAGAACAGGTTTTGTTTCTTTCCTTGGGGATGAAGGCTTCCAGTTTGGTGACCGGAACACGAATCAGCAGCTGCCACCATCTCCAGGTTGCAGTGTTAGCTGTGCAAATGGGTTTACTCAAAATATTGTGGCCACTGAAGGACATCTGTATCTGCCTGCTCCTATATCTGTTTGTATATTGGGCTTGAGTTTTTTTATCTTCTTTAGTGCACCTTACCTACCCCATGGGTAAGAATTAAAATCAGTTATTTTTCCCTTTCCTACAAACCCAAGTGTTGCTGGTTGAAGGTTATGGCTGCTCTGCTGTGAAAGGTGTAATACAGGTCAAGTTCAAAGCTTGACTGGCTGGTGCTGACTGGTTTTGTACTGATAATAATGAAACTGTGGGATCTCATGGGGGACATAAATCCCTCCCAGTTATACCCATAGATATTTATGCAACTGGCCTTGCTGATAACATCTTCCATCTGTCCCTAGTTTAAAGTTTTCTCAGGTAATTCTGTGAGAAGAGTAAATTTATCCTGTCTGGGATTCAAATCTGACACTTCTGCACTCCCAGGAAAATCCACATGCCCTTAATACATCACTATTGATCATGGTTGGTGCCCAAAAATCAGAAAGATGACAGAAGGTGTCTGCACACTGACCACTTGCTCATACATATATCCAGCCTAAGGGGATGCTGAGCTGACAGTGAACCTGCTATGCAGTGTCCATAATGCATATATCATGGAGCAAGCTGCTCTGGTGAGGTCTGATGGACCTCAGTTCTTGTCTTATTTTACTTTACAGACTGCTTATTCAACTGTAGTTCCAACTGGAGGAAAAAAAACACCTTTTTGGTTTTTGGTTTTTTTTAATAGTATTTGCTGTCACAGTGTTCAATGTCAGCTTCATCTTCACTGCAGTTCCTCTAGCTACTGCAAGGAATTGATCAACCTGTCACATTCTCCTCTTACAGGATAAGGGCTCCTCCAGTCTGTACCTTGATAGTGAGACCTCAAGAGATAAGGGGAGTTGGGTTTCTGTGTTTTCTCCACTTCTGTTTTTTACAAATCTTGTCAAGTGCTTCTCCACTTGCACTGCACAGTTAAAGAGACTTCCCATGCCTTGTGCTTTTGAGAAATCCAAACAGACCCATCATTTGGCGCTACAGGGATGAGACTGTTGAGGGCCTAACACAGGATCCCTTTTGAACAGCCCTTGTTACTGTGGCTTTGTCTCACCAAGCCAAGGAGCTTTGGGTTTAGTGGAAATTGTAGTGCATCCACACCATCAAATGCCTGCTTGAGTCTGCCACTGCCAGCTGTCCCAGACACCAAAGGTGCAGCACTGGCACATGGCAGCAAATCCTCTTCTCCAGGACCCACGTTTGCCCTGCGCTTGATCCCTGTTATCACACATCAGCAATCACAGTATTAAATACAGCTTCCTGCAGCAAATCCTGGGAGATTTCTCTGAGAGATTTTCCTGTTGCCTCAAGAAACTTCCTTGCTCTTTGACTTTTAATAAAGCAATTAGGAAAAAAAAAAGGAATGAATAATATTAAGCAGCACAGTCACTCACTTAGAAGGTAGGAAATGCTTTGAGCTTCCTTGGGCAACTGCAGCAACCAGCCTTCGTGGTTGTGCCCTACTGTCATGCTGCCCTGGGGGTGTTTGCTTCTGTGCTGGATTTGTGTGGCAAGGTTTTGGTAGCAGGGGGCTACAAGGGTGGCTTCTGTGAGAAGCTGCTGGAAGCTTTCCCTATGTCCAACAGAGCCAAAGTCAGCCAGCTCCTAGATGGACCCAATGCTGGCCAGGGCTGAGCCCATCAGCAAGAGAGACAGCTCCTCTGGGATAACATGGTTAAGAAGGGGAAAAAGTAACTGCAGGTGGAGTGGGGAGTGAGAATATGTGAAAGGAACAGCCCTGAAGACACCCAGGCCAGACCAGAAGGAGGGGCAGGAGCTGCTCCAGGTGCCAGAGCACAGATCCACCTGCAGCCCCTGGAGGACCCCACACCGGAGCAGGGCCGTGCCCTAAGCCAGCAGTGACCCCAGGGGAAGCCCGTGCTGCGAAAATGTTATATTTTTTGCAAATGTTCACAGTTTAATTGAGTGGGCAGATCTCCATGGAAGAGCAAAATTCTGCAGTGTGATTATGGTGCACAGATGTTGCTTGACAACTTTCAAATAGTTGCTACATGGCCTGAGGTTTGTACAGTTCTGCAGATTGCTGCAAGTGTTGAAAAATTCCTTCACTACACCCCCCTCACTGGCCAACCATCTTACTATTATAAACAACTCTAGCTTTTGCCTGAATTTAGGAGGAGAAAGGAATAATCATCCAGTATGGAAATTTCAGCCTGAATTATAAATCCCAAGAAAATCATTAGCAGGCTGGAAAGGGTTTTCCAGTCGAGAGGGGGACCTGTAATGATGTATGTGTCTATGGTGGTCCAAGGCAAAATTTATTCCTGACTTGCAAGTATCCATTTGTACCAAAGGTTTGCTGTTGATTCTTCATTCACAGAATAAAGCAGCAGATTTTCACATGCTGTGTTTTAAAGATTAGCACAAATATAAGCATTTTGAAAGAACAGTGATGCATTTTCTATTTCTGGGCTTTTCACACCAACAGTCACACGGACCCCCGTGCAAAGGGCATCCCTTTGTGTCAGATAGACTCTTTTTTCCTGAGTACAGTCAATCTTTCTCTCTGTGTATTGCACCATTTTTACATCTTTCCAGTACTATGCTTAGCTCTGAAATGACATATCTCAATAAATGGTGTCATTCCTTCACCATTTATTTTCACAATTTTTTTATCCTCTTCTGGGACATGAATTTCTTCCAACATTTCCCTGATTATGTAGGACTTGTTACTTCTTTCTTCCTTCCATACAGATTTGGTATCATAAAGTGTGATTGCTTTAGACACTTTAATAAAATAAAATAAAATAAAATAAAATAAAATATAACCCCCAAACAAAAAAACAAATAAGCCAATACTGCATTAGAAATGATCATAAAAAGAAGCACTAGGACTCACATACAAACACGAGGCCTGAATGAAAATTTGCAAACATGAAAAGATGCTTTAATGCATCTTTGATCAGAGGCACGGAGTAAATAGAGCCAGCACCTTTGTAAAAGAGAAAAAACCCCAAACATTTAAAAATAATTAGTCTCTAGTCCTGCCCCTCTGTTTTTCACATTGATAATCCAAGCAAGCGTGGAGAACACTCACTTCTGAAACCAGCACTGAATAATCAGATCAGTCTTCATAATGCAAATACCAGAGCAGACAGTGAAAGTGAGTGCAAGATTGATATGTTTGGAAGCTGTGTGATGCACTCCTGGTAGTCTGGAAGGCTTGGCTGTAATATGAAGGAAGCAAGATCAAAAGCATGACTACTGAGCATGTTTCAGTGTTAGCAGACCATGTCTCTGTTAGACTGCACTATGCTCTGTTAACTGTCTGGTTATATCCCTGTGAACCTGCATTGATTTTCTTGCAGATTGCATTAGTTCCAGTTGCAAAAGAAATTGTATCTGTTCTACAGCTAATGCAAACCTACAACCAGGATTTTCCTGAAGGCTGCTTTTTCATGTCCAATGCAAGAATTCAAATACATCTGTGGAGTGTGCATGGACTTTTAAAATGAACATCCATATTAAAGATACCAAAGAGGTGGTAGCAGTTACCACTGAGGGCACTTGTAAGTCTAATATTTGCTCAATTAATTACTGTCTTCTCAAACTTATGTAACATGAAAAACCATCCTTAAAGTTTAATTCAATCTGTAGGTGTGCTTCATTGCCAAGAGCAATTAAAAGTAAATGAAATTAAAAAGCCCTGAGGATCCTGTTGACATCCAGAGACAAGGTTCTGTGACCTGTATGCTGGGATGAAGCAGCCTTATCCAGCTGAGGTGGGGCATCACACTGCAAAGCTGGTTAAATGCCCCTTCCTGTGCTGAGCTCCTCTGCCATTTATTATATCTCTCTTTCCTAATGTCATTGTGTTGATAAGGGATTTTTTTTTCATGAACTGTAGTCTTTCTTAGACCTACTTTTTAATTTCTCCTTTTCCTTCCTATCTCCTGTCTTGATTTTTTTTCCTTCTTTCCACTGCATTCTTTCCCCAGGACTTGAATTGGCTTGCAATTAAGGCTGAACAAATCTCTGATTACCCTATAAATAACCAGGTGTTGGATGTCTCTGAAGTGAAGACCATGCCTTTCCCCTCCTCCTTTCACTTGCTCATAGTATTCAGGAGAAAAGGGTTTAGTGCACTGCTTCTGCTGTTCCCATCACCTCACACTTTGATGTTTTTTAGTATCCTGCTGAAGCAATGTGTTTTTTCTTGGGTAATTCCTCACCCTCCTTTGCACAGGGGCTGAGCTCAGCCCAAGGGGCTGTGAGAGAATTATATGGAAATCCTTTCCAGGGAAATCTGTCCAGGGATGGGATGAGCAGAGACATCACAAAAGAGCTGGGATTCTTAAGCAAAGCACTGTAAGAAAAGAAGGACTTGCCCATATTCCAGATGGCTGTGTCTGACATGAAATTGCTTGTAGAAAGTCACAATACAGCTGAGATTTTTTTTTTATCTTCTACTTCAGTCTTACTTTTCCTCTTAGCTGTAAAGCTGGAGAGCTTTGTCTAAATTTTGACACCTGACTGTCAGAAGGCCCCATCATCTCCCTTTAAATCCAACTAATCCCAAGGGTGAGTAGTGGCTCCCACTGGTTTCACTGACTATGAGAAACAGTCAAGGAACTGGCTCAGGGTTAGTCCATAGTATCTGTGTTACAAGGCTCTAAAACTAGTTGAGAAATTTTCTTGCCAAAAAGTCTCTGAAAGCTGTGAAGAGGGGATTTTAGACTCACTTGTGTATCCTAAGGATCTGATCAGGACTGCGGGCTGAGCGATACAGAAGGATACTTAATCAAACGAGGCTGAGCAAGTGATTCTAATTCCAAACAGAGCAGAATAATTCCTTGTCTGGCAAATATAAGCTTGAAATTCCTGGCCAGTTCTCATGGGAGGGAGCAACAAGGCAATGATTCAAGTGTAGGATAAACAAGGAAATTCAAATCTAAGTCTGACATAAGACACATAAATCAACCAGTGGTGCTTAAGTATTATGGCGAATAATATTTCATCTCTTGTACTGATCTGACAGCTGTGCAACTGCTTACAATGAAGAGAGTGTTGTCCACAACTTTTATAGTCCTGGCTCTTTTGGATTGAATCTAAATATTGCTCCAACATGGGGTTTGGATGAAACTTGCCAAATTTCCAAGTTTGAAAGAGAAAGGGAAGAAATGATTCCTGGAAGACAAATAAAACACAAGGCAAATGGCACAGCACCTAATGAAGTAATTTAAATGCAAATGAGGGAAAAGGTATACGTGAAAACTGCTGGGAATTTTTTGAAAGAAGAAAAGTTTTCCATTCATCAAAACATTATGATGTCATTTCAGGGTAAGCCCTTCTGACGCCAAATTTCAGACCAGAGAGGGCTTTGTGTGTGTGGTTTATGGATTTGCTTTAAGGCTGAGATGTCAACTGCCTCAGAATAGGAGGTTTAAAGTGAGTTGGCTGACAGCCTTAAGGGGAGCAGTGGGAATAACAACTCAGTAATTGATTTGAGATGAAATATTCATATAATCCCCAGGGAAGAGGCAGCCCAATGCCCTTCTCAGCCCATATCACAGATGTCATCATTAAAGCTGGCGGTGCTCACAACACACTTTGGCTTGGTTGGCATAAAACCCTCATCGCTTTCTTGGTTGGACTTTAGCTGTTTGGGTTTTTTTCTCCCTTAATCCAGAAGACCCTTCAGCAATCTGGCATGATCTGGAGAGTCCTGATTCAGAAGGACTGTCTGTGTTTCCACTGAAAATAAAAATGGCATCCTGGAAAAACAGATGAATTGTAGCAACTCCTCTTGCAGGGGATGCTCAGCAATTAGATGGCATGAGACTACAGTCAGAATAAAATATTAAAGGAGCATTAAGATCATGGCTGTACTTTACAGGCAGACACATGGCACATGGCTCTGGAAGTGCATCTGTGGCACGTCTCGACAGGGGACTAGTAAAGGGATTTCTTTGTAGCATATTACAGAGGTTCCCTAGCCTCATTTAAAGACATTGTCGTGAATTTTAAGCAGGCTGGAGAGAGGACAAGGCTATTGTGATATTGGAGAACAGGATAACAGCCCTGTAGTGTGAAAGGAGAAGAGATACATGTCATGTCCAGAACGGCCACTTGGATTGTGCTAAATTGATAATTTCTAATAATTGCTGAGCCTCACTCTCTGTGCAGTGAGTGTCTCTCAGTAGCATGGATTTGTAGAAGGGGGAAGGGAGGCTCTGTTTTCTCTGAGGTATAGCTGGAGCCTCCATCGTAAGCCGGTGGAAGCTCGGTTGCCACTGAATTCCACAAAAAGAAGCTGGATGCTGGCGTTGCCCCTAACAACGGTTGCTAAGAGACTTCTGCTGGCATACAGAAGGATGGAAATCGCCACAGATTATGGCCCTATTTATCATAGTTGTATGAATAGTCTTGTTAAGGGAATGCATGACATATAAATTTAGCGTGCACATGATAGAAATGTAACGCACACGTCACAAGATGAGACTGGTCTAGCAGGATATTTGCTGCCTTATAAATAGTCGCCTCAGCCCCTACTTCCCTCTTACTGCTTTTGTGGTTTCTCATTAAAACTTTCGTGAGAGTCTATGAATTATAAAGCAGTGACTAACTGCTTAACAAATTGGCTCTTTATAGAAGAGTCTAGCAGGAGCAGGGAGATTAAAAATCCTGATGGTGTTGGTATAACATTATTATTATTATTAGGTAGCAGCAAGTGATGTGTGAGGTTGGCCCAATTCTGCTTCCAATTGCTGCAGCTTGAGAGTGGAGCAAGTCCCTCAGCATCAGCATCTGATCCAGAGGATCCAGCCCCTGCCAGCCTGGATCTTAACTGGCCACAAAATGAATGGCTCCTTTTCATCTTTAGATCACTTTATTAGTAAATTACTGTGGCTCTTCTGATATAATTCACTTCCTGGGGTGAAAAGGATTTATGCCAATACTTGGTTTGTGTTTAATGGATTCATTATGCTTTTCATCATAAAATTCATCAATGTTAATTGAATGGATTAGCTAAATGTAATTAGAAGAGGGATATGTAAGGGGGAGGGAGTGTGTCTCTGTGTCTCTGCTTTCTCCTACAGCTCTTTGCTTTAACTACTGCCCAAATATTAATTCCCCTGTTTCTATTACCCTTTCCAATTTGGCTGATCAATATAATCTCTGCATTCAGTGTCAGGGCTTGTATGGTGTATTAGATTGCAAGTTAATTCAGGTCCAAAAGAAACATTATTGGCCTCTTAGGGCCGGTGGTTTTGGTGTCAGTGGTGGTGTGGGTTTTTTCCCCAAAATGTTTTATTTTGTAGCAGAGTTTCTTGGTTAGAAAATTATACCAGCTTGTCAAAAATGACGATGCAACCTGATTATTCCCTTCTTAGTGGTGCAAAGTTTGTTAGCACATCTGATAATCACTTCCAGCCCTTGGTAGGGGAGTGTTCAGGGACAGGGTGCCACGTACGGTTGCTGAGTGATCTGGTTTTAGCTGGCTATAAGTAAATGAAGCAGTGATTAGGTTTCTGTAGCCACTTTTCCTGCAGATAAGATAATTGAAGCTGCAGTAGCTGCCTGGGGGAGAAATGTCATACCTGTCTCACCATTTTCTTCATGTCAAGGATGCATTTATGTCACATCTTTATAGGTCAATAAACAGCTGCAAGGGAATTTCAGCCTCAGGATGTTAAAGTAATGGAGCTTCCATCCTCGCAGAACATTAATGCTTCTAAATAGGCTAAACCTGGTTGTTTCAAACCTCAATTACATTTACTAGAAGATAGGAAGGTAGATCTCAGATCAATCCTTGCAAGGCAGAGAATACAGACGAGAAGACCCTTGGGCTAGGTTCACTAATGAAATTAAGCGTTTGAAATGGAAGTGTTGCAAGTGCCAGAGCAGCGATACCTCCTTTGCATTAGGAGCATTAAGATACCTCTGAAGTGAAAGTCTTTAAAGCTTAACTGTGAGAGGTTTCACGATCACCTGTGGACTGAGCTCTGGAGGGAGCCCTGTGTCAGGCCAGTGTGTTGCAGCAGGAGAGGCTGAGCCAGCATCCGTGTCCTCAGGAGACCCAGCATCCCCGCGCCGGGTGAGGGTGCCTGGGGCACGAGGCTGTTTGAGGCTGTCTGCACCAAATCCCTCTTTGTCTGCTGGGCTGGCTGGGGAGCTGGCATGTGTCACAGGAGCAGGGCCACAGGCAGTGGCAGAGCTGTCACTGCTGTGGGAGGCTGTGGAGTGTGTCTACACAGCAAGTTTCTCACCACACCAGTGGGGGATAGTTTGATCTAAAGAGAACGGTGCCACCCTGGATTCCTCTGAGGCACACAACACTGCAGCAGAAAGGTGACATCCTGGCTCTGGTGGCTTTAGCTTGACAATGCATCCTGTCTTTCTCCCATCCCTTCAAAAGGATGTGCAGGGAGGTCTGGGGAATATGAGGTGGTTTGTCTACAAGGAAGTGTTAACATGCACCTGTATTTGATTTCAAATATACATTTATAGCTGCTTCCATTTTCCACCTTTACAGTAGTTATGCTCTTTTCCATAGGAAGCATGAGCACGATGTCTTGTGTGAGAACAACTCCACTGTGGGCAATCAGGCATGTTTTTATTATCAGAGCTGAGCAATAATCTCATGGAAAAAAGTTCTGGTGTTGTAATCTTCATTTTAACTTCCAGCCAGTTCTGGAGAGAAGCTCTGTTTGCAGCTGTCCATGCTGTTTGGCCTCTGAAAACACCCCAAGGTGCTTTTGGGGAGAATTTCCCTCATGGGAACTGGAGCAGACATCCACCTGCAATAGAGGGGCTCAGCTGAAACTCTTCATTGCAGGTGAGAGCAGGAGATGGTTGTGGCACAGAGAAGGGCACAGTAAGGTGATACAATGACTTGGGCTTGCTGGGCAGCCCCCAGGTGTGCTGTGAAATACTGATTTCTGCATGTGCAGCATCGTTTGTGTTTGGAACAAGGACGGGACTTGTCCCAAGTCTTCCAGGGCCAAGATGTGGCAGCTGCCTCCCCAGCAGGCCAGGAGGAATCAAACTGCTCCAGGGAGAAGAAAGACACTGAATAATTATTTGGGTAATAAGTTAAGTGGAAGAGTTAAACATTTTTCCAAGTCACCTTTCTCTGCTTGCTATAAATGGATTCCATCCTGAAAGTGAGCTGCCTGTTCCTCATCAAGTGGGAAGTCCTAGAACATCCCAGGACCAAATGTTATAATCCTTCAAACTTACTTGTTATCCCAGGGACATCACACGGGTCTGCATGCATGTATGTGCCTCTGAACCCTCACATCCAGCATTCTCTCCACCTCTGCTCAGCCTCTCTGTTTCTGGACATGCAGGCTGAGAAGGGAGGATGCTTTTAACCATCAGAGGGCAGGGCCCGCAGAGGGAGCTATGGCAGCGCTTTCCCAGAGGGATGCCCAGCTCTCTGAGCCAGGACCACACCCTGGTCCTCCCGCTGATGTCCCTGCAGAAGCAACGTGTGTCCTGCACCTGCAGCTTTGCCTTCCCAGGGCAGCAAAGCCTTCTGCAGAGCCCAGCTTTGCTGCGGCTGCTGAGAGCGTGGGGACAACCTACCTGGAGAAACCACAGGGACTGTTCCTTCCCAAAGGCAGGAGCAAGATTTAGCCCTGTGTATCACCTCATCTGCACTGCTTTTTGGGGGTCTGTTGCTCACCTGTGAAATGGGTGACTAACTGTAAGACCTTCAGAGGGAATCAGATTAAAACACCATTAAAATTTCTGCCTGGTGCCTGGCTGCATGTGTCCACAGAGAGTCCGTGGGAGCAGGCCTTGCAGTGCCTCCCAGCACTGGTGGGCACTTGTGTCGCTTCGTGGAGACACAGTGGGTCAGCCCAGAAGGTGGATTATGGACAACACATGCAAACAGAGGTGTACAGCAGTGAGGGAGCTCCCTGACCAAGCTGGGGCAGGTGGCTTCACTCCCAAGTACTTGTTTCATCAAGTGTAAGATCAGGAGTAGGTTATTTGCCTTCTTTGAAAAGGGTGGTGAGATTCTTTGTTGAACAGAGCTGTGCAAGAGGACATTATTTACCTTCCAAGTCTGCTTATGGGAACTTTTAATTTAACATTTCATTGCTGATGTTCAGCAATAGACTTTTTTCAGCCTGTCTTGCAAGATCTATTATTGGTGTTCACTGGACCAGATCGAAGAGAGAAACTGATGTCTTTTATTGCTTGATCTATACATGGTTTGCTACTTGGGAGAATAAAATATTCCATGCTTATTGAGCATCTGCATTATTGAGAATTGTATCAATGCTTGTTTTATGTTTATTGACATTGCATTTAGACTGGCTATTTGTGCCATGTTGCATTTGATCAAGCTTAACTTTCTTTCTAGGTCGCCGCAATCTCTTGCCCTGATAAAAGGTAAAGGGGGGAATTCCTATTTTAAACACAAAATAATTGTAATTTAATTTTTTTTGAGATATGCACATTGATGCATACAAGCCTTGATTTCTGCACGGTCCACTGGGGAGTCATTTTGACTTTGAAGTGCAGAATTGTGTTCATCTTTAATAACCATTTCTTTTTAAAGTGAGGCTTAATGGAGGTTTGTTGGTAATTATTCTGCCTCATTGATAAAGATCCCAAACACACAAGAGTTTCAAATTATTTCACAGCTGATTTATATGCACAAAGCATAATTAGAATCATGTAATTTCCTTGCTAGTTTGGTTCTCATTTGAATATAGAAAGATGTCACTAAGAAAAACTTTTATACTTTCTTGTTTGACTGACACCGAAAAATCAAATATGAATTGCAACCAAAAAAACCATGTATAAAGTGCTGCACACTATTACTGAGTACTATTGAAATACTGCTTTGAAGGCAGAATTATAAATTGCCTCACGGGTGCTTTTAATGTTCTCCCTACTATATATTATCAGAGACCTTCACAAATGTCAGTTTTATAAACACCTCTGTGAGAAGAGAAGATGCTTTTACCACCATTTTACAGATGAGGAGCTGCAGTACAAGAGATTTTTAAGGTCAAAAATGTCCACCCAATTTAGCTACATTATTGGAAACACCTAGAACTTGATTTTTCAAAACATTACACAACACAGTATATAGTTGAAGCGCTACCGACTTCAGTATTCAGTATTATGCCAGACCTAATTGTAGGATTTCCTCTTGATTTTAGCCTGGAGAAAGGTGAGAGCAGCAGATTAAGTGAGGTGTCTCGTGCCAAGCAGTGACAGAGGAAGGGGCAGAGCCTAAATCTCTCCCAGGGTGTCCAACAATACCTGCCCAGGAAACCTTAACATCAGTGAGAATGTGTGTCGTCATCAGAAAAATGATGCTTAGAGAAAATTGGGGGCTTTGTGAGAAAAAGACAATGTAGAGAAATTTCCACATTTGGAAGGGGGCTGAGGGAACATGTAAATGGCTGAAATAGCCACTGGTGACATTTTCAGATTATTAACTTTTGCATTGGGAGCTGATTGTTTTTGCTTGGAAATTTTTCAGCATTACCAGCAAAGTTAAAGTCCAAGCTTATACTGAAATAGTGATTGCTACATTCAGGAGAATGAAGGAGTGTTTGAATTACCAGATAGCAGCACTTTTCAGAGACTTGTCTTTCCATCCTGGCATGGCATGAGAAAAAAAAAAAATCCCAGTTTTGAGTTTGTGTAAGACAGGAGCCCTTGTTCAGCTCTCTATTTAGCTGCCTGCACTTGTGTTAAGCCTAAGCCCACTACTTTTTCTTCCTTTACCTTTCTGCCATGTTTTTTGCACACTTCCCAGACTCAGTAAGTGTGTGGACATCACCCTCCTAAGTTACTCAGCCACGATAGATTGTCAGCAATTGGCCATCCTGCTTCCCAAATGAAGCAACAATCCTTCAGGGAGAATAAAAAGAAAATACATGATCGTATAATGAAAGACTGCTTCATTATATATAAGTACCAGGTGTGGGATTGAGCCTGCCTAATTTAAGGTCCCAATTTGTATCTATAATTTAAGTGCCTAGCAACCCAGTCCTGGGAGATGGGGCTGAGAATCCCTGTGCCACTGGCTGACGAAGAGAGGAAGGTGCCTTTGGACATCTCTAGAGGGAGGTGCAGGCTG
>NW_008239288.1:1081194-1103424 GCF_000691975.1 Corvus brachyrhynchos
CCTGTGGGGGGTGGGCAGTGGAGCCGGCTCAGCCTCCTGCCCCTGCATTTGATGTTTGATTTTTCACTGGGTAGTTTGCTCTTTGGGGTCCCTGGCTTGAGCTCTGGTTTGGACATGGGTACACCCTCCTGGAATTACAGGTGTCCAGAGCTGGGCTGAGGATCCCTGGAGAAGAGAAGGTGTCACCTTGGAGCACTTTCCAGTACCTGAAGGGGGTCTACAAGGGAACTGAGAGGGGATTTCAGCAAGGGCATTAAGTGACTGCACAAGGCGTAATGGCTTTAAACCAAAAGAAGATAGGATGGCTTTAAACTGAGAGAAGGCAGGTTAGATTAGATATTAGCAAGAAAGTTATTACAGTGAGGGTGGTGAGGCCCTGGCACAGGTTGCCCAGAGAAGCTGTGGATGCCCCATCCCTGGAAGTGCTCATGCCAGCTTGGACAGGGCTTTGAGCAACCTGGGTTAGGGGAAGGTTCTCTGGCCATGGCAGGAGGGTTGGAACCAAATGATTTTTAAAGGTGCCTTCTAACCCAAACCATTCTATGATTCTCTTAAGAGCTGCTAGAAGGCACTCTAAAATCCCATGTGGATTATGCTCTCCCCACAAAGGCACATCTTCTGTTTCCCAATTCTTGGGGGCGAGGAGTCAGCCAACCTGCTGCAGCTGCTCAGCCTGGGAGAGGCCGTCCAAGCAGTTTACAGAAGACATCATTAAAAGCCACAAGAAAGTAGGGGTTTGTGATAAGAGAACTGACAGGATCTAAATTAAACAGTATATGCAAGGTGCTGTGCATTTGTTTATAAAACATGCTCTTACTCAGAGAGAAGGAAAGATCTTGATACATCTCTGTCTGTGTTTCTTGTCCTGATGTGCGCAGGTTAAACCGTGTACCGTGAGTCCTCAGTAATGACCCCTTCTCTGTGTTTCCTAACTTGGTGACATTTGCCTCCTCTTACAGGCAGATGGAATTAATTTTTCAATCTCTCTCCACTGTGGACCCGTTCTGTCTATAGGGAGTCCGTTGAATTGTTGGGGATTCTGTTACACAGCCTATTTGACACCTCAGGTCAGATCTGAACCACAGACAAAGAGAAATTGAATTCTTCCTCCTGAATTTCCACTTTCTTATTCTTCTACAGGTCTCAGTTGAGTTCAAGTTATGTTTTTACCAAGTGCCACAGTCTAACACCACATGTATGTTAACTGCACTTCAACTCACAGACAGCTGAAGCATCGTATGAGAAAAGGCTCATTTAAATTCTGTGTTATAATGGAGTGACAGATCCATACACTCAAAATCATGAGTAATTTTCCTTCCCTAATGGTATTGGCTTAAAACCCATAATAACAGAAAAGTTGTGTTTTGTTGTGATTGGGTTTTTTTAAACTTTATATTTTTCATCTGCATTTTGGAATTTCACATTTGAAAACGTATCCCTCAAGAACAAAGGTTGGGAACATTAATTCCATGCTTTCTGGTTTTAAGAAAGATGAGGCACAAAGCTGAAGGGCACAGATGATATGTTTAATATACAGACAATTCCATCCTGCTGCATATTTCACCAAAGAAAATACCTGATATAAGCTGTATATAGTCCATGCTCTGTTTATCCTACCCTGTTCCCTAATTATGGAGCTGTGTTGGGGACAGGAGAGCTCTCAGCTCCATAATGAACTTGGTCTATCACATATTTTAGCCCAAACCTTATTCACCAACCCATCCTTCTTCAGTTACTGAAATCAGCATTTTCTATCATGTTCATCACTCAAGAGCACTTCAACCAGACCTGATTGTCTAATGTGACCTCTGAAACCTTTGGAAAATCCTTGACAACTTCAAATGCTGTACAAAGCAAAAAAAGTGGGGGCAATTGTTCACAACTTCCAGAGAGGTAAAGAAGAGCAGAGAAGATGCAGTAACAAATTGTTTAGCATTTGTCAGCATATGACTCAGAGGTCCTTGTCTTGCTAAGCTCATAAGAATCTCTCATAAGCCACTTAGGCTGAGTTAGTGCAGAGGCTTTACTTATTGCATCTGTGTTTTGACTTGAAAGAGGTGGGATCCTCTGTACAAGGGGAAAATTGTCTTGAAATCAGGCTATTTCCTAACGTCACTCCATCATACAATAAATGAGTTTTATGGTACAGTCACAGTGTTTGAGGCTTTTGGCCATGTTTCCTCAGAAAGCAGTGTGACCTTACAGCTGCAGGTCTGAAAAGTGAAGCAGTTGGTGCCAAGGACCTCTCTTATGCACTAATTTCCAGGCATTTACTCCAGGCAAGCTTTAACCATCTCCCATAAACTGTCTGGTCCATCAATGTTTGGAGCACATTAGGTGTGTTCCTGCAATGCTTCTGCATCATATTTCAGTTGGGGTTTACCTGGAAGGAATCCAGGTCACTCGCTTCAAGACCACTTTGTGAGGTGAACCACACATCAGTTGAGACAAACCAGAAGATTCACTCCAAAAGAGCATTCCCCGTGTGAAATAACACGACTTTACACACACTCTTTGTTGGCAAGGTCCAGTGGTTGGTCTGGGCAGAGAGGACTGGCTCCATGCTTGTGCTTTCTGGCAGAGCTGCAAGGGTTGTTCTCCTTTAACTCGGCAATACCTGTGTTGCTGGTCCTCAGGCTGGTTAAGGAGGCCACTGTCTCCTCCTCTGGATCTGTCACGAGTTGGGTGGTTCATGGCTTCACAGATGAGAGCTGGTAGAGCACAGCATCACTAATCAACAGGGCTTGTCCCACAAATCTCACTGAGAAAAAGGTCACTCAGGGACTTAGAAAAAGCCTCAGTATGGGGTATAAATGAACAGGGAATCAAAACAAATATAGGAGAAACCACATTGGTCAGTTGTCCTAATTGATAAAACCTGTGAACTCCATCCTCTGCTCTGGCTGTAACATTGGCCATGTAGTCAGACAAGGAGTGTAAGACATGAACTGATAAAGACCAAGGTCACTGTAGATGACTTGGTTTGTTGGAAACACCTTCAGGCTGCCGTGAAGTTTCACCTGATGTGGGTACGGATGAACATCTTTCTACACCCACTCCAGATGTTTTATAGGTCTTAACAACACCATACAGTTTTCTGTAACCATTACGGTCCTTCAAGAGGTGTGATTTCAAGAGATTTCTTAGGCTTTTTGCTTTCCTAAGTCAAATTTACTGGCTGGTGGAAAGAGGTTTGCTGTAATCTACTTTGCAAATACTTGCTTCCCCTGATCATACTGTAATTGAATGTATTTCTGTCAGGCTTTTTATAGGAGTATGAGTCTTAAAGTTATGGACATTAAAGATTGTTAAGGACAGGGTTTGCAAGATGAACCCTTCAAGATGCAGCACTGGGATAAACTAAGAGTCATGTGAAATAAACATTCAGAGCTTGGGAGTGATTTTCCAGATTATGCAGCGATTTTCCTGAAATAAAAGGAGAAGGCTGATTATTGCATGGGTGCTTTTCTCAGTCAAAGGTGGATGCATTCTCACAGATGTAATCTGAGCAATTTTAAGATGCCCTTTATGATGTTAGACCCTACCCCGGAACCTCAGTTGCCTTAACAGATCTTGTGAATGCCTCTGGATCATCTCAGTATGAACTCAGCTGGGTTTAATAACCTTTTGCCCCATAGCAGTCCTGAGTGAGCCCAGAGTTATTTTTAATCACACATGGTGCCTCTCACTGCAAGTGATCCATGCACCCCAAAGATCAGCAGGCATCAGTCATCCACAAACCACTCACACACCGTATGAAACACGTAGCTCGTGACCTCCTGCTCCCTGAAGAATAGTCAATATTGAAAGCAGTCCCACAATATTCAATGCCACAGGCAGAGGTCAGATCAGACTGGCCCTCGTTAATGCACTGTGTCAGTATTTCTTTAGTGACCTCATCAGTCCTCTAAGAATTATCTTCCTTTAAAAGATGCCATGTCTGCCTCCTTATGAAGAAAGCTTTCTGGATGAGATTTGATCTCACATGTCCCCACTTCTAAGAGAAAGGCAGGATCATGGAAGTGGCAGTTTGACCCCTTTAACTCAGGGGGATTTTAACGCTAAAACTTAATGACAATTATATTTCTACCTGTCCCTTAAGAGAGAAATACAGCCATTCTGAG
Source organism: Corvus brachyrhynchos (assembly GCF_000691975.1). NCBI lineage: Eukaryota > Metazoa > Chordata > Aves > Passeriformes > Corvidae > Corvus > Corvus brachyrhynchos. The sequence continues at coordinate 1,085,319 of NW_008239288.1, forward strand.
ACTGTGGGTTTCTGAGAGGTGTGTAAGGGAAGCACCAGTAAATGTACTTGTTCAAAAATGCTAAAAATGTGTCTGCAAGCATTTGAGATGAGATTCAAGAGCAGATGGTCTTCGAGAACGAGGGATTGGCAACTGCGTCACCAAGTCCTTGAGTTCAGTGTGTTGTAGCAAGAATAAGTGATTTTCACTCAGCTCATATTATTCATCAGAGAGTATGTATGTGTGTGCTTTTAAATAAAACATGATTATGTTTCTTTGGTTTAGTTTTTGCATACTGTAGAGCTGAGTATCTTTCATCAGTTGGTTTCATACTGTAAAAGCTGAGTATCTTTCATCAGTTGGTTTGGCTTTCAGACTTTGGAATTTTAACCAAACTAAATAAATATTCTCCAACTTTCTTAAACATGTATGCAAAAATGCTGAAAAAGTTAAGTTTGTCATAAATGCCATCTTTCCACAGAGAGCCAAGCTACCATTTTAATTGTGCTATCATATATTTTAAGGTGTCTATTCCACATATACATCGTAAGGGAAGAATGTTGTAGGTAGGAAATAAGTTGGGGAGGGGTTAGGTCTGGTTTTTTGCCACATTCTATTTGTTTAGAGTTTATATTCTTGCTTATTTTCATTGTTTTCTTTGCAACAGCAATGCATTTACATCTATAAAAGTGCCTTATATTCTCTGGGGCTTTAGGAAAAAAAAATCAAATGCTGTAAGATTTGCAGCACAACGATGGAAGCTGGCAGTTCTCAAATAGTATGAAATTAGTTTAGTTTACTCTCATTCTTCTGTATCTCCTACTCATCTACTGCCCTCCCTGAGAGTCAGGCATTATCTGTTTTTTTTTCCTAGTGTTTCTCTGATGCTTTTGCTCTCCACTTGACAAATGCAATCAAAATATAGAGCAGAGCAGATCTGGTAAATTAAGGTACTAAAGATGAGAGTTGATTCCAGAAAACAGACAATTCTGTGTGGTTTTCAGACAAAACCCACTGAAGGTCATGCATGACTTTTCAGCCAGTATTGCCAGATTGTCAGAGACAAGCTGTGGTTGTGGGAGAGGAAGCAAATTGTCTCACTCACATTTCTGTCACTGTATGATTTGGATTTCCCCCCCAAGAAGCTGTCTGGAGTTTTTAATTACTGCTGATTACCTATTCACAAGAGAGGTTCTTCGCAGAAACACACATCTTCCTGCCCTCTCCTACAATACATACATTGTGAAGAAATAATTGCACAAAACAGCTGCTTCCTATTTCCTCCAGGCTGGCTGCTCTTGGGGAGCTGCACAGTACAGCCCCCTCTGATCACGTCACTCTGCTGGATCTGATCACAGCTCTGCCCCACACTTCCCTGGAGACCACGACACTTTGCAACTCTTCATGTTCAGATCAACCTCTACTCTGCCAGTGGTCAGCAATTTGCTCTTGAAAATCTTCCAAAGATAGTCTGAGAGGTCCATGGACCTTACACATGATCAGCAGGGACCCAGTGGTTGGTTTCTGGCTTCTCCTTCAGATCCTGGAGGGGTGGCATTGCTCCTCTGGGATGGCTGGGAGGCAAATTTAGAGAGAGGGGTCCCCAGGGAGATCCCAAGTTTTGTTTCATGCCACTGGAAGTGACTCTGGTTTTTTTGTTCATATTACCCAAAGATCCTGCAATTATGGTATCTCTATACAGAGGTAAGAAAACAGCCTTGAGCAAGTTTTGAAGACCTCAGAAGGGAAAAATCCTCATGTGGGCAGCTGTAAGGGAAAGGCAGCTCGAGGAACCAGTAATGAGGTGCTGCTACTGTGTTTGGGATGGAAACTGCTGGGTAAATAGAGCACTATGAGCCAAAGAGAGGTCGAGTGTGACACCCATCATGTTATGTATTTAATCAGGCTTGCTCATGGAAAGTGACTTGATGATTTGGGGGAATGTTTTGTGCACTGCAAATGTTAAATGACCCTTGATAAATAAGGAAAACCTATTAACAGGCTGCTCTGAAAGCAATCAGCCTTAATTACCTCAAAATACAGGCTTTGCCAGACTATAAAAACCTGTTATTTATTTTAAAAGTTTTGAAAACATCTGTAAGCTAAATATATTTCAATGTGTATTTGTGTATTTACATACCCATGCATGTGGTGATTATTTAAGGAGAATGGACTTCTGCTACTCGTTGCTGCCATTTCTTCCCCTTTCTTGGCTCTAGTTGCATTTTCTGACTGCAGCAGTTCAATGCCTGGTGTCAGCAAAATGCATATTTTTTCTCTTCATTTTTGAGCTCTTGAAGGAAGATTTGTTCTCACCCTCCCAAAACAAAGTCCTCGCCCACAACCTGCGTGAGAATCCTTTGATGTCTGCTTACTCAGTATAAATATACAGGATTCTAGATCTCAACCCTCCCCTGTTTGCCAGTCCAGGCACTAATTCTCCCTTCTAATAAAACTTTGCAAGGGGTTAGAGTTGAATGCCACATCTAATCATTGATCAGCCAATAATGAATCACATATATTATGTTAACACACTCATGCTTTTATCTCTCTGTGAGTATCCTTTTTTTTCTTTCTTAGAAAGGGGAGGGAAATGTAGCAGACTTTTTGTTGGTGTTATCAAGGGTAAGGAGTGGAATTATTTCAGCTTTTTAAAAACCAACCCAAAGGCTGCCTTTTCCAGCTGCAGGATTTGCATGCACAAAATGAAGATGCTTGTCTGATGGCTCATGCTGAGTTTGGCATTGCATGCAGTCATTGGTGATCAAAATCTTTCTAATTCAGGTGTTAAATTTTAAGCAACTGTGCTGGTTAATACCAAATTACACAAGGCAGGAATGGCTGCATTTTGTTCATAAGAGACTGGCTGCTGTGCAGATCTAGTGCTGCCAGAGCACCCTCATTTAACAGCTCAGCTGTGCTGCATCCCCCTCCAAAATCCAGTGGTGCCGTTTCCAGCCTTATATGCCATTTCCCCACTATTGAAAACACTGTGATTTGCACAGGAATAGCTAAATGGGTTGTCAAGCTTTATCTTTCTTCCTCTTTGTTGTTGTTTTTGTGGACGAGAAGTGTGTTTTGTTTGTTCTTAAGGGTGCACGAGGTAAGGAAGATAGCCACCACTGCCATTTCCACTCTCTTCGCTTCTGATGGCAAATACTTTGCCTGCAATTGCACACCTCTTGTGTGGCTTGCATGTGTTTTGTTAGCACTGTCAGTCCCAAGAAGCAGGTCAAGAAGGGCGTTGAGAGCTTGACTGGCTGCTGCTCCGGGTCAGTAGAGGCCACACGACTCCTGGCTCCCCTTATTTACCCATCCGCCTGAGCTCCCGTCTAACTGGATTAAGTGATCCAATCCATCATGTCTGTGATAATCTCACTGAAGCAATTGATTGGGAAAGAGTAGATTAATGTAGTCCTGTGAGCCCCACTTCGCTCTGGCTAGTGATACAGCCACTTGCTCCACAGCTGTGGCCAAGCCCTTTTTGAGACAGAGGGTGCTAAGGCTTGTTCCCTACTCTCTTCCCACTCTCTGGACAGATTGCCAGGCTGACAGCAATCACTGGGAAACACTGATCTTCACACTCCTGCCACTGCTAGTCACCAAGGTGCTGAGGTTGAAATATATATCTATTTTATAAACAAGACACAATATACTAAAGACAAGGCTAATCATGCCTTAATCCTAACCTTGAATATTGTTATGGTACCTCAAAGTAATTAATTCCTTTGTTTTTACTTATTTTCCCCAAAATGCCTTTAACACTGTTTGTTAACCTGCAAATAGATAAAATCATTTGTTTATAAAACCCAAAGATGACAACATAGTGCAAAGCCGATAAGAACAGGTGGAAAGACATAAAAGACCATGACCCTGCACTTAGATTATCCCTAGTGGCTTCTCTTCTGCTTCACTATCTACTCTTGGTGTTCTGTCATCTTGCGGTTGCATTCATTGGAAAGAGCCCTGGATTGGTGCACCCCATTTGATTATATATCTTATATAATATATTTGATTATATAGCCTGAATCCATCACCATGGTTTATTTAGGTTTGATTCTCCTTCACCTCACTCACGGCACTCTTGTCCTTCCCTCCATCAAGATACCACCCACTTTGGTTGTGTCATGTGCCTTGAGCATTGGCCCAAGCAGTTCAGCCCTGCCAATAAAGGCAGAAGGTGATCTTCCTGACCTAATTCAGAACACTTTAAAATTAGACATCTAATTCTGGGGTATTCGCCCTCCTGTCTCCCTATAGTTGATGAAAAGTAGTAGGTGTCTCCGACAGGTGGTTCATGTCATCCCAAAATTGGCATCCAAAGTCAGATAAGTGGCCTCTGGACACCTGTGGCTAGAAGAAAACATAGTGTGAGGTGACCAACTTAAAATTAGACATCTGATTTTGACATGTCTGAGTTCCAATGAGAAAAATCCTTCCCTTAATGACTATTTTAACTCAGAGTAAGCCTAGCTCACACCTTCAGGCTGGACTTGGCAAAGCTATGTCTTGGATGTTTGAAGTCTTTGCAGAGCATATTGGGGTTTGGGGTTTTTCAGAGCCAGGTGATGACAGTCCCTTATTTTTTGGACTGAGTTAAGGGAAGAGAGAGTTTGTGGACTTGCCCCTCTGTCCCACTGCAGTTGTGGGGCAGAGGCAAGGGTCTGGAGGGTTGGTCAGGGTCCCATGTAAAGGTAGGTCCCTCCCCCTTATGAACTGTGCAGTCCCTGGGTGCTGTGAGGGGCTCCTTCCTGCCCCACAGCATCTGTAGAGCCAGATGGCCTAATGCCACTCTGTGTTGGCAGCAAAGATCAACTCCACCATCACTGGAGAAACAGTTTGCTGGGTGCCCCTGGGCCACCATCAGAGGCCGTGAACTTCCCACCTGCTGAGCAGCGATGACAACTCAGGTGAGGCAGCAGCTGTACCTGACTGCTGAGCCCGAGCCCACCTGACTGCAGAGAATTAATCCCCGACAGCAAAAGCGCATCGTGTGCGGCTGATTATTCACTGTGCGTAGCAGAACAGGTGCTCTGCTGTCAAGCAGAAAGACAAGTGCTTTACGCCCTCAGAGGCTGGAATCCAAAAAATGACATTTTTTATTCTATAGCTGCTCCAACAGTGCGGGGTTTTCTGAGCTCCCTTGGGTGGTTCAGAATTGGGGGATACAGAGATGCTTTGTACCCCTGATGCTTCATCCAGTGCAGAATGCAGCCAAGGCTCGGTGCTGTCCCCCAGAAGCAACAGCAGGGTCCATGCAAGCAGCAGGACAGGTGGAAGAGGGCTGTGTTGCCTTTCCCACCTTCTCACCTCTTGTACAGCAAGCCCTGCACAGCTTGCAAGTAAATACATTTTTATCAATTGCAAGAGGTGAAAATGTTATGATCAAGGCCTGGTAGGCTTGCACAAATAAAAGCCTGCCAGGATTTAAAAATGAAATGGATTTTAATGAATTTCTTGTCCCACTATTTAACTTTCATGTGTTGACAGCAGCCAGGAGAAACCATTAAAGGTGCAGTTAATGGCAATTGTCAAATTGCAACTCAAATGGGAAAAGCAGAGTGGGTCGATAAAAATAAATAAGAGGGATGGCCCCCCGGGTGGGATGGAAAAGCCATTGCTTTTGTTAGTCTGAAAACAACCTATTTCTCCCCCAATATACAAGGGTGTTTCATTCCATAGAAAAACACAGGTGAAGTAGTAGTGAAGTGACTTGGCCTAAGGCTGCTCATTGTGCTGTGCACCACAGGAGCTGCATAAACCCAAACTGCTGCAAAACAAACAGCAAAGGAGGCTCTCCTTCCTGGTTGCTCTTCTGAGTGCTGCTACCCACTATCCCCTGATTGAAACACATCTCAGACAGGAGCATCTTTTCGCCGCAAACCTCTGATTAAACTGTATGACTTCTCCCAGAGATTCACATTTCCCAATAGTACTGACCTTCCTGCTGGTCAGGTGCTCTGGTGACACCACTGGAGTCTTCTCTAATTAGAGCTTTTCCAGTCATGGTGCGAAACTTCACATGCACCCCAGGCCTTACCTCTACCAACTCTGCACCTGTCCCAAGGAAAGATGCTGGTTCATCCCTCCCTAGGCACCAGGGTGAACTTCCCAAGTTGTTTTAACTCCTCAGTGCAGACAGATTTGACCTCTGGCCTTTAAAGGTCAAAGGCTATGGCCCTGACACCATTGTACTCTCTAACTTCCACTTCATTTGATCTGTTTATATTTTCCACATCATTGACAAGGCACTGGGTGGGTGATTTGTCACAGGGCTGACAGTTATAGACCATAATGTGTATAAATAGCCCCTGTTTTTTAAGAAAATCAATGGAAAAATGAGTCTCAAAGCCTGAAAGGTTACAAATAAATGTATTTGTTCCTGCCTTTTGCAGACACAAGGGGCAGGGGTCTTCACTGGAAACAACCGCAAAAAACATTAATTTCATGGGCCACCCACAAGCCAAGACCTCAGCTCATACAGGGGAGAACAGCAGCTCTCTTTGTGACACAAGGGCTGCCTTTCTGTGCCAGACTTTATTTTGCCACCACAGACAATTGTGCTGTCCTCATAGGACAGGGTCTGTAACACCTGCAGGTGTATGAGGCACCCCACAACTGTGCCATAGACCCCAGGGCCCACTGTGGGTTCTTACAGGGAGGAATAAGGATGTAGATCATCCTGCAGTGAATACATTTTCTTCCTAAGCTAAAAGTTGCAGGTGGACCCTTGTGTTTAACAGCCATGGAAGGACTTAACCACTCTAAAAATATTTATTTATTTTATCTATTTTCTTTTGAAATAGATTTTCTCTTACACTATGGGCTGCATGGTATCTTTTTGCAATAGGTTTCCATTTAATGACAGAATGTAATAGCGTAAGAAAAGTACTGTGTTAAGTTCATTTTAAACTAGTACTCAGTGACATTGCTGCACGCCCAGTAGGCCCTATATTATGAGAAACAAACCAGTACTATTCTTCTATTCCTCTTTGTTGCACTGTTTGTGATTTTACAAACCTTTTGCTTCTCTTCATCGCTCTTCCAAGCCCAAAAGGTCTCTATTTTATTTCCTCCATTTTGTGGAAGTCCTGCTAAACCTTTGACCATCTCTGTCTCTTTTCTCTGTTTTTTCATGACAAAGTCATCAGAACAACACAGTCTTCAAAACAAGGGTGCACAGAAATTTTTTCAGTGGAATAATGAAGTCTGCATTTTATTCTCAACCCTTTCCCTTAGACTTCCTAACATTCTTTCTCACCACCACTCAGTGTGACCCAATGTTTTCAGAAAAACTATCCAGTGTCTCCAGCATGTCTCTCATGACTGCTATCAGCACTTTAAAAGCAGCATTGCATACACACAGGTAGGTTTATTTTCTCCCCCCAACTCTCTTTGCACTAATAGACACTGAATACCATCTGCCATTTTACTGCTACATAATTCAGTGCCCTGAGATCCTCCCATAGCCCCTCTGGCTCTGGAATTGGCTCTCCTGAATGATTTGTGTCACCTGTGAATGTGGCACTTGAGTGCCTCTTTTCTCAGGCTGGGTAAGAGGAGCTTAAGGGATAGCAGTGATGCAAGAAAAGACACAGCTCTTGCTTTGAATTTGGCCTCCATCCTTCTCCAGCTCTCAGCAGAGCAGGCTGCAGATTCCACAGGGGTCAGTGGAGGCTTTCTTAATCTGTGGAGCAAACAAAAGAAAAAACGACACTGGCGGCGCGTGAGCCGAAACAGGAGCTGTTCCATATTGCATGCACACTGTGGGCTTTTTATGGCCTCATTAAAGTCAATGGGAGCTTGCCATCTGCTTCAGCAGGGGCAGCATCAAGGTATAAAAACTCTGCACATTGTTTAAATGATGGTTTTGCCTGAGCACTGGCTGATCCTTGCTGCGACCTGATCTAGGTGTGAGTTATCACTTAGAATCATAAAATCAAAGGATAGTTTGGGTTGGAAGGGACCTTAAAGATCATCTTGGTCCAACCCCCCTGCCATGGGCAGGGACACCTTCCACTATGCCAGATTGCTCAAAGTTCCACTCAAACCAGCCTTGAACACTTCCAGGGGTGGAGCATCCACAACTTCTCTGCTCAGCCTGTTTCAATGTCTCACCACCCTCACCATAAAGAACTTTTTCCTAATATCCAATCTAAATCTACCCTCTTTCAGTTTAAAGCCACTAATCCTTGTCCTATCACCACATGACCTTGTCCAAAGTCCTTCTCCAGCTCTCTTGTAGCTGCTTTTGGTACTGGAAGGTGCTCTTCAGTTCTCCCTGGAGACTTCTCTTCTCTAGGCTGAACAACACCCTTGCTCAGCCTGTCTTCACAGGAAAGGTGCCTCAGTCCTCTGACCACCTTTGTGGCCTTCTGTTTTTCAGGAGGGAAAGCAGAAGCTGAGAGTAACACAGAGACTTCAAAGATCATGACTGTCTCTCATCTGGTCACATATGTCTGAGCGTGGGGAATGAGAAGCAAATGAAGGAATTCTTGGCAATCTGTCCTATGTGGCATCCCATATCAACGGGTCTCTGTATCTGTCTGGTTTCTCTTTTCTTCAATCTTGCAACTTCACAGCAAGCTGGGAGTCTGCTGGGAAGGTTGTGAGCTAAGTAGGTGACAGCGATAGTGAGACACAATTGCAGAAGCTGTAATAAGCAGAATTGATTTTGAATAAACATGTGAGTAATATTGACTTGGAGGAGCTCTCTCTTAACAAGTGGAAGGACTGACTGAATCCAAAGGATGGAAAACAGTAAGTCCCTCTCTGGAGCTGGGTAAGGCAGGTTTTTGTCATAGATATGAAATCAAGGTCTGCTTCCATCATCCTTTTTCTCAGTCCTGTTGGTAGATAAGAATTACAGGCTTTGCAATTGAATGAGAAATAAAAAAAAGTTTTAGATGGATTGGTAGAGGAAGGGGGACAATGAACAGAGCAGAGTAAGCAAGTGGTGAACAAATCATAGTTCAGAAGAGGTGGCCATCTGAATGATACTGAAATATTAAAGGGAAAAAGAAATTTTACATACAGAAAAAAACTCACGATGAGGCCATAATGCTTGTAAGTAATTAAAAATAAAACCAAACCCAAACTCAAAAGCAAACACCATCTCCCCTACTGTGTCAGATCCACATCCTCAGGTCCCCTCACGATAAATGGAGATATGCCATGGACTCAGTGGACTTTGAATTGGGCTCACAACTCAGGAGCTGGTAGCACTGAAATCAGTCAAACCAGACAAATGGTTGCCATTATTGCTTGAACTGAGGCAGAAATGCCTTAACATGTCCTGTTTTTTGATGAGCAGATTCCAGACCTTTGGGTTAAGGATCCAGCTCTCACCTCTGTGACTTGCTTGGGATACCTCTCTGTCCAGGCAGGCAGCCGTAGAAAGGTTTCTGTCCTGGGTGCTGCTGCAAAATTACTTCTGACCATTCATGCAAGCCCCAAAGATCACCATGGACCCATGGACCTCAACACTGACCCCATGGATATGTGGATCATATTATGAGCAGTAATGCCACAGATGCCTAACACGGAAGTAAAGAGATAGAGCTCCTTTGCATAAAATCACAGAGAAAGGAAAAGTAGGGCATCTGGGAGGCAAACCCCCCATTTCTTACAACTCCCTGGTTGTTTTTTCTGTATGGCAGCAAGAAGGCTGCTGTATGCAACAGGGGTCTTCTGAAATGAGGGCATCCCTTCTGCACATGCATATTCAAAGATTAAAGAGAAAGCTTTGAAATATTTTCAGAAAAGGGGTCAATTATGTAGATTTTACATGGCTTGTTATTAAGGCCAAAACTCACATAGTTTTCACAAGGGCTGGAGGATACCAAGGCAAAGATGTAAGGGCTGGAATCCAGATTTGCCTGGAAGAAGGGAGGGAGAATCAAAACATTGTTAATTATATCCTCTCAAGAAGGGCTTGTGGTGCTAGGAATTCATCCCAAGAGAGTAATTTCAAGGCTACAAGTTATAATATGTATTATTGCTGGTCTAAGCAGGAGCAAGGAGGAACTCCAGCTGTGGCATCTTTGGTAGCTTTTTGCAGGGGACTCAAGTTGTAACTTAAACAACCTATTTTGGGGAATATGATATCCTTCCCCCAGCTTGTCTGAAGTCTTCAGCACCAATACAGCAGTTGACTTGAAAGAAAACTGATCAACAATGATTTCTCTGGACTTTGCAAACGCTTTGATGAATTTTGTTACAAAGGCTCTCAAGGAAACCAGAGGCATTTGGTGAAAGGTAAAGTATTGTGCCATTGATTAAAAAAACTAGCCAGAACAAAAAACCAGAGCAGGAGTGACTAGTCAGTTATTACAATGCCAAACACATAACAAAAGGCTATCAGAGGGAACATATTAAACATCTTTTCATGCATAAATAAAAGGTTTCATTTAGAGGAATTAAGACTATCATATTTCTTTTATATCCAATGAAAACTCCAGAAGTATTGCTTTTCTCAATTAATATCATACACATTCAGAGGTTATTAGAAGGTTACTGAAAATATGGTGCCTTGAAGGAAAGAAGGAGCTGGGTTTTATAACGTCCTGTCCAGTGTTTGACGTATTTCTTGAGTCTGGGAAAGAAGGCTGGGTCTTGGTGTGGGAAAAGCGGTTTTGTGCTCAGTTTTCACAGTGCAAGAAAGGAGAATGGAGAATGGGTGGGAACAATCAACACTTTCTACCTGGACCAAAACCTCACAGTAGGTACAATGTTACATTTGGATAGCAACGAAAATTTAAAATCCCAACAGAGCAGCTTGCTGTTCCACAGCTGATCAAAATTGATCACATAAAACCATTTTGCAATGGCAAAGCAGATTTCAGTTAAAGATTTAAAGATCAGCATCAAACAAGCATCACTTCCCATGAGAAAATACCCAGTTTTCTCAAAAAGCTAAAGCATTTGGGCCCAGATAGTAATTTTCAGAGGAAATTGTGGAATCTTATGATGTACACAGCTTACATCAGAGGGAAAAACATTTTCTGATCAGCTTTGTAGACCCTACTATTCCTGACTTAGCATGAATCAGCTATGAGTATAGAAATGATAGGGTAGTAGTATAACACTTTTCTTCTAGACATGTCAAAACATTTCCCAAAGGCACTGATGTCTTTTCAGCATAGGAAGACTGAGGAGAAGGAGAAGGAGAAGGAGAGCTGAAGTAGGTTCTTAAAGCCAGTGTGAGGAATGAGACCTTTACATCCTAGTTCCCCATGCAAGTGCCCTTTCCAGTAAATTGTGGGGTATATTACTATCAAATGAAAACCTCTGAGTTGATTTTTCAGAGTTGGCAAAAAGAGGCAATGAATAGTCACAATTGGAAAGCTAACTCTGGCTTTTTCTAAAGAGGAAAAATATAGGACTGCCCATTTATCTCCAAACTGAATCGAAGACTGTAGAACTCTGTGTGAGCATTGTTATTTTCCTTTATCAGCAAGGCATTGTTTTGTTGCATGAAATCTGTATGTTCAATAGATTTGATTTTCCAAGCAGCTGGGTTATCTTGTGCTGTGAAGGCTCTCTCTTAATCTCAGTTCCTGCGCTTTTCTCAGTGCCGTTCCCAGCTGCTCAGAAATGAGTGCAGTGCTTTTCATCTGTCTTTTCATACTCTTATTAGGTGTGACAGTCCCAACAATACCCGTATGTAGGAAAATATGCAGGTTTTAATTTGTTTTTTTTTAAATGTGATCGTCAAAAATTATGGGCAAAAATGTGTTGCTTTTAAATAATGAAAGTTCTGCCATGATCACACACTAATGATGTATTTCTTTGGAAGTACGGGCTTTTCTTTTTCAGTTTGCTCTAACGCATAATTGCAGCCAGTCCTTATATATCCACAGGAGACAAGAGAACAGAAAAGAGCTGAAATATGCAGAGCTGGGCCATAGGTGTTTTCCAAGTGAAGGTGATACACAATTAGGATTAATGTATGTATCTGATCATTTGGCTTCTGGCAAACAACTTTTGAGACACTGGACTGTTGATCAGCCACTTTTTTCCCTGTCTTGATAAGCCCTTTTTGTGTAAAGAAACCCTCCTCATGACATGAGGGGGCCATGATTTTAGAGAACACCTACTGGCATGACTGAAGTAACAACACAACAGGAGAAAGAGGGGGAGCAAAACCCTTGGGAAGATGGGATGCTCCAGTGAAAGACTCTTTGGTCTGAAACTAAACAGTGTTCAATGCTATAAGCAAGTGCTTAGAAAACCAAGCTGGAAATGCCTGAAAATTAGTGTCAGCCTTGCAGCTATCCTGGAGGCAGAGCAACTGCAGTGGGAGACACAGATCCCTCTGAAAGATTTCAGCATGTGGTGCGCTGTCATTTCTGCTCAAGTTTGCACCTTTCAGTGCAAGGAAGTGTTTCATAACCCGACCCCTTGTGAAGGCTTGTCCAGAAAGGGCCAAGCATGGCAAATCTTCAGATATGATAAAGTGGTGGCCATACACAGCCTTGGCCCAGATATTTTTCTCCTGGGAAGCCCTGGGGAAGAGAGCAAAGGGAACAGGGCTTTGCCAGGAAGCAATGTGTTCAGGAGGGGGGATGGAGGTTTAGATTTGCAAAGGTGTCCACATTTGCATTTCCTACCAATAGTTACAGCATGCAAAGCAAGTTCCCTTCTGCAGAGTTGTCTGGGCTTCACTGTTGCCAGTGGCTCAACAGAACAGGCTGCACTTAAACCAGAGCGAGGGAGAAGTCACCACACATCCAGCTCGGCCAGCCTGGCTATGGGAGTCCTAACCTGAGGGCCAGAAAGTCTTTGTCCCACTGCTCTAAATCCAGCAGATCCCAGACAGAGCCCTGAGGAGCGTAGCACCAGGAAAAAAGAGGACATTCTCTTCTCTGGATCACAATCACACTCCCGTTGTTTTAACAAAATGTGTGAGACAAGGAAATAGTGATAGAATGTACATTTGCTCTTGGAATGCCACCATCAGGCCTAAGTTAATGTCATTTGGATTAGAGACGGCTATTCACATCAGCTGGAAATGGGGCCAACAAACTAAGACAGACAAGTAGGTACGAAGCCAGTCTGCATGCTGTTCACTTTGAAGTATTTTCCTATTTTCTTACTACAACTGTATTTATGAAATATGTGCTCAGCACACAACCACTGGGGGCTTTTTCAGCATCTAGCCAATGCAATATCTGACCCCTGTATTTGAGATGAAGTAATACCGAAACTTTAGATACCTGAGGCTACAATAAGGACTGTTAAACATTTTTCTTTTCTATGTGAAACTCAAGAAAGCTGCTGATCTACACAATAGCCTATTCTGCATTCTTAAAGGCTTATTGGTAAAGGTTTGATCTACAGCCCAACCCTTCTGGGTTGGGCAGCCCAGGGCAAAAGAGACCTTTGTGTAATGTAGTTTACTGAAGTTTTTTAACAAAATAGATTACCAGCAAAAGCATTATTTTGCTAGCCCAAGTGTGCCTAAGGACTTTGCCTACATAAGAAAAACCGATTTAAAAAAAACCACAACCAAGCAAAGAACAAAATATAGTAAGTTACTTCTCACCAATGATCTGGAAAATGACACTTCAAGCAGAAACAGGAGACCTGCATTAGACTTTCTCCAGCAGCAGATCAAAGTTTTCCCCTTCTTGTGGCTGTTTGCTCTTTCTGCTGTAACTTACTGCTCTTCACAGGGCAGATAATATAAACCTCATTAATTCACTTTTGCTTTTTTATTTCCTTGCATGTTTTTTTCATTTACCTGGGGTTATTTTTCTAATCCAACATCTCCCAGATGAATGGGCGCACAGACTTTGGGCACTGGGCAATGGATTTGGGTTTGTACAGGATAAGGAAGGACAGGAGCCCCTTCACTTGCTACTGCTAGATAAATCATCCCCTGAAACCCTAGTCTGCATGTCTGACACTGGTGCTTAGAGGTGCCATGCTACAGGATGAGTTTTCCTTGGGTGAGACAGTTTTACCTCCCAGATGGTTATCAACAGTGGGTAATAAATCCAATGATGTTTTTAAGTGACCTTTTAAAGTGAAGACCACTTAATTATCTATAGGACACTCAGAGAAAAAATATATATATTCTGTATTTTTTTAAAAGTACAAGGTGTTAAGGATGTTTTTAAAGTGCATTAAAATTAGAAAAACATTCTTTAATAGATTTCCAAATCTGTGTGAGGTCCTGCAGGAATTAAAAGGTGCCTTGAGGTGAAACTATAGCAACTCAGTAGTAGTCAGCTCTGGCAGCCAAACAGACTCTGAAGACTGACTGTTTTAGATCTATGTCTATGACACAGACAAGAAGAGGCTGCTGTTCCCTTGGACCTGCAGCATTTGCCAGGCAAGGGCCAAGCAGTGGGCTCCACCTGGACTGCCCAGGTAGGGGTGTTGAGAACAGGTGGCCTCACTCCCCCCTTTCCACAGCCAGCCACAGATGTAGCTGGTACTGGTGGGGATGCCCCATTAACAGGTTAAGCAGGACTATAAGGAGCAGCTTGCTGGTGATTTTTAGTTAGGGGGAAAAAAAGGATCTAAAAATGTATTTGTGCCTGGCACGGTTGATCTGCAGAACTAATCCTTTGCATTTCTTTTGCATCTTCCATCTGTGATTTCACGGTTAATTGACTTATCCATGCAATGTTCCTCTGAGGTATAGATTATCTCCACTTTCGTAGTGGTAAATCCGAGTGCATAGGGGTTTGAGAGGTAACTTGCCCTAAACTCTCAAGGGATTACAAGGCAGAGAACAGAGTAGACATGGGTGCCTCCTTTGCATCCCCAAGGTGGGTTCCCTCTTCCCATGGAGACACACAACAAGTCATGCTCCACATGGCAGCAGCCACCACTCTGCACCCACTGCCCCTCACCATTGCCCAAAACCTTCAGCAAGGATCTGTGGGTCTGTCCAGAGCATGAAGTGTGGAGCTGCTCTTGTCCCACACATGTGAGCCCTGAGGTACAAGTCAGGCTACTGCTCATGGGCAAATGCCACAGCCCCCACCATGTGGCTGGATTTATTTTTAGCTATCCCAGCATCAATAACCACAGCAGCACCGGCCGCATCGATTGCGCTGATGCTTTGAAGATCAATGCTCGTAACAGCCCTGGCTACAGCTCTTTGGAGTGATCAAAGCTCCATCCTCCCCTCCTAAGGCTGAACTTCATCCCTCTGGAAGCTGCGGGTGACTTTCACCTGTTACATGCTTCAGATTACACCTATATAACTCCTGTAAGGATTCATAGAATACAAGCATTGGCCACCGTTGTATCAATAGCAGACAAGCCCCATCCCACGGATTTCTTTCCTTGACTAAATGGACTCCTTCCCCAGACCTTTTACAGTGTGTTTGTACAACGATGCTGCCTTTTAAATTGTTTTAAATAAACAAAGTAAGGTAAAGAAGGAAGGAGAACTAAGAAGTGCTCATATCATCACAAATGCAGTAGCAGGTGAAAAGCAGGTGCGGAAACACTTTACAGAAAATTTGGAGGAAAGTTAAGTGCCTAGCAGTCATTACATCCACGTGATGTTAAGACTTTAGTGAATGGTAATTGTTTAATTTATTGAACTCTGCAAAGATAATGGCCTTTGCAAATATCCCAAAAAAAGGTTTTGGGCAGATTTCAGGCTTTTGCCACATGTTGTAGAACACCCACCATTATAGAAGTTCAGCTCCATCATCACAGTGATTGCTTTTCTTGTTGCATGCAAAGTATTTCAGATGGGCAATCAGGGTGTTAGGATAGTGAGTAGAAACCTTAATGATATGCTGTCATCCTTATTTCTGTCAGGACTGCGGCCCAGGAAACAAAGAAAAATGCATTTTTGTTGGGCAGTAAGGGCACATGTCACCTTTTCCTAGCACAGGTCAAGGGAACTGAGCCTTAGAAGTGCCAGTTCATTCCAGTTACTATAAAGAACTTATAATGGACCAGCTAAACTGGAGCAGTATCACACTATAGATATTTGAAGTTGGCTGAGATGAATCCCACCTCTGACCTGTCTTGATGAGTTTTCTTGTTGTTTCCAGATAAAGAAAGTCTGGGGTCCCTGAGTTTTAACAGCATCCAAAAGTGCCATAAAATCCAGCATCAGATATTAATTCAAATGAGGTTTTTATGCAAGTGGGGATTGTTGTTTAGGCTGAAAACAGGCTGATGATATATATTCATTATATGTAGGAGCTCTCCTGTGCCTTGCTGGGGATGCTGTGCCGGCGTCTTTATTTTACATCTTTATTGACATTCTAGGAGATGCATAAATGTCCCATTAGCCCAGTAAAGATGGCAAAATGAGACAGCAGGGAGACCTAGGATCAGAAATACTCTTAAAAGAATATCTACATGACTGTGGTTCATGCAGTGAAAGGAGCACTCAAAAGGGGATAACACCTCTGCAGGCACTTAGAGCCCCTGCCCCAAGGAACCAAATCTGGGAGTTTCGTGAAAGGGTTTGAGAGGACCAAGAGTTTGAATGAGCTGAATGGACCTCTGATTTGCTTTAGCTCTTGTCTTCTTTCCAATGTCAGTGAAACCTTGGTCAGAAACAATCACAGCTGGGACACACAGTCACCAATAGCTGGCTGGCCAAAGGACATCACCAGGGGGGCTTGGAGCACAAAGAGGACAATGACCCAAGGAGGGGCTGGCAGGCAGCTACCGAAGCAGCCATGGGCATAGCATAGCTAGAAATATCCACTACAACATAAGGCAACATGCTATCAACACCAGTTTTTATCTGGGGGAGTGACAGGAGCCCCAGCTGAGATGAAAGGGAAGGGATGTCTGTCTCCTACCCCAGAAGTGATAATCTAAGTGATAGAGATGACTCTGAGTTTACAAACAGTTCTCTGGTTCTAGAGACTGGGATTCATCAGGGATGAACAAACTAATATAAAAATACCTAAAATGAAAAAATGTAGGATCATCATGAAGGAAAAAAGGTATCATGTGTTTCCCTTGGTCTTGTGCTCTGGCATGTGATTACGTCCTGTGAAGCACTCCATGAAATAAGGGGAGTGCAGGATCTACCTCAGACGCCATCATACAGGGGATCCTCCTGCCTACAGAGTGTTTTACATACAGATATGTTTCCTGAGACCTGCAAAATTCTCCCCCATCCTGCACCCTCGGAGGGATCAAAACTGCACATACACTTTGGAGAAGAGATGGTCTCTGGTGGCTCTTTTCAGTTGGGGTTCTTATTTGCATCAAAACTAACCCAGCCTCTAAAGATTAAAGAATCTCTGCATGAAATAGTATTTTATAGGACTCCTTTTGGGCACCCACAGATTATTATTATTATTATTATTATTATTATTATTATTATTATTATTATTATTATTATTATTATTATTATTATTATTATTATTATTATTATTATTATTATTATTATTATTATTATTATTATTATTATTATTATTATTATTATTATTATTATTATTATTTTGTACTTTGTCAACCCCTTTCTTACCCTGTCTTCAAGTTCTGCTTTAGCCCAAGCCCTTCTGTTCACTCCCTCCTTTTCTCGTCTTCTCCAGGTGGAAATACCACCATCCAGGATTTGCACAGTTGTAATGACATTACACTTCAGAGAAATGGCTATTTCTCACTTAATGCCTTGTCTGCCCTGTGAGAGCTGGTCTCCTCTTCCAGCCCACACAGAGATGTGTCCATAGAGCATCAAGTGCATTTAAGAGCATTTGCAGAGTATCTGGGAGTCACCTTGCATCAGAGGTTGTGTTTTTAGAGACATGAGGTGGCTATAATCAGATTTCTAACTGAGAATATAATAGCTGTGCTTTAGCAGAGTTGTAGCTTTAGGAAATAGTGTTTAATTTGACAGAGATATTGACAGGGATGGGATTGGAGTTCTTTATTTTGGAAAACCAGCTTCTGTTATCCTGTTCTGTTGATTTCTTCTCTCAAACCAAACACAAACACTCAGCGTTTGTTGCTTTCCTCATCGTGCCCTGTTTGAATGGTTCCTGAAGTGGATGAATAAATCATCTGACTGTTGAAACTGCATACATAGACCTAATGCTCTAGTGAAAGGCTTTGTGTGTGTTTTGACTGTTAACGTCCAGAACAGCAAATATACCTAGCAGCAAAAGGAAAATATAGCTCTTTT
>NW_008239288.1:1103474-1107304 GCF_000691975.1 Corvus brachyrhynchos
CTGAGAAGGATGCTCAGCCTCGTGATGGTACCTGCTGGGAGCCAGGACAGCCACAGGCCATTTTCTCTGCTGGGGCAGAGATTTTGCACAGCAATTCTCAATTTGAGTCTGTAAGCCCTATCTCTACAACTCCCATTTTTCATCTCTAGATCTTCCCAGTGAGCCAGGATAGAGGCAAGAAAAAGCTAGCAAGAGCCTTGCCCAAGCCACCAAGGCAGAGCCTGATCCTGGGAATCTGCTTATTCAAACACAGCAGTCCGCATCTCTGCTGGGGTGGTTTATTTGTGCGATAGGGAGGCAGATTTTCCTTCCTAAACTGCCACACTGGCTTAACAGGAATTGTCATAACAATGGCTGAGATCATTATGTGTTGTAGAGATAAATGCCTTTCAGTTACTGGAGGAGGATGGACAGACCCTGATGGTCCTGCTAAGCAGGGCAGGATGCTGAACTGGCTTTGCTGTAAGCCAGAGTCTTTCTCAGACTTGTACAATGACCTATGGTCCTCAGATAAGACTTTTTTGTGTCTGCCTTCCAAATCTGGAAGACAGCTAAATCAGCCTTATTAATACCCTGAGACTTTAATATTCATCATACTGCTTTTGCTTTTGTGGAAAAAGCCTGTTCTGGAAAAAAGGAGGTCATTAGAGCCTTAAAGATGAAGTCCAGTAAAATAACTGGTGTTTCTAGCCCTTACTAGAATTGGTGCTGTATAAGGGTAAGTGGCAAATGATTTTGAAACCACTTACTCATGCAAATGCTGCATCAGTGGAAGAGCTTGCAAAGAGCAGGGGTCTTGCATCCTCAGAGGCAAGTCCCTCTCCCTCTGTACACACAGAGCAGATCTCAAAGGACTGCATTGGCAACCTTGGAGAGGAAAACCTTTCTCCATTGAAAATACGCCCTACAACCAGCAACAAACAAACACAGATCCAGTTTCTCAGTGCTGCCAAAGCAACACACCCAGTACAGCACTGTTCCTCCCCTCACATCACCGACAAAGCTGCCAGCTGAATTGCGCCTCTATCCTTGGTGCCTTGGCGTGGTACCAAGCAGGAAGCACACAGATCAGCTTTTGGGATCCCAGCAGCTTTTGCAGGGTGGCTAAGCTCAAAAAAGAGCCCAGAGCCTTGCCACTGGCTAGTAAAAAGAGCACATCTCACTCTTAAAATCATTGCCGAGACTCTGGCCTTTCAGAGAACAAAGCTTTATATATGCCAGGAGATTCCTTCAAAGTGAGATCAGATACATCACATTTTTTAACCTTTTTTATAACTTCACCTATAACTAAAGAGGAGACTGAAGAGGAAGTGCTACCCCAGAGAGAATGCACCTAGCCATCAGCACAACCCACAGTCAGTGCCAGGCTGCATCCTCCTGGCACCTCTTGGAGATGGGAGTCCCCAGGCTGGCAGTGCTGTGAGCTGCACCCACATGGGTGGGCACCTCTTCCCCATCCCACCCCAGCCAGTGCTGTTCTCACTTCCCTTTGCCATCCTCAAAAAACCCAGCTTGCTTATCACCAGGAGGTGCCAAATCTGCCTGCACAGTCTGGGCAGTAGCAGGTGGGACTCACCACCATGTCCACCACCTTTGCCTTTTTTTTAAATGTATCATATAAAAAGGCACATAAAATTATTCATAGTTTGGGCTTTTGGGTGGTTACACCCCTTTTTTTCACTGCTCACCAGTTTGGGAAAAATGAAAGAAAGGAATTTCAGGACATTTTTAGGTGTGTGTTTTTCCTGAATGAATGAAAGAAGGTTAGCTTGATTAATTCATTTATTTTCTGCAGCACAGAGAATTAATTGTTGAAAGCAGATATTTTATTGGGGGCGGGGGGGGGAGGGGGGGCAGGAAAAAAGCTCTCAAAGGGACTGTTTCCCGCAGAGTGCAAGCAAATCTTTCCCATTTTTAGGTACCCCATGAAAAGTTTCCTTTCATGAAAAGCAAGGGAAACCTGGAGAAGCAGTGATGAGAGAAGCACAGTAGCAATAATATTCATACCATTTGGAAGCAAATGTTGTGCTTATGGGAAGTATGCAACAAAAATAAAAAAAACCCAAGCATGAAAGGCACTCCGAGTGTTAAATATTCATTAGTATTCCCCGCACCGCCTGTTCTAAATATAAGATACGTTTCAGCACAGCCCTGGTGTGTGACTGGGATGTTTTCCCCTCCCTTACAGGATGCTATAGCCATTCAGCTGGCGGGGCGTTGCCATGGCAACACCGCGATGCTACCTTTTGTTAGATGAATGAAATGACCAGTGGCGAGGTCAGCCAGGGGCACACGTGCAGGGTAGGCTGCATCCATTGTCCCTGTCACAGGCAGGTCTGGGGGCGGAAGGCAGGAGGAGATGGCAGCTTTTTTCATCACAGAGCAGTGGAGATTTGGTCCAAATCCAAATTGCCTCCGTTTTTCAGGGCTTCTACAGGCAGCACAACTTGGCTCTGTGTTGGCATCCCCACCCCAAAGGTTAGGAAGTGATCAGCTTACAGAATTTTATCCCAGCTTGGATGCACCTGCAAAGGGTGAACAAGAGGAAAACTGAGGGCTCAAATACATACCACTGAGTTCTGCTGTTTCAAGGACCCTCAGCCAGTAGTCTGACAGTGAACATAAGGATTTTTTGGGCCATTTTTCCTACTACTGGGCACACAGGGCAAGATTCAGCTCCAGAGTCAGGCAGCTAAATTCAGCCATTTACATCTACATGGCTAAGTATCAAGAGACATCTCTGCTCTCCTTCTGGTCCATGGAGCTCTGTCAATGTAGTCAGCAGAGCCTAGAAAGAGACTGAGCTCCAAGGCTGAATCCAGGTAGGACATACCAGGTTCCAGCTAGACAGACATCTGCTTTGGTCTGCTGTCTAGAGTCCAGAAGACATTTAAATTATGACAGTCTATGAGGGGGTTGCAAGGTTTCTTACTCCCATGATTAGCTAAGTGTGATTAGTCAAGAGTGATTATATTCCCATCTTTTAGGATATGGTGGTTTGAATCCAAGACAGGATGAACCTCTGCAATACCTGTGCAAACCAGACAAGTTGGTCCCTCCTTCTGCAGATGGAGAACCTGAGATACGCTGGGTGTAGCTGCCCAGGATCTGAGTCAAATGCTGCTCCCTTCTCCAGAAAAAGAATGAGGATGCAAGTGTTCACATGCTCCTTTTGCCTTTTCAGTGCCTTTGATCTGAAATCGCAGGAGCAGAGGCTGTGGAACAAGTCTGCAGTAATTTGAGCATTACTGTGAGCTATGCAGAGGAACGAGGTGTCAGACCATGGCACACACTGATGGGGCATTGCTCCCCTGGCTACAGCAACTAAAGCTCTCATTTTAAAGTGAAGATAAACTTCTCTGGCTCCCACAGCTGTAAAATTACTGCTCTGAATGTGAAGGAGGGGGTGCAAACAGTCTGAAGCACAGCAAGAGTGTTCATCCTGCTCCTGTAGCACAAGAAGGGCGGGTTGGTGGCTGCCCAGGCTAAAGGAGAGGATCTGCCTAGATGCTAGCACAGCTCTAATCTGACTTGGTGCCAGGAGTTTGAGAGGAGGACGATGTGGTGCACAATACCCATCCATCCACTGATGTTCCAGCTCTTACTGGAAATTGCCAGGCTTTCCAAAGAGCCAAGACAAAACTACTCACAGGTAGAATCACTTGGGTCCCCAGGTCCCACTGGTGAAGGTGGGTGTGAACAGACCTTCCTGTCACACACACCACTTCAGCTGTGGCTCACAGCAATGCCATGCAGGAGCTGAGAACTGACCCAGGGACCCAGAGCATCCTTGGGATGCAGCTGGGGGTCACAGCCTGCACTCCGTGGAT
>NW_008239288.1:1107384-1107861 GCF_000691975.1 Corvus brachyrhynchos
CTGCTCTGACTCATGCAATATCAGCACAATTCCCAATCCATTCAGATCAGAGAGGCTTTGAGTGCTGCTGACCCGGAAAGGCCCCAGCTTGCTTTTCTGGTCCCAGATTGAATTACTCTTTTGGACTTTAGAAGAAATGCTTTTTTTTTTTTTTTTTTTGCTTGTAAACAGATAACATAAGGGAAGCTCATGAGGCCCTGTGGTTTAGCCTAGTTCAAACCAGAGCTGATCTTTAAGAGAACTGGGTGTTCATATGCTGCCATGGCTGCATCATCTACATTATCATATTGCATTAAATCTTGACTACCTGGCCTGACATCTCCAAAATACCCAAAAGCGCCTCTCTCTTTACATTCCTCTTGAGGCTTTGGACAGTCAAATTCCCCTGATGATTTGGACAAGATGCACAGACTTGTAAACCTCTCATCAGAGTCTGGCACAATGCTGTACAGCAGAAAAATCACAGTGGCCTTGTCT
>NW_008239288.1:1107901-1139293 GCF_000691975.1 Corvus brachyrhynchos
CTTATTAAAGCCTTGTAAATATCAGTAGCAAAACATATTTATATACAACCAGCAAGAAATGGATGGCCTGCCAGCATTCTACAGTCTCTTTAGCTATGGAAAACTTATCTGTGCCTTCAGTATAATATGATCAGATTTGTTCACATTTGATAAGAACCTGAATTTGGCTGAGAACAGTTAATTATCTTTGAAATTAATATTAATCACTGTAGGGGGTACCTCCCCTCCCTGTTTTTACCCCATAAAGAATAATAAGGAAAATGGCCTAAAACTACAATATCTACATGGTCAAAAAGACTGGAAGAGATAGAGAGGAAAAGGGATGTGTGAGGTTGAACACCCTCACATGTATCACTGTCTGGGAGCGCTTCTGCTGGGGCTTAAAGAGCAGGAGTTTTGTTTGTCTCTGGGTTCATCCCAGACTTTCCACCCTGGGATGCCATGAAGCAACCATGACACCACCATGAACATTTTCCTTTGCATCTTCTCCCTCTCAGTGTAGCCTCCAGGAGCCTGGGCTGAGCATGAAGAATACATGGGGTCAGAGAGGGTCCCTGGTCTGAGCAGCCAATTACTTTGAGAAGGAATTGGTCTCTCTTTTTGGTTTTGCAGGAACCTCAGTGGCTGGCTTGGACCAGAAGGCAGAGTTTTAGATGGTGAAAGCTAAATGAGGTGAATCCCCATCATCATCCAGAGAACGTGGTATTTTCAGGAGTTTAACCAGACCCAGCTCAGTGCCTGAATCAGACAGTGACTGTCCCTGAGCTTGTAGCTTTGGGGCCTAAGAGTTGACATTAAAGGGCATTAGAAATTTCCACCTGTAATATGCTCCAACCAGCCTGACAGTGGTTTTTCTAACGCTAAAAATCTAGTTCTGGTGGTGTAACAGGGTTTTTATTTTGCTTTTGGACAGCAGTTGGGTACTGGTATGTGGAAGGTTAACCCCTGGGCTGAGGAAGGGGTTTCCTTTTTGTGCCTGTGTTAGGAAGTGAGGTGGCCCCAGGGGGAGATGACCTTCAGCACAGTGATGGGCAGCTATGCTCATCTGATGGCATTTCAAAAGGGTTTTACTTTGGACTGGTCTAGTCTGGTCCTGTGGACTGAACACTGGTGTGTTTGTAGGTCTGAAACTTGGTTTTAGTTGGATTTTTTTTCTGAAAGAGATTCAGTCCTAGCATCACTTCATGACGGAAAACAAAATGCATAAAGCAGGAGCAATATGGGAATTTTCCACAAAGGCATGCTCTGATCTGAATTAAAATGCCAATAGAAATTCATTCAGGGAGTATCTTTTGCTGACCAACTTTGCAGGAGTATATTCCTTTTGTTTAGTGAGCTTTTCTTCTTTCTCTCCCTGAATTCCCGGCTGACAATTGTCAGGAACTCCCTTTCAGCGTGGGTTTGGTCACTCTCTGACAGCAAACGCGCCCAGCAGAAAATGCTCCAACTGTTGGCGTTCCCCGAGCAGGGAAAACCTCCTGGGCTGAGGCTTGGAATGAGGATTACACCCTTTTAAGTCAGTCGCGGGGAATCCACGATCTTGCACGGTGACGAAGTTTTCTGGGTGCTTTCCTCGGTAGCACGGAGAGCGGAGGAGCATCAGCCGCACACGGGCGCGTTCGCAGCTCGGTCCCAGCGGCACAATAGGCAGGGCAAGGTCCCACACCTTCCTCCCCAGCGCTGCCGCCGACCGGAGCCCCGCGGCGGGGCTGGGATCGCCTGTCCTGTGCTGAATGCATTACGTAAGGCAGGGATCGTTTGTCAGCCGCGATGGTACAAACATAGCTGCGGGCAGATTATGCACAGAGAGCGAGAGAGGAGGCAGAGGGAGGAAGGTCTCTCCAGGAACGGTGCTCCACGCGGCTGAGGATTGCAAGTTGGCAGGTTGGCAGCTGGCTGAGCTCCCGTGAAGGGTGTCGCTGGCGGTCCCTGACATGCTCTTGTTCGTGTGGGATGCTTGAGACAGGCACGAGATACTAAGTTGGGGGACGAGGATTGGCATGAGGATCGGACCAAAATGGAAGGGCTTCTGTCTCCGATGAGAAAATAGGGGGCTTGCCGGGCTTTTGTCTCTTTTCTTTTCCCTCTCTTTTTTTTCCTTCTTCTTTTTCAAAACTATGGTCGTGAATGTAACTCGGCAGAGGAGCGACAGCAGTTGCCTCCAAGAGGGGAGTAACGCATCACTCTTCCTCGACAGAGATGACCTTTGTAAATGAGTTTGCCTTTTGGAGTAGACAGCCATATTTTTGTTTGAATTTCCAGTTGGAGGCTCTCATTGTGTCTGTGTGTCTGTGCGTGCTCCCCAGGGAGCCGGTCGGGGGAAGCGTACCTGCGGCACAGGGACGGATGGGGACACTGGGCTACCCCAGCGTGGTGTTTTCAGCAGCAAGGGAGACATGGACAAGCAAAGTGGGTGGTTTTGTGCCCAAATACCCTGCCAGGGTGAGAGACCTCTTGTTGTGGATCCAGAGCAGAAAGCTGTAAAAGAGAGTGAGCGTGCAGAGCTAAGGAATTGCTGCACTTGTCTGCTGCCTTCTCACACTCCCAACTCTCTTTAAAGGTTTGACATTAATCCTCATTATTAAAGAAACTTGAATTCCAGCGGGGAAAAGACAGAGAAAAAACAGTGATGGTTTAGTTTGTAAAATTTCTTCCTGCGACATTATTTCTTTGTGGTCCTGGGGGATAGACTGAATCCTGATTGTATTTTATTTAGTTACTGCCTCCATCCCATGTGGTAACTGCCTTGAGTAAACCCTTCTGATTCCTGTCCATCACCACATTCAATCCAACCCTATTGTATTCCATCTCAAGACTGGAAGAATTGGAATTCAATGGCAATTCTTGCTGGCAGCAGGGTATCTTCATATGTCTTAGATGCAAACAGTTTTGAAGAGGCAGTCAAACCAGAGTTGCTTTCTATAAATGCCAGACTTGAAAAAATTCTGAGAAATTGTCTGGTCCAGCCCTTGTGCTGAAGCAGATGAGCTAGTCTGGTCTCCTCAATTACATCCCTGCCATCCACTATCCTAAATTAAAGGCTCTTCAATGATTGAAAGTCTTTTCAATATTAAAACCAAGAAAAGTGATTTAAATAAAAATAATTTGCCAGCAAATGTCTGCACTGAAATTCTCCAGGGGAGTAATTTTTTTCCACTTTAGTTCAGGTTTTTTTGTCTTGCACAGTAAGTTGATAATTTAAAAAGGACCTGCCAACTTCATATAGCTCTCCATTACCAAGAACAATGCTATGGGCAGTTTTTAGAATGTAAGATTTATAAGGGATTATAGAGCTAGCCATTCATATCTCTCATTACTGAGGAATACATACATTAATGTTAGGCTTTGTAAGGCATTTCTCAGTATTATTTTTTTAAAATCAGATAATAGAGGAAAGCCCAAGCAGCTGCCCAACATTTCCATCTCATTTCCATTATTAGAAAATGTAACTTTCATCGCTCTAGCTGATGTTTCCATTCTGCTCCTCTAACCAGGCTTGAAATGACTGCTGGAGGCAGTCTCTCCCAGGACTGGTGTGCTCTCAGGCTGATGTGTGGATTACAGTCAGACGTGTGTAGTATCAGCACCTGCAGCATGTGTGAAGCTATAAAAATTACAGAGTAGAGTAAGGGAAGTGGTCCAGGACTGGGTATTCTGTTTGTTCATCTGACCTGCTTTGTAGCTGGAATGTAAATCCTAATAATGCCATCCATAAAGTGTAATCTCAATTGCCACTATCAGGTTATTTATTGATCCTATAGAAGAATATACTTGGGAATATAGACATGACCCTTTGGATCACAATCTGCCTTAATATTAGAGAGGGGGAGAGATTCTGAGCTCCTTTGTGTGTGGGAAAATCTTCTCAAGCCAAAGCAATGTGATTTTAGATCATCTATTGCAATGATGTAAGATCAACGGGATTCTCTGGAAAATCCAGATCCTGACGTTGGTGTTACATTGCCGTTAATCTGGAGTAGCTCCATGGCAGCTGATGGAGATATTCAAATAGACGCTGCGAAATAAAGGTCAGGATTTGGCCCTTACATCTTTACCTTTCAGAGAAATAACAATGCATAGATCACTTGAATAGATTTAAAAACTAATATAATTTCCAAGATGCTTCATGGCTGGCAGTGGCTCCCTGCTCCCTGCTAGAAAATCAAGTGTAAAATCTATTAACTCCCCGAATACAACCTTAATATGTGATGACTACACAAAAAACTTGACAACAGCGAGGCTGCTGATGTGCCGAGACCCCTGCCTGTCACATCCTAATACTGCCTCATTTTTCCCCCTCTATTCCCCCGTCTGTCTGATCCCATCTGTTGTCACTTGTTTTACACTAAGGCTGCAACTGTTGGAAGCCAGTTAGAAGTTTTTTGTCCTTTGGTTTATACAGTGACATGAAGGACAGTGGGCTTCTGGTCATTTCTGGCAGAGCTGCCTGGAGAGAGCCTGGAGCATCTGTGAGCTCCAAGATTTGAACCTGTGCGAAAACATCTCCCTGTCACAGTGAAATGCACATAAAGACTCCGTTTTATCCTTAGAGTCCCAAGCAGCTCTATTTAGCCTGCTCAAATTTAGACAGAAAAATAAAATCAAACTATTTTCTTTGTTTCCATGGGTAAGTAGGAGGAAGAGCTGACTCCGCAGGTGCTTCTCACAGTCTGTCACCACTGGGTGAGAACAGCCTACATCTGCCTCTCATAGCCAAATGCAAGGGTCCCTGGAATGAAATTGAGGTCTAAATCCCTTCAGGTGGACTTGGATGAATCTCATGGTGGCAACTGAAAATAAGATTGCTGTCAGCTCTTTGGTCCCTATTGTTCACAGAGGTTGTCACTCCACATCAGAGCTGGCAGAGGGACAGGTGGGCACATCTTGACTAGAAAAGTCCAGTTTATTGTGCAGGAGGGCTGGAGTTGAGACACTGAACAGAGTCATGGACACGATGTCCTCACTTCTCCAACCAGCTCCATGGCAGGGCTTGCCAGCAGAGGGCCGGGAATATACAACCAAGATCATACTTCATAGAGGACTTGTTTCTTATTCCACAAGGTAATAACCCATTTGGCTCCTGGGCTGTACTGGGTGATCATACAGTGGGTACTTAGTAACTTAGGAACTCTTTAAAATATTTGGTAAATTGGGTATTAAACATTAAGCACATTACACCGTGTAATGGACTCCACTGCAGCAAGCCATGGGTGATTAAAATATTTCTGCTTTTGTATAACCAAGGTGCACAAATGCAGGAATTCAAGGGAAAGGGAAGGGTTACACGGTAAAATGGGCTGCTATATCAAAATTGAAGCAGATCAGTAGAACACACTGAATAGGGAAGTTACTGCATTTTTTTGTTGATGGTTAAATTTCACTTGATTAGAAGTAATGGTGGGTTGTAAATATTTGGTGGGCTAATGGAGATACTTATAAATATTACCAGAACCTGTTAAATTCTGTAGCCTAGGATATCTGAGCCCCCTTTTTCAAAGCAAATGAATGTACACAATAGCAATGTCCCCATGCCACCTTAAGAGACTGTGAAGTTGATTGAGTACCACAAAATGAAAAGAATGAAGAAATGCATAAATATTGCACTCCTTTTGTTAGCCTCCATTTTAATTTGTTTTATAATCCTCAACACATGCACAATTTGCCTTAACCCTCAGCACATCGCCTTCAGCAAATTACACTGGCATAAGAATTTCAGTAATTTCAGTTTCTCTGCTGCTGACACTTGCCAGTGCATGCTACTGAATTTGCAATGAGCACCTGGCTCGAACCATGCAGAACTGGCTACTGCTCTATTTTCCTTTCAGAAGCCTGTGTTTGGCACTTTTTTGTTTATCAAAGCACTGCTTCTCTTTCAGAACAGCTGAAAGAACTTTTTCAGTGAACTTTTCGTCTGTTCAGAAACACACGAGGAGAGTAAATGGAGATTAATTACTGTCGAATTTACTAAGCTTTGCATCCAAAGATAATGAATTTTGAGTGTTCCTGTGCACAGCGAATTCAGCAAGGGAACTCAGTAAATAATGTGTGTAGTATTTAGATAGTGCTCTTTAAGCATTAATGGGGCTGTTCTCATTTATTGAATCTTATTAACTTTATCTGTTTATTGTAGATTTTGGGGATTAGCAAACTCCCATGGCGTTATTGTTAGTTTGTTAAACCCTGTTGTCTCTGTTTTCAAAGCCATTTAGTTTTTGACCACTGGATCTTTCACAAAGAATGGTTAAGTTGTCCTTGTGCCTTACTTAGAGAAGTTCACAGTGGCTTGAAGCAGAGAAACTTGGGGAAGTATCCTCTATGCTGGGAATCCTAAGTAGCAAAGGCTGTGACAGCTGGCCTTTGAGATTGTCAGGGGAGGAAATCAGGAGGGGAAATTACCTCCGGGAAAGTGAAGTCTGGAGTTTGGGTTACACCTATGGACTGCTGTAGTCTTTCACCTTTCTTGCATGGCACTGAAAACAAGTTTATATAAGCAGGTTTTTTGTGCAGCTGCATGCAGCAAAACATTTGAACAGATTCTAACCTTTAATCTCGTCAGTTTTCTTGCAGAAGTTCAGGCTAGGATCCTGCACTGTCTGGACAGCTATGCATATTAAAATCACTTTACAGCACTCTTGTAGAAGCCAAGAGGCAGAATAATTGCCTGTGTTGTGAAACCAGTCCTGGTGTTTTTAAGAATACCAAAAGACCAAAAGACAAAAGTTGCCCCCCGTCCCTCCAAAAGCATTCACGTTCCTCCTATGGAGTCTCAGATCCCTGTTTTGATACAACTGTGTTTTTCACTCCCATTTTGAGTATCCCATCAAGATAGACACACACCAGTGCTAATGACACAGAGTGAGATTTCCAAAGCCATTTATTTCTGGGGTTTCTGATCTCCCAGATGGAGTAACTTCACATGGGCAATGAGCACACAGACACAAACACAACATTTCAGGTTCCTGTGCAACCACCCACGAGCTGATATGGACACATGAAGCTCGTAGCATGGGAAGTGCTGGTGTTCCCTCAGCAGCCCTTCCACAGGGCCCCTGCACAGGCTGTCGAGCAGCTGAAGGGGTACCTCCTTCCCTGCCTTATTATCAGTTTGACACAGAGGTTAATGAGGCCATATGTAATTCTCTGAGCTTGTAGATGGCTAAAAAGAAAGGCAGTTCAAGAAATAATGGAGTCCTATGTCTCCTACTGTTAATTATAATTTTATAAATACCTGGGAGAGAGGATGTAGGGGCATAACTCAGAGCAGACTTTGGCTTTGGAACAGCTGTACCATAACATTATGCCTCTGGAAAAGCAGAACCGTTTCTGTTCTGTAACATTTCCTAAACCCATTCAGATTTAAAGACAATATATCACTGAACATAAAGCCGAAAGGTTATTTTTCCTCCCCGGCTGTGCTTTGCAGCAGAGCAGTGAGCTCCATGCCTGACTGGGCATTCGTCAGCAGGGTGGGTTATTTACCATACAGAGAAAGGAAACTTTATATACCCTGGGCAGGAGCCAGAATCTGCGCTGTTAACGGGAATTGCACTGCGGAGCACTGGGAGATCAGAATCCAGCACAGGGACTTGTATGCTTAGTGCAGGATCATGAGAACACAATCCCTGTCCCCAAATGCTCCCTACTGAAGGTTGGGAGGAAATGGGGGCATTTTGCTTCTGTTTTCAAAGAGGAAGGATTGTGGTTCCAGTTCTGGTATCTCACCCATGATCCAAAGCCTGGGGGGTACTGTCCATTCTCAGCATCCTCAGGAGCACAACCGAGTCCAGGCTACACTATCCTAGGACCTAGCTACACTATCCTAGGACCTACCCTTGGCTGCACACCAGGTTGAGTGGGTTCAGCTCTTGCTGAGTTCTCCCGTGACTATCAGACAGCCCCTGAGATGAACCAGGATAGTCACAATGCTGGGATTGCTTTGCCTTTCACAGACAGTTTGATCCCCCCTCTGCCATCATCAGCTCAGCATCAGGACCACATCACTGGGAGGTGCAGTTAGGCTTGGCACACTGTTGTGTTGGAGCCTGGAATGATCACAGCATGCCTTGGTGACCAAAGCTCTCACAGTGTGTGTCAGATACCACTGGGTTCTTTCAGAGGATGGAAATAGGAACTACTCTCACGTGCCCTGCTCACCTCCCAGTGTCCAGACACCATGTCTCAGCTCAAGCCATCCTGCACCCTGGCCTCAATTCTCCATGTCTTGCTCAGCCTGTGCAAACCCAGGCTGCAGCAGAGGTGCCCAGGAAGGTCTTACATTCCCTAAGCCTTCATGTGGCTGATGTTGCCTGAAAGTGCCCAAGGACCTTCTCTTGGCTTCCATGGGACCTAAGACTGGGGGGCTATGTAAAGACCACAGAGGTACCAAAATGAAATTAATAATAACAATCACAGCAATAACAACATAATAATAATTGATAATAATGTTTAAAATGCAGTATGGCAAGGCATGGACTGGAGGGAATAAAATTGATAACGACAGCACTAAGAGCATAAAGCTTGCTAGCTCAGTGTGTGGGTCACAGGCTTCTTTAGGAAGTGCAGAGAAAATACACTGGTGAGTGCTCATCTTCCCAGTCGTTTCATTAAGTATTTTACTTAATGGCAGCTGTTGGCAAGGCAATTGGCCACCCTTTTCAAACGCAGGACTCAGACAGACACCCACTCTTAAGCTGTGAATCACAGGTTGCATTCCCTGGGGAAGGTCACAAAGTCTTAACTGCTGCAAATATGGGAAAGCTGAAAAAATGAGAAAGTTATGAGCGAGATGATTATGGAGCAAAAAATGATGGTTGCCCCAAAATGCCAGCCTGGTAGTTATCTACAGAGAAAAACAGCTCTCCTGCACATCTGCCTGATATATTAGGTCATTTTGAAGGCAGTTGTTGGTAGGGACTGCATGTGTTTAATGTTTGGGACTATATGCAATGCAATAAAGCATTTGCACGATGCATATTTCATGTAAAAAATATCTGAGCCATAACCAGTGCATACCAGTATAGCTCTCAGCACCCCAGCACAGACTTCAGTAATGTAGACTTCAGTAACTATTTCTTATAGTATTTTACTGGATTTTAATAAATGTAAAAGATGTGTGCAGCTGGGCTTGTGGGCTTTCTTCCTGAGAACACACACCTAATGTACCTTAACTTTCCCTGCGTGGCTCTTTTATCTACATTGCAACATAAACCCCACCAAATCTGTGAGACCAAAATTCTGACCCCGTTTGGGATTCAGCCAGCAAGACAAAAATCCCAGGCCCTTCAGGTTGTTCCAGTTCAGAGACCAGAGGACAGATGCAGGTGTCTTTTTGATGGGATTTACAAACATATTACAATGTCATTAAACATACAAAGTCCTGTTTCCCTGACCACAGCAGATACCAAACAAATGAGAGAGCAGTTTCCCTGCTCAGGGTGGCTTCTTTCATGCAACATTCATCCACACCTGTTTTCCCTCAGTGTCTTGATCCTTGGCTCGGTTATCCTCTGAGGGAGGGATTCCCCCCTCCCTTATACAGTCACAGAGTATCACAACACATGGCAGACCAGCTAAGGGAGTCAATTCCTTCTTCATCTCAAGCTCCAACTCCCCATTTTGGTGATTTGTTTGGGGTTTTTTAGGAAATGCCCTTGTTCCTTTTGTGCAGGAGCTCAGCTGTTGTGGAGGTGCTGTGTTGCAGCTTCCCAGCACCCAACATCTCTCCATGTTCAGAACAGGAGAATCTTCCCAAATGAAGCTGTCCTGAGGCAGAGACATTGACTTGGGTCCCACATGACAGGCTGAACAGCTATTTAAGGCTGATTTAGTAGTAAATGCAGTATAAATATCAGCAGTAAAAACGCACCACTCCTTTTTTTTAACAGAATCTTGTTCATGGCTCTCCCACGCAACAAACACCAGAGGAAAGTGGTGGCTCTCATGACATGACATGGGGTCACCTGGGCCACAGCTCTGACGAGGAACAGCCCAAAGCAGCAGCCAAACCCATTCCAGTCCCTCTGAAAACAGGCAGATATCATCACTCTTCTGTTCTTGGTAGCACAAACACTTGCAAAGCTTGGCTGTGCTGAAGGAACATTAAAGGTAGAAGCCATCTCCAGAGTAGACAGCACTCAAACCACTCGGGGCTTTGAAGACAGGAGGTCAAAAACAATATATCAAGTCAGTTATCAGCCTGTCCTGTCTTCCCTTCCTCCCCTCCCTCTGGCTCAGAGCTGCAGGAGCTCAGGTCCTTTGATGTAAACCTGTCAGACAGTTTGGTCTCTTCCCTGCTCTGCCCTGCCCTATTCTTCCACATACACATTTGTGTGAGATTTTAATTATAGGCATGATCATATTGGTAAGAAAACCCTTCCTTAATTACACACTCAATTAATTCTAGTAGCTTAGGAATTGAAATACAAAGTTAGGAGAAATCATTACTGCTGCATCTAAAGTTGAATCTCTCCATGGCCAGGTTCCGAATAATACTGTGGAAGTCATTTTTCTTTAGAAAAATGGATTTCATTTAGAAGAGATTAAATTGTTTTGGATAGAGGGGGTTTGAGTATTATCTGCTGCCACTGATATTCTTTTCCAGAAAGACTAATTACTTATAAGACTAATCTTTTCAGCAAATATTCCATGATCAGGCCAAAGAATTATATGGCACAAATAAGGCAATATTTAGCCTCATTAGGGTTGGCACAACCCCACCCCTAATGCATTGTGGTCTTTAGAGAGAGATCAGGTAAGATGAGAGATTAAATGTGTCTTCATAACATCAGATACCTCTCTGTGGCACCAGTGCCTCAATGCTCACACCCTCACTGGTATTTGGGTGTCTCTTCTACTAGTACTGATGGCACCCTGGTAGGGATGTCTGAGAAACATCTAGGCTGGAACCAGCTCATCTGAGCTTTAAGGCAGGATCTGTCCTTGATTAGACTGGTGACTCCCAATGGGTGGGACCGGAGGCCCGTGTTGCATCCCCAGGATCCCTGCTGACACCTGCAGCAGCGTGGAAAATAAGGCACCAAGTGGAGGGGAAACATAATCTGAGCTGGAATAAACAGTCTAGGAGGAAGGGAGGATGTGGACAGAGGATTAGGGCTGGAGAAAGGAGCTTGAGAAGAGGCAGCCAGGACTAAACCCCAGATAAGTTCTGGAGTCAGGGGTAGAGGGGCAGAGATGAGGTGGAGAACACGTACCTATGGCATGGAAACCCCCTACAGCCCTGACCCCATGTCCCAGTTGGATGTGGGTGGTAAAATTCACACATGTAAAGCTGCTTTTTAAAGAGGGAACATCATCAAGATGCAAAGTTGGGAAATACTGGAGCAAAGGACATCCCTGCAGCCCTGTCCCAACTAACAATGCAGTCCCACAAATGGTTTTTTCCACAGGTTTCTCATAAGATGGACAGCGCTCAGATAATGAGCAGCTATTCCTTTTTTGTATTCTCCTCATTTCCTACCAAACAACCCTACATCTTATTTACTGAATACTGCCCTGAGAACAGAATTATTAATTTTCTTGTGTATTTTTTCTGAAATATTAATTACAACAGTATCAAAGTTCATCAAAGCCTATAATCATACTCTGCTTTGTCTCTGTTTAACTGATGTAGAATTGAGCCATGAAGGAATCGTTAAAGGGTTCTTTCAGTTTTGGGACATTTCTGACTTTTCTGTATCCTCAACATCACACAGCACTTTCTGTGTTCATTGTGTCCCTCTCCATTTTGGTAGAGCCCAGGCTTTCTTCAAGTGATGTGCCAGGGGTGACTCTCAGAAACCCAAAAATAAAGCTTAGATGTCAGGGATCATTAGTAAAAGTTTGGGATATATGAATCACTCATCACCAAACATCTTCACCCAAAGACTTCTTCACCTTCTGCAGCACTCCCCAGCTTCGTTCCTCGTGCACCTTCTGTCTGCCACAAAAACCAAGGAGCCCTTTAGAAAGCAGACACCTTCCCTGGTTCATCCTTAAGGCAGCTCCACCCCACACAAGAAAGAAGGAAAATATGGGTGCAGAGGTTAGGGTGAAGGGAGCATCTGATCATGCAATTAAAAATTGCATCATGAAACATCCACTCATGCCTGGAATTTTCTAACTTTTCACCCTGATATCCACCCAATGCTGTGCATAACATCAACAAGCATATGACTGCTGTCGCCTGGCTATTTTTTACTTAAGGTAATGTTATTCATTCCCCTAAGAATTCCAGATAAATTGACTGCAGTTAATCATTTCTCCCTGCACCTTTTTGGAGTAACCCAGGCTGACAAAACAGACAGCCGTGGGAGGAGGTGTGAGCAGGGCTGAACTGACTGAAATGCCAGGCAGCTTCTGAATGCACAAACGAAAACACGGCACTGGGGAAAACCATGTGCTGAGGGTGGGGAGGGAAATCGCGTCCTCCCATTTGCATCTCTCTGTGTGCCATCTCTGCCTCGAATAAATGTCTTTGTCCACATGAAAGCTGAATCTGATTACTTTCCCCCATTGACAGGGCAGTAAAGAAAGCTTTATAAAATGGGTGTGACTTTTACGATGTGCTGCAACTCATTTTTAGAAATATGTGTCTGCATATACCAGTAGTTACCCTATTTTAAGTCACTCTTGTGTATTTACTCATGATCTTTGCATTCTTGTTGAGTGTAAATTTTCTAGTTAGTAAACACTACATTATTATTAAAGTAGACTGTCAGGTAGATTGAGAAGAAAAAATTTAACAAAAATATTTTTTGGCATTTCTTTAACCTCCAACCAGCTCTTTAAAAGTTCTAAGTACTTTTTTTCTTTTTTTGGCTTAGACCACAGTTTTGTCACATATGTCTGGGTTTGAGGTTTTTTTGAACATCCTTTTACGGGTGGTAACAATGTTCTGGTGCCTCAGCAAGTGCAAGGGGGAAACATCAGCCAAATGTTTCAAATCTCTCCCACAGACATAACAAACTTCTTTTGCCAAGTGAACTGGCTTTTCTCCTGGATAGAGCAAGAAGAAAAGGGAAAGGTGGCAGAACAATAAGGTAAATGAGACTACATAATGTAGGGTCAAAGTCTCCCCTGACAAAACTCCTGAAACTCAGTAGAGATAAACTGTAGTTTCACATACACTCAGCTCAGTCCCAGGCTTATTGGTGGGAATGACTCACATAAATATGGGAACATCACAGATGCACAGAAAGATGGTAAATTTGTTTGGGAGGCCATCAAAGGCTGAAAAACAACAAATAACAATGGAGAAAAAAACCCCAAAACTCAAGAGAAGATAACATTTTTTAATTTGGGCAGAAAAAGAGAAAGGGTTTCTTCTTCTTTTCTTTTTTTCTTTTAATTTTTTTTTCCCTATGGAAAGCATGCACCATTAAATCAGCTTAAATCATTAATCTTCCCTGGGAGGTATCACCCACAGTACAAACAGGGAGATGAAATAAAGCTACATTGCCTATTACGTATGTTGTAAAAGAATTAATGTCAGTGGAGAAAAGACCAAACCCAAAGGGAACGAAACGCAGGGCAGAGAGACAGTGATGCAAATTTGTGTTATACCACCACCCTTGAAGGAACATTCCTGGAAGGAACTGTGCCAGTTTGTATTCAGCAAGGAATATCGTGGCCCCTCCTTTGTCTGTGTGATGCTCCAGAAAGCACAGAATAAGGATCAAGAATTAGGAATGATTTAAAACTTTAATTTCCAGCAAATAACTGGTAAATTCAACAAACAAAACCAAAACCAAACCAAACTGAATCTCAGAAGTGAGGAGAGATTCATGCTGATTCACAAAAAGAAATGGTTAAAGACTCTTAGAAGCAAAAATTATTGCTGAGCATTTACATTAATTTGACAGAATTTATCTACTCTTCTGCTCCATAAAATCTAAGTGCAATACTTAACCTGCAGCCCCCAGCGAGGTCTGGTGTGTGTTACTTCCCAGCCGCGCTGATGCTCAGAGATGCGCTCTGGAATGCGGAATGAAGGATACGGTGGGGTCTGCGGGCTGAAGGGAAATCATTATTACACAGTAATCAATGCTGTGCATCTCACATGGCTTCTCGGCTTCTCTGGCATCCTACCATAGCTGGCAGAGGTTGGGATTGGGTTTTTTTCTGATTTGAATAAGGTCATAGTTTGTTTGTGGGGTTTTGATTTGAATTGATTTTCTTCCTTTTATGATGATGGCAACACTCCTAAATTAGCCAGCAGCACTGAAGCCTCAGTATACACATTTTAGCACTGGGGGATAAATGCACTAATGGTGGGAGAGAATGTAATTCTCCCAAAATCAGTGCAGCTGAAAGTGCAGTATTTTTAATTAATTTATTCTATATATTTTGTGGCTTTTTAAATGTAGCAGTGAGGCAGGGAGGAGTGGCACCAAGTGTTTTCCTCCCTATAATATGCTGATAAAGAGGATAGACACAGTCGTGCCCAGGCCAGACTTGCAAAGGCAAAGACTTTCACCATTCCCAGGTGGTCCTAGAGAAGGACCGTCTGGACACAGCTTGGGATGGACCATGAAGCCAAGATCCTTCTGCCAGACAGTAATGGGACTCACTGAGTCTCTAAGAGCAACACAGGGTGGAAATTTGGCTTAAAATTTTCCTGTCAAACCTTTTCCAGTTTGCTTGCTTCCAAGATATCTTGGTCAAAGCATGTCAGCCTCAGACTTTCTCCCAGCCTAAGTCAAGGCTGCAATAGTATCCCAGGGCACTCAGCCGATGGATTCCCGAGGGCCAGGAGCTCTGTGATAACCCAAAGAAACTCACCCACAGGGCCCCTGCACCCCAGAAGTTCTCTGGTGGAAAGGACTTGTCATGGCAAGATCTTGGCTCTGGTCCTTTGGAACTTTTAGGTCCCTTGGTTTGATACCGAGGCCCTGAAGGACGCTGGTGTCCTTGCTGTTCAGTGTCTCAGTTCCTCCTCAGGAGGGATGAAGACCTTGATACCCTTTCTGTTGTCAGGGCTTCACAGGGATCTAGCTGATGGGCCTTTTACTGGGACTAGGGATTACAAACACCCTAAAGAATGTGGGTAACCCCTGTTGTCCAGGTCCCAGAGACAACAGGTCAGAAGCGAAATCAGCATTTTCCAGTCCAGCACCATCAACTCCCCATGCTGCCTCATCACCATCTTCTTCCAGCAAACAGGGACTTCAAGAGTTTTCCACTGCGGCCTCAGAAACCTCTTTGTGTTGGCTCCCTGCCCGGTTCTGAATCGTCCTCACAGATTTGTACAAATGCTGTTGAAATAACACACTCCCATGGATAACACCCCATAAACTTCTGCTGCCTTCTCCCACCGCCCTCACTTCGAGACGAGGAATGTTAATGCCTCGAGGGCATCCTCTTAATTGCGTGGCACCCATCCAATGGCAGCATATGTACAAATTAGCTGTGACTGCCGGGGCTGGGGCTGCCTGGGAAGGCCTGTGCTGCTCCTGATGCAAATACAAGAGGTAACTCCACAGAGGAGTCAGCCATGGTTTGGTATCAATGCTCCAGCACAAGACATAAGGATTTTCTGGCTTGACTCTAAAAGAACCCGTGGTAATAATGGGGCCCTCCAGCCACCTGATTATGAGAGATTAATTAACATCCGGCACAGTGTGAGTGTATTCCATGCCTTATGTAGAAAGGCAGAAGAAAGTGGAAGGATATTTCAGTGAATGAGCAAGTCTCAGTGAGGAAAAAGTGAGAAGCATTGATTTACATCTGTACCATTCTAAATGTGATTGTTCCTAGTCCCTCAAGGCCGTGGATGCCATCTAAGTGAATTGAAAAACAATGAAGGGCAAAAAGAAAAAAAGAAATGGCTGTCAATCTGAAGTGATGCCATTGTTGTGTTTGTTGCTTTGGCAGGCAGAGCTCTCATCTTTAAATGAGTTTGTGGTGTGCTTGGAGCAAGCAACCTCCTTCACCAAGAACTCACAGAACACCACCCCTCACCTTAAGCCAATGCCATATGAAAGCTGATCAAGTTCTAAAGACTGCTTATTCCCCTCTGAAACTGGCATTCTGAGCTGGCTAGGAGGTCTTTTTTCTGGGGATTTGTTATGGGGAACAGGCTGGGCAAGCAATGAGCACTGAGACATGCACTCCTGCCATGCGCTGACCATCTTCCAGGCAAGAAAGCAAACTCTCCTCCAGTCTGATCCAGCTCTTGTTACTGGAAGTTTGGTGGTGTCATTGGAGGCAGCCTTTTGCCCACTGGGACAAAATCTTGGGTCACTCCTATGCTTTATGCAGCTCAGCAGAGCTTTGGTGGAAGGGTTTGGAGGCTGGTTAGGAGCTGTATTCACTTGTCATAAGGCAGCTACAAACTCAAACTGTGCAGTTATTGATGTGGTGACTAGCAAGGTGCTCAGGAGGAAAAAACAAGGAAGCTGCCAGGCAACTGCATGAAAATAGAGCCAGATGAAAAGGGAGCCCCAAAAGGTAGATGCTCTGAGATGGAAAGGGTGGATGTGAGCTTCTGAGGATTGCTGGATGCAGAAATGCTTGCAGCTGAACCTTGTCTGACATGCTTGTTGCTTCATTAGCCTTAGGGAAATTGCTTAAACCTCTGTTTTTCTCTCCCCCAGTTTCCTACAGTGAAGTTGTAATACCTGCCCACCCACACATCTTTCAAAAGAATATTCTGAAGCTCTGTCTGTTTGTAAACTGCTCAGGAGACAGTATATGCCAAACTCTCTCAGTATACAGCAAAATTTATTAAAAAATTAGGCCTGGACGGCTCCCAAGCTTGGACACAAAACAGGCACATTTGCACTGTTCACAGTACAAGTATGTCCAAACTGTTCTCAACATTTCAAAGAGATTTGTCTCCCAGGTGACCAGGCTCCTCTCCCAGTGCTCATCTAGTCTTACCCTTAAAGAGGTTTTCCTAAGCCCACTTCATTTCTCCCTGCAGAGGAAGCCAGATTGTCCTTCTCTTGTAATTAATCCCTGCCCTATCTTCCACCTTTCCATGACAATCTGTTTCACAACCCCTCGGGCTTCTCTTTTCTGGACCACAGAAACCTACATCACTTAACCTTTCTTCACTGGTCATGTTTTCTAAACCATAATCATTCCCATTGTTCTCTTCCAGAAAGTGTCCCATACTTTATTAGAAGGTGGTGTGCAAATGTGGACACAATCTCCACGTGTCCTACACTCTGAATCTCCATTCACCTGCATCCTGAATTCAGCTCTCAGATGAGATCTGCTTTTAAATATATTATTATTATTATTATTATTATTATTATTATTATTATTGCCATCTAGCATTTTGCTGTTGATTCATGTGCAGTTTGGGATTCAAAACACTATTTTCAAAATTATCTTTTACATGTCATGAAAATTTACCCAGCTGATAAGCTACGACCTGTATTTGTTGTGAAACCTTTCACAATTTTTCTAATTTGTCAACCTCTGATATTTTTCTCTCTGCACATACCAAAATGCCAATTTTTATTGGCAAAGTGTTGTAAAATTTAAGAGAAAATGCTATTATTGCTACAGGTTTACTTTAACCCTCCTATAAAAATTAATGTAAAATAAAATAAAAGCCCTGACATAAAATGCTTTAAAAGTCCATGAGCAGGATATTCATCTCTGTTACATTTTATAGGGTTTAACCCCTATGAATTTAGGGTTGAATCTTTATCATGTGTAAAGATATTTGCTTTGACTTCACGTGTAGTAATAAGATTCACAGCAAGCAAGGAGCCAGCCTTTTACCTCCCCTGCAAGCCATAAAACTGAGACACTGCACACTTTGGACCAGGTCTTCTTACCCTGAGAACCTCATGCATGCAAGGAGGGAGCAGCACAAGTGGTGGGAGGAGATGGCCTCTCTGTATCTGAAGCATGACCTGGATTTCTCTTTTCCAGGACAAGTAATAAAACCTAGACACAGCAGTGCAGCTAAAACTCCTCTCTGTTTCAAGCATGAAATAGTGGAGGTATCTGCCAAGTCCTCAGTGTTGTAAGTAGTTTCATAAGGTGCTGGTATTTTAGTGCTGCCCATCAGATCCAGGTCAAGTTTGTAGCCAAAGGCCACAACCCCAAATCTCACACCCAGCTTTGTTGCAGACCTTCCCATTATGCTTCCAGTGACTCCATCACACCCAGCAACAGTAGGAGACAACATTTATTCTTTGATACAAGCCCAAATTTCTGCTTGGCTCATGGTCAGACATTGCATGCAGGGACACATAGTCCTTGCTGGATAATTAAGGGAAAAGATGGACACAATTTGGTAAATAACCCACAAATTAAGCCCAATGCAGTAGCTCTTGGCAGCAGACTGGTGAAACACTTAGCTGAGGAAAATTTGGCCCTCCCCATTGCTCCCTGTGAAGCTACCAAGTACCTTGCATATTGATTATTTACTAATCAGGAAATGTACTTTAACAAGTTTATCCCTGTATAAACTTCTCAGGCGTGCAGACGCTTAAAGCAGGCTACATTGCTACCAATTGTATTTTTAATTGCTGTGCTTAGAGAGACTCATTGATCTAATCAGAGCTAAATAAGCCCCATGGTACTTCCCCTAGTAAAGTTTACTGAGGATGTGTTTCTTTCATTTGCTGTAGATGAAACCTTCTGCTGTGTTGTGCCTGGTCAAACGCAACGCCAGCGAGCACAGGGCGCCGCTCCATCCTTTAATAAATTTGTTTTTCCTGCAGTTCAGAATTCCTGTCACCCAGGCAGCAGGAAAGCAGCTGGGTGACATTATCAGTAATTGCTTAATATTGTCATTGCATTTGCTTACAAGGAAAAAAAGCCACAGACTATCAATCAACCAACAGAATATTCATAGTCTATGATAACACTAAGTGCTTTTTGAATGTCATGGCAACAGTCACACAAGCAACGTGATCTCGTACTTGATTACTTCCTGCTGCATTCCTGATAGTGTCCATAAAGCTCCATTAATTTTTCTCCCTTCTCTTTTTTTTTTCTTTTAATATATTTTGGGTTGTGTTTGGCAAGTGTGCAAAACAGACAGTACCTTTCCCCTGAGTCTCCCAGTGAGCAGAGCCTCTCAGGGTATTTGCTGCTCTTCTGTAGCCTGGATGTGTCCAATACTGGACCCAGCATTCCCGAGTGCATTTTAGGAATTATGTCCGGATTATTGCAGCAGGTAATCTCTGAAATCAGATTTGAAGCTGACTTCTGTGAAAAAGATTTAGGATAATCTCATTAAATAATTTGTCAGAAGGGCCTTTCAGACAAGGGAAAATAAATTGATTTGTCTAAGACACATCTGCACCTGACTCATTCTCTATCCTAGTGGCCTTTGTTTTTCAATTGCTTTATCTCATTCAAATTTGTGAGTTCATGGATTTTAAGGGCCAGAAAACATTAGTGGCCTTCTGCATCAGAAGATTATCCAGTGATTTCTGTATCAAGTCTGTAACTTTTTTAAAAGCAAGCGGCATATATTTTTTGCAAGAGATGCTTGGAAATCTGCAGCTGGTCAATATGCCACTATATTCCCCTAGTAGGTTCTTCTTAACAACATCAAAAATAACCAACAAAATTAAACAAGGAAAAAGGTGATATCCTTATTTGCAGTCTGAATTTGCTTGGCCTCCACTGTTATCCCTTAGAGCTCATTATGAACTTTGCTTCATCTTGAAGAACTGAGTTCTGTACAAAATCTCCTCATGCAAATGCCAATAGGTTGTAATTGAGTTCTCGCTTAACCTTCCCAAGGATAAACTACTTTAGATAAATTGGTTTAACAAAAGTGAAAGGTTCTGTTGGGCACTGGTGTCTGAACTCATTATAGACATCTTCTAGATTCCTGTTTGACGACCACTGTGTTTCTCCTAAGGACCATTTCTAGTTCCATGAGGACCTGAAATGCAGGGCCCCAAATGAGCATGCTCTGACAAGAAGGTGCAAAGGGGTGAAAGGACCATCATTTGGAAGAATTTCTGTACAGCTCTTGAACAAATAGCCCAATTCCACCACCACCCACCACAAATGGTCCCTGCCTTCTTGATGTATTAAAAAAAAAATTAACTACATTGATAATTTTGTTGTAATACCTTGGCTATTTTCCTTCTCTCTTTAAAAATCCAAAACAAAACAAAACAAACAAACAAAAACTCAAACAAACAAACAAAAAAGAAACCGACTAAACAAAAAAACCCAAACAACAGAAGAAACAAGAAATGCAATGTTTGACCAGAAAAGTAAGGGAAATAAGTAGTTTGGTCTCCTCTGAAAAAAACAAACTTCAGTTTTACCTTTTCTATTAGATCCATTTGTCTTATCCTCAGGGTCTTGAGTTTCTTAATTTTCATAGTGGAAATAACGGTGACGTTGTGGGCATTTGGTCCATCCCTGCAGGCGTGGCCACCTCTGGGGCAAGTGACCACTTGCATGATGGTGCCCAAGGACTCAGCTGTTCCTCTGCCAAGAGATTATTTGGTTGTATTATTTATAAAGCGCTTTGATAGGCTCGTTTACCGGGAGCTAAGTAATGGCAAGGCCTTTGAGGGCTGGATGCTTGTCAGACGCTAATACATTAAGTCTACAAGCGAAAATCAAACCTCCTGGCTTCAAAGAGGTTTGGTTGGTGTAAATTAACCTGTATTTTAGAAGTTCTGGAGCAGATGTCATACTTTGCCCTGGAGATCTCA
Source organism: Corvus brachyrhynchos (assembly GCF_000691975.1). Taxonomy (NCBI): domain Eukaryota; kingdom Metazoa; phylum Chordata; class Aves; order Passeriformes; family Corvidae; genus Corvus; species Corvus brachyrhynchos. The sequence continues at coordinate 1,128,553 of NW_008239288.1, forward strand.
TTACTGCTCAAATGTATGCACAGATTTTGCCACATTAATAAAGCAGCAGGGCCCCCTCCCCCAGAAAGTGGGATTAGTGGCTGGTGTCTGTAGTTATTTTGGTCAAAAACCTTTTGAAAGTCTGTGTGAGAAGAGGAGGAGGGAAAGTTCAGAAAAAGCCAGTATCTGTCTTTATTAATTACAGGATGATTAATTATTTAATCTGCCCAGATATCTGTATGCACAACTTAGCTGATTCTCATTTATCAGGTTTTCAGCATCATTAATCAAGAGAAGTTTTAAATGTGAGGGAAGACAGGTTGATTTAAGGTGTTGTGTGGTGATGACCCCTCCAGAGCACATACTGCCTGGCCCCAGCACCAGGGCCATTGATCATGGCAAGGGATGATCCTGCCTCCTGCTGAGGAGGCCCTGGCATTTGGGCCACTCCATGACTTGCTTTGGGCTCCTCCAGGGCTACTTCTTCAAATTTTTTCATGAAGTTTGAAACCCACCAAGTGAGAGCACAAGCTAGGTAACAAGGGAGTGTCTGGAAATGATTTTGGCTTAGAGCAGCTGAAGAGAAGTTGCCCCACTTCAGCTGAGGCTGTCATGGTTCCCCTTCTGGGATCATCTTCTGGGAAGGTGTACATTTTTGGGAGTGCTGGATGGTGCCTTAGCTTAACCCTACTCCACCATGGTGTATTACCTCAAAAGTGCATGCAAGTTTCCAACATGCACAGTCACTGACAAGGTACCAGGTAGTTTGCCATGCCACAGGGCTGATCATACCTACTGATCAGATCCTGAAGTACACATCCAAGCAGAAGTCATTTTCCTACCTTCTTTAAATGTCTAGGAAAAACCCACTGCTGGGATTCAGGAGGGCGAATGACAAGCATGCGTGGACAATAAAGCATCTTACTTTGCTTGGGTGCTCTTCATAGAATATGGAATGGCCTGGGCTGGAAGGGACATTAAAAATCATCTCATTCCAACCCCTCTGCCATGGGCAGGGCCACCTTTCACTAGACCAGGTTGCTCAGAGCTCCATCCAAATTGGTCTTGTACACTTCCAGGGTTGGGTCGACCACAGCTTCTCTAGGATGCCTGTTCCAGTGCCTCACCATCCTCACAGTAAAGAACTCCTTTCTAATATCCAGTCTAAACTTACCCTCTTCCAGTCTGAATCCATTCCCCCTGTCCTGTCACTCCAGGCTCTTGTAAAAGCCTCTCCCTATCTTTCTTGTAGGCTCCCTTTATATACTGGAAGGCCACAATTAGGCCACCCTGAAGCCTTCTATTTTCTTGTCCAGGTGAATAAGGGTGCAAAGAAGATGCAGATGGATGTAAGCTCCAAGCTGGGTGCAGACTGTTTGTTCCATTTTTTCCCCCACCTTCTTCTTAGGACTTGGAAAATGCCAGTTTATCGGACAGCAGGTGTCAACTCCAACAATTCAGAATAGTTTTAGAATTAATCTGATATTACTGGAATGGCTTTTAGATCCTTAGCTCCTGAAGTCAAGTTTTACTGGAAGCTGGCTGCCAGATTTCATTTTAAAGCACAATTTAGCTTTGTGATTGCTACAAGCAGCTTAAGAGTAAAACCCAAAGCATTATTGCAGGCTTAAAAGCCAGCTAACATATACAAACTTGAATGTTTATTTTTCATGTACTACTTTTTTCTGATTTATGGTGAATATTGACAACTTAGGGTACGTAGAAATATTCATAAACAATTGAGCCAAGGTACCTGGAACACTTGCACACTCATTTTTCATGGCAGAACCTTCTCATTGCTGAGACTGTATATCCTCACCCTGCTTAATTGCTTTGCTTGCCACTGTGCGGCCAAACCTGGCACTGACTTTGCCAAAATCTGCAAATCATTCTTGTTGATCCTTTTCAAGAGCTAGTTAGAAAAAAAATGTAAAATCACTGTCCAAATTTGCCTGTGCTACACTGAAGGTAAATGTATGCCTTGCCTTTAAAAATAAATCTCAGTTCAAAAAATGTAGCTGAATAGCAAGGAAGTCTCACAGATCAATTCAGTTATTATTTCAGGATAAGGAAATGGGAGGCTAATTAGAGTCACAATCCTTGTTCTGGCCCTGAGCAGAAGAACAGGGCCATGCCTAAAGTCTCAAAAGTCTCAAATACACCTGCTCTGCTATTTCACTCACAGATTCCTGTTCCTGGAGAAAAGACAAGACCCTCACCCTCATTAGCCATAGCAGTATCCTGCACATTAAACTTACCCATTAGGCCAATCTCCAGGCATGACTTCAACTGCAGAAGGATGTCTGTCCTGTCTGACAGGAGGAGCAAGGATTATTTTCCTTTCTAAGCAGGGTTAGAGGTTGCCTCTCATCAGTGTCCTGGCAGTGAGTAAGGTGTCCTCCTATCGTGATGATCAGGGAAGGGTGGATCAAGTCAGCCAAGGGCACTGTAGACCACAGAACCCCACTGCAAACAGTTCCTGCGTTCCTCCCCACACCTTAGTTTATTTTAGACTTTTCCTTTCTAAGGAGAATCTCCCTCTTTCCCCTGCACACATCTCATTTTCAGGACTGACTATGCATTAGTCATTCTTGCTGTGTTATTTCACTGGAGCTACCTGAGTATAGCTTCAGTACTCAAAAAAATGTGCAAAGCAATTCCGATGCCACTCAGGCAACAACGTGGCTACTACAGATGTGGGCAGGCAAGAGCTGGCCTCCAGAAGATACCTGAATATAGGTTCTCATCCACTCCTCCTTCCCTCCAGTACATCACAGCAAGGGGCCATGGGCTATTTCTGCAGATTTAATGCCATCCTGTGAATTCAACCCCCCACCCAGACTGCAGTGATTAATGTGACACCAGAGAAGAAAGAACATAAAATTAGAATTTACCTTATAATGAGACACCAAGCTAGGAGCCAAGGAGCCAAGCTATTTCGGCTGCAACTTTTGGCAACTCCCCTAATCTCCCAGTTTCCTACTCCTACAAAGAATGGAAAATTCCTGTCTGCTTTTTCTCCTAATCTCTATGTAGGTAAATTTTCATTTCACTCTCCTCATTAATACAACATTATTTGAGCTGGGAACTGCTGTCCAATGGACAAGCATCTGAACATCTCTGTGGAGTATTTTTTGACCTCCCTTTCCTTTTTGTGTGTCCATGATGGACTTGTGAGTCATAGAACTCAGAAACAGAGCCTCTTCCCATAATAAAATTCTAATTACAAATTAACCTTTTTTTGATTCCTTGTAAAAACATTATTCTCCCTGTAATTGAAAAAGAAGGGAGCACAGTAACAAAGCACCTGTTTATTCCTGAGCTTTCTCTGAAATGTTAAGTATTATGTTATCAACTGTTGCCTAACTTGTGAACTAATTAAAAGTATAATGTAAGTACATAGGATTTTTCAGGATTCTATGAGTAATAATTGGACTGCCAAAATACTTTGACATCTTAAAAATGCTGCTTTTGCATGGAGCTGCTACAATATGTTTTGGATTTTTAGCCTGACTACATGTTCATATAATGAGAAAGAAAATTTAACAGTGCTTGCAGATAAATTATCTTTTGCTACTAATCATTTCTCTGCACTGACATCAATTCAATTTTTCTAAAAGCATTTAAATGCTGAGGACAAATTCTGCAGTCTCTTTGCATGCAAACTCTCAGAGAAATCATTTGAGATTTTTATGTACCATCAGCTTGCAGTACATTCATAATCTGATTTAAAACATTGTGAAACAGTGGTAAGCCTCCATTTGATATCAACTAGTTTTTCATCCAGCCATAATTGAAGAGCAGAGATATTTTTCATGTTGAAGTTCTTTCATATACAAGTCCCAGTAGATGCCAATGAACTGAACACGCGAGTTGTTATGGAAAGATCAGAAAAAAGGCTTCTAGTTAGTGGGGAACTTTATCCAGTATTTTCCTGCCTCTTTTTGTAGACTTAAGTCAACATGTTTGATGATTAAAAACATTTGTGGAAGCAAGTTCTGAGTGTAGTGAGGAGAAAAGAAATATTTCTCCTCAAAGTTCTCACTGCAATAAACAATTCTTTTCCTGAGTGTGTAATGGACTAGATCAATAAAACAATTTACGGTAACCACGGGAGAAGAAGAATAACAGCCTCGTTTAACATTTATAGACTGATGTTGCTGAAAGACTTTCTAAATGCTTTAATTAAGCATCACAACAACCCTATGATGTACCATACAGGAAGAGTTATTATCTGTATCTTACAGGTGGAGATCAGCACTAAAGGCCCCCTCTCCAGCCTCTTGCTGATTCACTCCCAGTCATTTACCCCCAGCTTTGGAGGATATACCCTCATCTCTGTATAACATCATTTATAGGTCAAGCTTCAGAATAAATGCTATTGTGACTAAGACTCAGGTCTGAAAGAGGTTGTTTTGAGGAGAAGGTGTTGCTGCTTTGGGTACTGAGAATCTGTTGCTCTGTGGATGGGGAGATCGGGAAAAATCAGAACAGAAATTATGAGCAGACGGAGTGGGAAACGGCATGAAACCAATAGTTTCAGAGCAATATTTGCACATCACATATCCCACCTAAGTGTTCCTAATATTTTTTGGTGTTTGGCTCCAGGTTATCAAAAATCCTATCTCCTAAGAGCTATTAGGGGTCCTAGGTGTGATCCCTTGCAGCTAGCCAAGAGACAATGAAGAAAACAGAGTTTACACCCTGACATTTGATATATAAGTAATTTTCTCCAGCCTTCCTATCAAAAAATTAACCAGGGATTATTTAAATAGAAATATTACAGAGGTGAAAGAATCTTCCTTCTTGTCTTACACTGTTCTCTCCTAAGAAAGGAGGGAGACAGGCTCAGTTTCCCTGCTCATTTCCCAGGAGCATGTCCAGAGATGTCCTTGGATACACCTGCTCTCCATCATCCCTAGTGAGGCCTTCCCACTACATTTTCCTGGAGAGAAAGGGAGCATTCAAGATCAGGAGAGGTCTTCTCCCAGGACCTCCTCATTATTTTATCTGATGATGTTCAGCACAGAGTGCATCTACTCTGGGGATTCTGAAGAACAACTGCAAGATATACAGTCCTAGATGCTCAACTGGAATACAGCAAAAGTGGCTCCACTCCCAATAGGAGATTTTCTGTGTCTTTGGTTTTATTTATTCCTCATCCTTCCACACCCTTTCTATGAAACATGACCAGGACTCTTTCTTCTGCTGTCCCCTCTGTCTTACTGAACTAAACAGTAGCTTCTGCCCTGCTTTACTCTTGGCACAGTTTTGTTGTGTTGGCTAATGGGCAGCTCCAAGGGAGTGACGAGTTATGAAAATAAACAGGACCAAAGCCCTTGCAAATGCAGCATATCAGGTCTACCAAGGACTGGAGCCTACTTCCTGCACCGTCTTTTCCCAGGCTGCTTTCACTTACAACTTCAAGCCCTTGACCTTAGTTGGCAGTGGCAGGCGTGCAGGGAACAGCAATGGATGTACTTCAGCGTATGCAAAGATGTTCTTCCAGGCAGAGATCCTGAAATCCCCTCATTAGGTGCAGAATGAGCCATAAGACATTTATTTATTCAGGGATGATTATGTCATCTTCCATTACAAGCACATGTGTGCCCAGGGAACTGAACTGTGTCTGCTTTTCTACATCACCGACCCCTCTGTGGGACATCCAGAAAAAGTTTCTCTTGGAACCACTGAATAACTACATGTCAAAAACTATGTCTGTGCCTATGCATCACCTGCACAGTGGGAGACACACTTGGGTCTTCTGGAGATAAATTTGGCCTTTCAGGAATAAGATATGAGAAGAAATACTGTCCATTTACTATGGCTGAGTGCAGGTCCTTCTCAGTGCTTCAGATGGTCTTGTCTTGACAGCCTTTATCTACTGAAGGCAGCCTCTTCCACAATATTATGCTATAGGACCAGCCTCTGATTCAGGAAACTGTTTACTGAAGTTAGGCTGAATTTCATTACCGAGTTTGGGAGACATCTTTCTTCTTCTCTCATCTCAAAAAAATTTTAGACCCATCCTGCATTCATTCACTTCAATTATATTCTGCCTCTCATTGCAGCATATGTCTCTTCAGAGTACATCCAAACCCCTCCATTGTGGCATAGAGTCACCTCCTGGGCCTTGGGCCTTACAGTTCCCCATTCCTGGTTGCAGGTGACCTCACGTGGCAGCTGTGTCCAAGCAGCTGAAGTCCCATCCTTGCTGTTGAATCAATGAGAATTTGTTTTGTAGTGATCCTTTTTTTCCTGTTAGGAGGCATGGCAGCCTACATTTGAGGAGAAAGAGATGAGAAGCTGCTGGGGGATTTCTGTTTCCCATGTATTTTTTATCCAAGCAGTGTTTGGAGCAGATTGCATTTACAGGCATCATAATTGTCTGGAGTGCTTTTACCAAACAGTGCCCGGTAAAAATGGCCTTTTGCTTTCCCCTCCACAGCACTTTCAAATATCTCAGTGCAGAGTGCATCTTTTATCTTCAGCAAAACCAAGAGATGGAATTTTAAGCAGGGATTTTTTTTTTCCTCTTTGGTTTTCTCTTGCTGTTTTTGTTGTTTGCTTGATTTTTTAGTTTATAAGCTAGTCTTTAAGGTCAGGGAAATGTTCTGACAGAAAGGAAAGAGATTATAACAGATAATGTAGTAATCCATTCGTTGTGGCTGCTGTACTACTGAAATATTTATACATTGGAAACCGCTAATAAAAATGGAGCCATTTACACATAATTTAGTTGATTGAGTTAGTTCTGACTCTTTTGCAACTGCCTCTGAAGTACATAGTTACTTAAGGTTATTATTTTGAGAAGATTTTTAATTTAGATAGATGCCAGAGATGTAGGCTACTCTTATTAGGAGACATTCTGTGCTGTCCTTGTACTGTGCTTTATATAATTAGTACATACTTAGAGAGTACAGCTATTTAATAACCCCTCTGTGTGTTCCACGTAATGATTATAATTACACCAACAACTGAGCCCAGAACCAGGGTATCCTACAGGATGTTCTTGTGGTGTAGAACGTCATGAATTTTAACCAATTTCCCACTCAGATTTGGCTGGGATATTCCAGGTGCACACCATGCTTTGTGGAAACTAAGGTCTTTGTGAGGTAATCCCAAGGCCAGACCCTTCTCCCAGCCAACAAGTCACTCACATACTGGGAATATTTAGAGATGCAGAAATGCAGAAAGCCTTGGATCTACATGGACAGTAGAAGCTGTAGGCAAAGTCATCCTCTGGCTGAGTCAGCAGTGGCTAAAATCTAATGCTTGCTCCCCAAAATGAATTTTTGGCATAGTTTTTTCATTTTTAGTAGCTGCTCACATATCACCAACACACTGTACATATTTCTCGGCAGAGAGAGAGCTCTGCAAAGGATGACAGATAAGAATAAAAGCCTAGAGTGCAAGGGTAGCCATGTGCCTACAGGCATTAAAATTAGCCTGCAGTCCCCCCAGTTCATTACACACTCCTCTGCAAGCTACATTTCAGCAGCTGTGGCATTTGAGCCAAAGAAGGACAAGGCAGAAATGTATTGAACAAAAGCATTATTTCCTTTCAAGATTATTTTCCTACTAAGAAAACCTAGAAAACCAAGCTCACAGTCTTTAAAAGTAATAATGCTCAACAAGTTTTGTGTGAAAATTATATTTTTTCTAAGTCCACTGGTTGTTCCTAAGCCAATATGCACATTCCTAATGTAAGGTCTTGAACCATTCTCCTGGCAGGAATCACATCTTAGCAAAACGGTCCAGCAGGCCCCCTCCTTCCCTCTTTGAGTTTGTGCTTCCTGGCACTAATGACAACACTTGGCCAGTTAAAAAGCCACATCAGGAATGAGTCCAAAATTCTCAGTGGTTCTCAGTGCCATTGCTTTGAAATCTTTTCTAAGGAAAAGCATGTATATTGAGAGAACAAAGCAGATGGACCCTTTTTCACAGCTTTGTCCATTAGCAGAGAAAGCATCACCTCATAACTGGGTCTCTACTTGAGCTTAGTGTGTGGGGTGAAGGCAGGGAGGCCACTGACCAGATCCGAGTGCTGTCCAGCACTTCCTACAAGCTCCTGGTGCCAGACCTCACACAGAGGTCTCCATTCAGCCTTCTGCCAGGTGGATGCTGGCCATAGCCAGGGTGCCATGGCCTGCTCTTCCCTGCAGTAGTTCACTACTTTTGTCCACTTATTCACAAAACAGTTTATGCTAACAAACTTCAGCAGGTCAGTTGTTTTCAAGTTACCTCACTCCCATCACAGATCCCACTGCAGCCAGAGGAGACCCAGCTATTTTACACCAGTGAAAGACACACTCTAAAAATGCTGACATCCCTGATTTGCCACAATGATCATCTTATTTTCCCCTTTTGAAGGAGAGTAGCAAAAAGCAAGTGACTTGTAGAATTATTCATGCTAAACTTCTTCAAATCTCTTAGATATTCAACACATTCACAAGCATTTGTTAGATCTTGGAATAATTTCACAGAAAGAGTAATCTGATAACAAATCCTTCAGTATATCTCCCTGCAATCCAATCTGCTCCTTGAGTTACTCCCTTTGGCATCAAAATCCTTTCAGCCAAAATGTCTTTTATGTTCTTCATTGCCAACCCTTTGCTCATTACCGCTTGGGATGTCTAATTTCATTAACTTGCTTGTAAGAAGGAGGACATTGGCCTAGTAATTTTAATTTCTTTGGAATGATAAGAGAGACAGATTTCTAGTGTAAGTTGTTGAAATGAAATAAAAACATACCTGCACAACAAAAGACTGAGCTAACTGTATTTTGGTGTGGTACACTGGCAAAAGTTTGACCTTTTCCTGCCTTATACAGATGTAGAGCTGGCTCCTCTATAGCTAAGTGAGAGACAGTCCATGACAGTGGTTTCTGCCCTACTGTGTCTACAGCCATGCCACAAGGTGTGGAGAGGTGGATACATTTCTGTGCTCAGCACACCAAGAGCATCATAAAGCTGCATTCTGGCTTGATCATAGCTGTTGCTATCTGAAACACCTACCTGAGAAGGGCAGTCTGCCCCAGGCTTTTTGCATACTCCATGGAGAGACAGACACACTGGGCAAGTGAGCAGAAGTTAGGCTGAATGTCCCAAGTGCTCATTTTTTAACATATTTCTGCTCAACTCGAGACTGAGATCTGGCGTGAAACTCTGATGTAGGTCCTTGGCATCTTTCAAACCTACAACACTATCACTACCTATCAACTGAGAGCTCCTTGAGACTCAAATCTCCACACCTCATGCAGGGAAGAGGGCTTTTATTCTAGGAATGACAGTAATGTTGAGGGAATAACAGAAAGAAGATTTTCTAAAATGCACTGTGCCAGTGAACAAAGAAAATGTGTTTCATAGGTTAGCATGTTGCCCCTAAGCAGATCTGACAGCTTAATTTTCTAACATGGTGCCTGGAAAACTTGAAATGAGCTTTTCAGTTAAGTGCACGACACAGTGTCTCCACAGTGTGTCCAATGAAGACTTTCAGCCATATCTCCTCTCCCTGCTCCTCAGCTTCCTCATTCTGTCTCTTTCCTTCCATGAGATGCATTTCCAGATATAACTACCAAACCAAAAGTCTCTGTGTTTGTCTGCTGATTTTACCATGGCATACTGAGGACAGGGATACCTTATATCCTTCTTTTACAAAAAAAACCTTCAAGACCTGAGTTCTGGGTATCAGCATTGCACATATGACTGCTTCTAGATATGAAGAAGATGCAAAAGTTCTTCAGCACACATGCAAATAAGGCGCTGTAATGGAGTTATCTTAGGGTTAACAAAACCCAGCTAATTTTCATATCCAGGATGTACAAGACCAGTCAGCACTGACATCCTTGTTCCTATAACGTGAGGAATAAATGGGACACCTCTTCCTGGCCCTGGGAGAGGTCTGAGGATCACATGGTCTAGCATAGGACACATACACCTCAAGACACGAGGTAGATACCCAACTGTTCCATGTCACTTCAGGATGGCAAAGTCTTGCACAATTCGTGGAGAAACAAAACTCAGAGACCTGGACGTGTTCAACCAAGCACTTAACTTACAGTGATTTGCAGCAGTTGACATTGCAGCACTTAAAGTTTTACCTACCATAATAATGACGTGAACTCTACATCCCAGCTGAACATCCCCGTGAGTAAGCAGTGACAGCAGATAGCGCTGCAGACAAATGTAGCTGCTGTGATCCAGGGCATTCAAGGGAAAAGAAAAAAACTCCAAACAGAAGTCTCCAGACTCAGCAGACCACGGGCAGGCACTGGCATAAAAGTATTCCACAGTGCTTGAGAGACATTAAAAGAAAGTCTTTTGCATAAGTCAGATGCTCAGAAATTCATTCTGACAGTGGGCATCATTTTTTCCACCACGTGTGTGCAAGCATTTGCCAGTCAAATGGTTGCTGATGCTGATGGTAAGTTTCTAGCCTAAGATATCCATAGGCTGCAAATATGAACCTTAATTTCTGTGTATGAGGGGGTATCTGTGGCATAACGAGAGAGACTACAGCTCACTCCCCTTGCTTTGACATGCTTTTGGTCACCTGCATCTGGTAATGCCCAGGACATCATGCCTGAATGCCACTGTTGATGTGAAGCCACATGAAGCTGTCAGAGGTGCAAGAACAGATGTTTCAGCCAGCCTTTCCCTTTGCTTCTCCTTTCCACCACGGAGTCACAGATCTTTAAGGGTGAAAGGACTGTTTTGAATATCAAGCCATGGTCCCTTGTTTGCCAGCAGTTTGCAGTAGG
>NW_008239288.1:1139388-1141423 GCF_000691975.1 Corvus brachyrhynchos
CTGTGCTTGGGGTTAATGGGGAAAGAGGAGAGTGTACTTCCCCAATGTATTTCTTGCTCACCCAGGTCAGGAAGAAGCCAGTGAAGACTTTCATCTAAGTCCCTGTGCAGCTCAGGAACAAGCATCTCCATCCTCACATCCTGCTTTTTTCTCTGGGAGAAGCCACAGTGATTTCTGTTAAAAGTAAAACTAAAATACTTCAGCCTCAAATGCTGGCAAACCCATGATACAACCCTGGAAGATCCATTCCCACAGCCAGCATCCCTCCCAGTCAGAAATGAGTGCCATCTTCCCAGTCCGATGCTGTCTGCCTGTCATTCCCAGCTGTTGGATCTGTTCTCCCAGCCCTCCCCTCCTCTGAACCTTTCCTCCCTGAAGGGAGTGGTGGGTTGTGTTGGTGGCAGCTCCTGACACACACATTGTGTTCCTCAACTCCTTGAGCTCCTGCATGGTTTACAGATGCCACCATGAAATGCTATGGGAGCAAAAATGTTGTCGCTCCATGTTGGAGGCTCAAGAAAATTATAACTGAGTTTCTGGGTTTTTTTTTAAAGCTGGTGGCTCTATCTCACTGCCCAGAGTAATTTAACTTTGCAGACTATGAAGGGAGAATGCTAAAGTGGTTTTGACTGGGAGTTAATCCATTAATTCCACCGAAGTACCCAAATATATCAATCTTTGGCTCCAGCTTTCAGCTTCTAATAATTGCCCAGGGGCCGAATTTGGGTGTTACTTCAAATGTGAGATAGTGAGGCAAACAACCCAGGAGTTGATTGCAGAAAATACAAGCTTTAATCTTCTTATCAGCTTTCCCCCTGCAGAATTTGGGGTGCACCCAGCAGCTGATGGGGAAGGCAGACCTCTGCCTCCCCAGCCTTGTGGGCAAGCTTTGCAGCATGCAGAGCAGAGTCAGCCTTCCCGGAGTACAACACAGCTGGAAATATCGTTTGGCTGAGCTTCTCATTATCTCAAGGATTTTGTCAGTCAGCACTGCAGTAACCAGAAAAAAAGATACTTCAAACAGCTCTGATTGTGTTAAGGTCCTTTAGGAGGAAGGAGAAATCATCCTGGGATGTTTTCATTTTGGTTCTTCCAGGATCATGGACTGCAGACCAGTACACAACAAAAGAAGCACTTAGAAACATCTTTAAACAGAAACGAATGAAGCAAGAATCAGGGCCTAATTCTGTACATCAGCTCAGCCAAGAGAGCTCTCTGGTTTTATTGCTGAAAGTATTTTGACCTTTCTGATCCAAGGAGCACTGAGGTGAATCCAGACTGGGATGGGGTTTTTTTGTGTAAATTAAAGTTTCAGGTACATGATGGCTCTTTCATATCTGGAAGAAATGGATGTGATACAGCCTGTGTGGAGGTGTGTATGTGCTTATAGCTCATGATTGTTGGGTTTTTAATAGATGCCTGTTGCTCTTTAAGCAGACTGTGATTCCAAGTGTCTTCATGGCTTTCACGCAGTGTGAATGGCACAAAGTCATTGAAAACATTGCTCTTGCAGATGCAATGATTAACATAAAAATTAATTGGACAGCTAAAGAAACCCAAAGCTAAACTTTGCTCAAACAAACGTGCTGTGCATGTGAACCATTGCTGTCTAGTTAGAATTACACACTACACAGACCTCACACACAACCGCTGTTTTTGCCCACAGCAGCACGAAGATGTAAAGCTTTTTATTGTCTTGCTGAATATCTATCCCAAGGGGATGCCATTTCTTACAGGAACCCTTCCCAGCAGATTTTAGCTCCTGCAAACATATGTCTCACCTTTACATTAGAGTGACAGTGAGAACCTGTTCTGTGCCTTTACTCCTGCTTTGGAGTACAATTGTACAGATTGCTGAGCACCTTTGCCTTCCACCATCAGGGAACTTCAAAAGGCATAGAGAGAACTCAGCACTGAGTAGGATCAGGCTGTGATGCATCAGTATTGAGGTCAGAATTACAATGCATTAATATCGTTGAACAGAAATATTAGCTGTCAAAAAGCATAGAATTATTCATTTTATGGCTTAGGGAAT
>NW_008239288.1:1141440-1187868 GCF_000691975.1 Corvus brachyrhynchos
CAGGAATGATGGGAATATAAATTCAGAGGGTGTTTACAAGGTGGGAAAACACGAGTCAACATAAACGGGCTATTATCTGTGTTTGGAGTTGCCTGATTCTCAGCGAAATGAATGTGGACAAGTTGTGCTGAGTCGGCTTTTTCAAGGTTAGCGGAGACACAGAGCCATTCCCAGGGGAGGAAGAGGAGCAGACGGTGATGGAGATGAGCCACAATACAAGATGTCAGGTTTTGCACCCCACAGCAGTGTTTCCAAAAGCAAATGATGGAAGATGACTATGGCCCTGATGAAGCCATTTGGCTCATCATGATCTATGAAATACTGTCTTTCTCCTCTACCCTAAGCCCCCAACAGACCTGCAAGGGTCAGCAGGGTCAGCTCCTTCTGTCTAAAATGCTGTGGTTTGCCAAAAAGAGGTGAGACAAGGCACAGAAATTTCTTCAGAGAATTAGATAAATAAAAAACCTTCCAGAATAGCTCCAAATAATACAAAACCTGTGAACTCATTATGTATGTTGCTTTTAGAGCTTAACACCAACACAAAAATACCTGTCAAGAAATCAAGAGGTGAAAATGCAAGAGGGAAAGAAGTGAAATCAGCCACTGTTTGTTAATAAATGTATTTATGAAAAAATATTTTGTTCTTAGGCACCATTAAGTCCACTGGTGACATCAACTCTCAAAGTACGTCACATAAAAGCCTGGTCAGGTCAAAGGAAACATTCTGGCCTGGACTTAAAATGGAAGTTTGTTGCAGTGCTAGGTTTAGTTTAGCAAGCTGCAGCTTTCCCTGGGAGCTCAGCAGGGCTGCTTAGGGCAGGGCAGCCATTCTGTCCTCCCGTGGTCCATTTCGGACGGCTCCGCGCTCTTGCTCCGGCAGCTGTCAGCTCTACAACACAGTGACGGTGAAGGAGGCGAGAAGGGTCTCCCCATGAGGGTTTCAGAGGATCTTTTAATGGCTACGTCTTGTCCCAGTGATCCCCAGAGGCAGAGAGACCTGGTGATCCGGGTGCAGGGGGTTTTCTCAGGGGCTCAGGGGCGGTACCTGGGCAGAGTTGGGGTACAGGAACCAATAGGGAGAACCCGAGGGGGTGGCCAGGGCTAGGGGCAAGGGAAAGGGCAGGGAAAAATGTGGGATCAGAAAAGCAGTGGGTAAACAGATCACCAGAAACGTTTTGAAAAACTTTTGGCAGGTTGGAAAACATAGCAGCCTTCAATTTATATAAAGATGGTAATTCCAAATATTATAATATCTTTCATGTAACAGAACATTATGAAGTTATTAAAATATCTGGCAGAGGAAGAAGTGAGACAAAAAAATAAATATTGCTTGTAAAGAAAACCTGAAATAATATTTGGCTTCAAGGGCCATGTCAGGCATGCATATGGGTTGTGGTAAATTGCATATATTAGATATCAGCTTCTAGTTCAAAAATGGTTAATTTAATTTGAAACATTTTCCAATTATTTACCACAATTTAAAATGAAATGGAAAAACTGTTTATTGTGAGGTTTGGGGGTTTTTTCCCCTTTTTTGGAGTTTCATCTATTAATTCAACTGTATCCAAAACTTCAAATAGTTTGGTTATTTTTCAGAGATGTTTAATCAATAACTGTTATTATTTTACTTCCAAGATAGAGTTTTACAAAAAGGCCATACATTGAGTGCTTCTGAAATACAAAATGTCTTGGAAAGGTTCTAGAAAATATTTCCTAAAAGAAGGCTTCAAAATGGTTTTGTGGGAATAGGAAAATCTGTGGTTCTGCCACTGAATTAATGTAAAAATGGAAATAGTCTTTGAAAGCAAGAATGATGAGGTGAATTCTATGACCTGGTGTTTTCAGGTAAGGATAAATAATGAAAATTGCCAAGTTGTAGTTTTAATAATCTGTGAAAAATATCCTCAAGGTATCCCAGTAATGCAGGCATTCTTCCTGTCTCAAAAGCAATTTTACCACACTGGGATTTTTCCTTCTCTCTTCCTCATGATGAACGGTCCCACATCTCAAACACATCATGATATTCCTACTGCCTCCAATTTAATCCACCAATAATCATATTATACTTCCCCTGTATATTGATCTTGATGAAGCACTGGCTCCAGCAGCTCCCTTTGGTGCTTTTAGGTGGAATATCTTCAACCACCAGAATAAAGCCTGGTGTAGCTAAAGACCTGGTGCTGGAGACCTCACTACATGTACATGAATAGTTTGGTATGCACACACTGAGTTAGTCTTCACACAAAACGGGACTGTAAATGTTTGGGCTGCTACTAAAACAAATCTCTAAGGCTGAAGAATTAATTTGCTTTTCCCAGAGTCTCTGGTGGTACCTGACACTGCAGTAAATGCTCGATCCTGAGCAATTCTGCAACACGCAAATACACCCCGGTGAGAGCAGGGCATAACAGGATCATCACAGCATCCTAGAATGGGATTGGTTTGGGTTGGAAATGAACTTTAACCTCCTCTAATTCCAAACCCTCTGCCATGGTCAGGGATACCTTCCACTAGATCAGGTTGCTCAAAGACTGAGTTAGGTCTCGGTCCTGGTGCAGACATTGGGTTGTGGCTGGTCCTTGTGTGTGTGTTAGAGTGAACTTGCTAAACCCTCCCACTATCTGATGATGGCTCTGATAGGTGTTAGATGTACAAAAATATTATCCTTCCTGCCTCATAAAAACTTGGCATTGAAAGTACTTGATTGTCACACACTCATCACATTTATCTCTGTATTCATGTACCAAGAAAAAAAAACCAAAATTAGCAAATAAATCTTGAAAGACCTCCAGTCCAATATTCTTCAATTAATAAGACATCCACAGTAAGTCTTTCAACCCCCACACCTCAACCATCACTCCTTCTTTTGACCTGACTGATTTAAAATTTTGTCCTCCCAACCTTCAATATTAAGACTTTTGGGCTTGGGCATTTCTTTCAAACTGAGAGTGAGCGAAGGCCACATCCCCTCCCTGACCCCTCCGAGGCAGATTTTACCTGACTCCTAATCAGGTCTGACATGATCTCCTGTAAATATCCCCTGAAAGGTCCTCAGTACCTTCAACTCTGTCTTGATATTTAAGGGCTAGGTTGTTCCTGTTTGGCTTCTCCATCTTTGTGAAGTTTCTCTGTCCCACTGCATTGGGACAATGTGTCAGATAACAGCTGCAGTCAGGACAGTTGCACAACATGCAGGACACAAAACTGATCAGTCTTTATGGAACAGTGCTACTGCCTGCATATTTTTCAAACAGATGATTTCCTGGTTCTCCTTGCTTAGACACAGGATGGGATCTGAGGTGCTCCAGTGCTCTTCATGGACCACACAGAGAGAGGAGAATTGGCCACTTGTGGCTTAATTTTCAGGATGCATTTAATTCAGTGCTAGTGCTGGTTAGAAAAGCCATGCTTCTTTAGCAATTAGCTATTTCTTATTTGACATGGGAAATAAATAGCTTTTTATATATCAGAAAGAAACCTGTTGGCTATGTTTTAATGGAGCTTACTAAGCTCTTCTTTATAGTAAAGGCTTTCTGAATTGGAGTTCTGCACAGAAAACCTCTCATTCTGTATTTGAGAAGCTGAGGTTCTCCCAGTAAAGCCAGGAGACTTTTCCCTGCTCCCTTCCCTGGACTCTTGTTCCCAGACTGCCATTCCCTGTTTCAGGTCTGGCTGTTAGCACACATCTCGTGCTTCTACCTGCCCACAGCCCTCATCCAGATCCCCATCTTCTGATCACACTGGCATCCATAATTGTATTCTAGAGATTAAAACCAGGAAAAGAGAGCCCAGCCCCTTTTTCCTAACCTGTTTTAAGAAAACAAACTACTTTGGCAACTCCCCTTCACCACTGCAGCCCCACATGAGGCTCTCCTCACCAGCTAAGGGAAAGGGTCCGTAATTCTGCCCATTTCAGGGGGATCCACAGGGATTGTCACATGAGCAAAAGTCATGCAGGGCAGCTGGGTAAACCTCTCTTTGATCTAGAATCTTCTTTGTGGAGTCAGTAAAGCTTTCAGAAATGGGATCATCAAGTACAAAGAATCTTGCTATCTGTCTGACCCTCACCTGCTGCACCGACTTGCCTGGAACAACTGCTGCCTGAAGAGATATCCTCCTTCATATAATGGGTTTTGGGGGGCAAGGGAAGGGAGGGGGAGGCTTAATCGCCTTCCCAGAAAGTTTCACTAGATGGCAGTAAGCTGAGGGAAATGAGGGAGAAACCCCATTTTTGAAGGATTTGGTAAACACCTCAGTTACCAGCTGCTTACTCAGCATTGCACCCCAAAACAAGAGACTGCTCCTCAGAAATAGCAACTCTGTAAAAGGCATCATGGTTTATTTACAATTAATGTCTCTTCAGCCTCTGTGAAGGGTGCCACTGTCAGGAGACTGTCCGAGCTGGAAAACTCCTCCCTTCACCGGCTGCTCTGTAGGGTTACAGAAATTTGCTCCTTACCTCCCAGCTTCTCCCTCTGCCAGGTCGGCTTGTCAGATCACTTCCTTTCCAGATTTTCTGTAACCCCAAAACAACCTCAAAAGGTCAGTTCATGCCCAGTACCCTGGAAGACCTCCCTGCCCACCCTTAGGACACTCAGCAGGACACTCAGCAGGACACTCAGTGCCAGAAGCATAGTTTGGTTTTCCTGCTGCACTTAGACGCTCAGAACCTGCCATTTCTTTCAGGTGGGAATTCTTTAGGTGGGTACTGGGTGTAATCCTTTGATTTGATGCTGGGCACCTCTCTTGCCCCTTTCCTCTTCTTCCTTGGTGGCAGGATGGCTGGTGGCGGTGTCCTGCCCCACACACAGTCTGGGGGCTGCAGTGCTGTGTCAGACTGTGCAGACATACCTGAGAGTAATGCAGCCACTCACAGAGCTGGACTAGAACGTGCTAATTGCTGCCATGAGGCTTTTCCCTGCAGGTTCCTGTGGATATTGTCAAAGCAGGCTGAGGCTAGCCAGGGAAGCACCACTGTGGGAAGCACTGTCAGAAAAGAGAGATTGTCAAAAATTTGTCAAAATAGGTTTGTTTTAACAAAAGTCTGCCCAGGAGAATTCCCAGGCCAGCAGTGAGAAGGAGTGTGTCAGTGTGACTAGTCACTGAGTAAGACACTGTCCTCAAGCCCCTGTCCCAGGCAGGACTTGCAGTGCTGCCACAGGGACACCTCCTTCTCCAGGCTCCTGTGAGAAGGTCCAGAAGTCTCTCAAGTTTTGTTTCCTGAAAAAATGCAACAACCCCTGAATTTAAATTCACATATTTCTACCCTAGAAAACCTTCTAGTGAAAGGTCTCTGTCCATGGCAGGGGGGTTGGAACTAAATTATCTTTAAGATCTCTTCCAATCCAAACCATTCTGTGATTCTGTGCTCGGAAGGGAATTTGAGGGGTTTTTCTCTCTCAAGCACTCATCCCAGGCTGCACAATGGAGCAAATGAACCAACCTCCCTGTGCATGAAGAGAACCCAGCTCCCTGGCAGACTCAGGGAGAACCACAGGGTGCCCCTGGTGCAAGCACAAAGCTTGAACACCATTTCAAATTTTAGCATTGAGGTGAAAAATCTAGAGAAACTTTTGCAATGAGCTAGGACTATGTCAACACAGACCTCACTGGAGCAGAGGACAAGAAGGAGAGCTGAGCTACCATGAGTAGCATTCCTCATGGAATGGAATCAGCTGCAACATTGCCCCAAGAAGCCCTAGAATCCCAGTTTCCCAACTCCACAGCCTGTGTCCCTAACAGGTAGCAGGTGGTTAAATCAGGAGATGGGTTAATTTAGATGAAGAGTGCTACCTGTGGTGGTCTCTCCCTCTTTCTGTTGGCTTTTGGGGGAACTTATACTCTTATTTTAGGAGATTTGGATGACCTGCTTATGGCTAATGTTTCCACATTTCAGTGATGCAGTGCCTGAGTGAGACAGAAGAGCCCCAAAGTCCAAGGCTGTATGTTTCATATCAATCTCTCTTACAAACAGAAATAGCCTTGCAGGACCCAATTCTCCCCGGTTTTGTTATAGCCCTTAGTAATTATTTTGAATTGAAAATCCTTTCTAAAGCATGGTTTTAAATGAAATATTTGCTGCTTGGACAGATTTACAAGTTGGGCAACACTACACAGAGATTTTCTCACCTTTGTGTACCCTTTCTTTCCTTCAGGACATTGAAGTGTTGTACAGATGAACAATGAAATGCCTTTTTCAGTCACATAAAATCAACCTTACTTAAATGGGTGATAGGAGCTCCCAAATGCATCTTGGCTATCCCTGGGGGTTGGCTGTGCAAGATCCATGCAGCCTCACTGACATCAAGGATGACACTGCCATGACTTTCCAGGACTTTATTCCCTTTTGTTCCTCATGCCCATTTAGAATGAAGTTGATATAACAAAATAAAGATATTAAACCCAGCTATACCTTATGCATACTTGTCATGAACACACAAGCTGTTGTCCCAGGAAATCTCAGCAATCTTTCAACCCCATTGCTATTAAGCCTCTTAAAATTGCTACAAGCAAGCAACACCAGTGCTTGGATTTGTTTAAAATCAGAGGCAAAAATGAACTTTCAGTAATAACGCTGATGTTGATAATATCAGGCTCTCCTACTCTGGGCATGAACAGTCATCTTCTGCTCATAACCCATCAGGGATTCCAAATCTGTATCAGTTACTCTGAATGTGAAGCTTTTGAAAGCACCAGCTGTGCTGTGTTAATTTGCTACTACAGAGCTTAGCGAGGCCGGGGAACCAAATCGCCTGCAACGCTCGTGGTATTGATGTGGCTGATCAGGAGCTTTCAAGGTTGGTTTGAGGTGATGTAATCTACACCTCACTAAGAAGATTAAATACATTAAAGGGAGGTTACTGCAAGCACTGCACTGTTGCATGCTCGGCAAGACTGCTGTTAATTATTGCAAAGCCCCCGATCTCTGCTGCAGGGATTGTGTCAGCCTTTGATTGCACTGGTTTAGGAAGCAAGAGACATGGGGTGCATTTTAGCATCCCAGTTAAAAAGGAGTCCATGGAAAACAAGCAGAGAGATGAGAATACAGCCAAGAAATGGACAGCATCATGATTTTCCTTGCATTCATAGGTGCTGTCCTAACAAGCAGCTGTTTTCTAAAAGCTTTTAGGTTGTCACATAGGAAGATGGCAACACAGCCTGCTACTGCTAATGAGATTACAGACTAATGCCCTCCAGAGAGACCAAAAATCCCCATTCAGTAGAGGACTTAGAAAACAGAGGAGGGATGATTAAAGGTAAGCTCTTACCCAGCACTGTCGCAGCAGTGTCCATCCCCCTGCAAGAAAACCTACTGCACACACCAAGTATGACTCCAAACTCCTCATCCCACTGTGGTCAACCGCAGCTATTTACTCATAAATACTCTTGAGAATGTATTAATTGCCACTTGTTTCATGGGCTGACATCATTCAGTGGAGGAGGGGAGCATAAGGACCGTGGTACTAAGCCAGATTTTAGGTAGGGCAAGTCTAGATTTTGAGTAAATCAAACCAAAAGTCCCTGCAATCAATCCCTCTCAAACCACCACCCCCCCCCCCGCCAACAAACCAAACCACAAACAAGCAAACAAAAACAATCCACCAAGAAAAGCTCTCTTAAAAATCCTTCAAAGAATTAGGTTTATGACAAAACCAGCAGAGGTTCCCCAGCCCCTGGAATCCAAGGTGTTTTATCAGTTTGCCCAAAGTAGTGTGACATCTACACATTTCTATGTGTAGGGGGAAGAAGATGGCATTGGTATCTTGTATACTGACAGTCTCTGATAGTGTAAGCAAGAAAATAGGGCACAGTGTTATTAAAAAAACAGCCTCTGGTGAATGGAATTCCTTATGGCAGCTGTAACGACAGGAAATCAAAGGAGAGGGCTCATTTCTCAGGTCAGACTTCCTGGGATGAGACATGAAGACTTAGACCTTCCAGTTTTAAGGGGCGGGCAGCTGCAAATGTAGAGCTGGGTCTCCACCTGGATTGGACCTAAAACAGTGAAAGTCAGTGGTTTGGGTAACTTAGTCCTGCCTTCTACTGCTGTAAATGAGAGATTAGCCAGGTCCTTTGTGTGTGTGGTGGGTACACTGGTCTAAATAAATCCTTGTTTTGGACTCAGAGGAAAAGAGGGCTTTCTCATGAGAAAGAAGAGCTTGAGTTTTACAGATCCAATTCCTATTAACACCTTTGATCTCAGTTACCTCAGGCAAAGTTGTCCCCATCTCTCAGTTTCAGTTACCTGGTAATAACCATTATCAGCTGCAGGGGACCATGTTGCTTCTCCAAAGGAGAATGTCTGTATTGCTCGGGGTGCACATCCCTGGTCTGCCGTACCCCCTGACATCACAATGTGGAGGAATTTCACCCAATGAGGAGAAGCAGATGGAGTGGTGGTATTTAATATTCCAGTAGCATCAGAAGAAAGGATGCTTTCAGCACTGAAGCCTTGGGGTCTTGGCTCTTGGGATCATTTCTCTAGTTCCAGTGGCCTCTGACAGGAGAGGGCATTTGCAGCTGCATCAGTGCAGACCAAAGCTTGGCTGCACACAGACATGTCTGAGTAGTGTTTCCAAAGTGCTTGGTAAAACTTGCCCTGAGCCATAATTGTGCTTTTAATCTTCTCTCCATAACATTTTCCTCTTTCTCTCAGTATCACTTTATTTTGCCAAAGTCAATATTTCAGCTGTTGTTTGCTTTAAATTTGATGTTTATTCTCAGCGTTCAGATTTTATTAGTTCAACTCCTTTTTATTACTGTTTGTCAGCCTTAATTCAGGAGTGTGTGTCATTTGTAGGTGGAGTAGTATGACTACTAAAAGGCTCCCTGACATAATTTGCTGCCCTGTTAACAGCAGCAATAATTTGAGCAATTAGCAAAGCCTTGACATGGGCTTTAGCTTCTCTGTCACATAGGAATACCTCTTTGGTGCAGCTGCCATGCCATTTATTCCTCCTCCAGCAAGTCCCAGACTGAAATAATGCCCCAGGAGAGTAGCCTGTAATCAGTCCCCTTGCAATGGCTGTGACTGGATGAGCACTAAATAAGTCCTGGCCTTGATTATATTAACGAAGCTGTGTGGGGAATGCCCACCAGGAAATCCACAGGCGGAGCAGCCTGTGTGCTCACAGCATCCCCGACAGTCCCTTTGCCAGTGACCATGGCTTTCATAACAGAAGGGTCACTTCAGCTCTTGGAGATCAAACCTGCTGGGATTCTCCCCCAAGAGAAGCAGAACCAATCTCCCAACTACTCATCTTCATCTTCTCCAGTGGCTCTTGACAGCAGTGAGTTTTGTCCCTTATGTTACATACACCACTGTGGCCCATTGTATGAGGTGCAGGGTGGCAACATTAGGTCTCCTACACCAGTAAGTACTGGGAAAACTCTTGCAGACTGACAGGGCATCACTGGTTCAGCCAGGTGGCACATCAGAGTCTCAGAGGAGATCTCCAAGGCACCTGGTAGTCCTGTGTTTTACCATCTCATAGTTTGGACAGGGAATTGAGACAGGGATGTCTCACTCAGAATAAGAACTCATGATAGAGCTGGAATTGCCTCAGGCCCTAAAGGCACCTCTGCACCCTGAGACAATCCCTTTCCCTAGCAAGGCAGGATTAGAGCCTGCATCAGAGGAGCCATGGAGAGCAATCCAAGCCCCTCACTGGCCAGTCAGGTGGGATTCAGAGCCCGTGGGTCCCATCAGTGCACTGTGACACAAAAAACAATGCTTTAGCTCTAGGAAAAAACAGCTTCATTAAACTGGAAAACTTCACATTAAAAAACCCTGCACAACATCAGAGCTTAAAGCCACCATGTTAAAGCTCTATTTTTGGATCTTATTAAAATAGATACAATCTGTGCATAAAATAAATTACTTGCCTTAAAATTTTCAGTTCAGGTAAAGATTTACAAGTTCAGTAATTAACAAACTTGTTCTGCTTTTTGCCATCAAGACCCTGATTCAGCACAGGGTTTTGGTGAGGTCTGTGCTTGCCTGGCTTCCCTCAGGTGGCTGAGGGCAGGTCACAAGGTCCTAGCCCAGCGGGATGCTCCCCTCTGCCTCTGCTCTGCAGGCTTGGAGGGCTCCACACTAGGCAGTGCCCTATGAGCTCATTCACCCACACCTCGGCTTTTACTCTGCACAACCAGACCTACACAAGAGAGTTGGAAGCCACTTCCTCACCTCAAGCAGTGTCTGGGATGCAGTGGACACAGGGTGACAATATGTGCAGGCGTCCATCCCAGAAGGATGTGGTTGTAAGATAGGTGGCTGAGATCCATGCTTGTTAGCAGTTTGGGCTGGAGGCAAGTTTGAGCTGGCTTGTAAGTGTCTAACACACTGTGTTGATTAACTATAGATTATCTGTTCAGGAGGGATCATTATGATCAGCTAATCTGCCCTGCAACACGACAGAACCCTGCAGTCTCACTCCTGCCTTGGCAGAATAAGGAAAGGTCTGTTCCCAAGATCCTCTCCTACCGGACAGGTGCTTGGAGTCAGGTTTGAGTTACATCCTAGACTTACCCTTTCCTTCCACTGAAGTTCATCAGCAGGATCTCAAAATGAGCTTAAAGCTAAGCCAGCCCAGAGTTGATGAACTCACATCTAAAACTAGTTGAAGTCTCTGCTTCACAGAAACAGACCTCAAGACTGACAGGTTAAAAGACTGCACAAAATAAGGTCAGAGTATACAAAAGAATGCAGTCTGCTTTAGCAAGCAACTGGCATCTGCAACCAGGAGCAATTTCATTCTTTTCCTGTGAGTCGCTGCATGACGTGATCAAACAGGAATAAGTATGTGGAATTATAGGCCAAAAAAATAGCGCAATTGAATTGCTGATTTCTCTGTAAGGCTCCCTGAGATAAAAGAGTTGTCCCCAGGGAAAAGAGAGACTTGGGGAAAGCATGAAAGGCATGGCTGATGTTTTTCTGCTTTGCATATAATCCCCTGAAAATTGGAATGTCCAAAAGCTTGCGACAACACAAGCGGGACTAATGCTCTAGGATCACATGAGCCATTATCTGATTCACAGGTGAAGATGGTAATAAAGTGACTGAAAAGCCAGCTGCTCTAGAGAGAGTGAGGAACAGCAGGCTCACTCAGCTATGGGTCATGCCAGAAATACCTCTTGAGATCAAGCAGCAAAAATAATTAGGGTTGGGAAGGCAAGGAGTGAGGTTCCCAGATGGTGTGGGCAATAGATAAGGAGTCGTCCTTTTTATCTTCTGCCAGGCCATCCGTTCATCCAGTTTTGTGGCTGACTCAGATCTCTGTTGACATGCAGGGCTCTGCACCACTGGAGCTCTCAGGGCAGTGTTGCTTCCAGCTTGCATTCAACGCTAGGCAGGCTGTGTCTTGTTTTGAGGTTTGGTTATTTGCTTTTGTGTTTGTACAACAGAGAAGAAACTCTTGCCAAGGCGAAGATGGGTTGACACCCCTCTCTGGAGGATCACAGCTGGAAGCCTGAGGGTGGATAACCTGGCTGCACCACACATGGCTCCCACACCACGCTGTGTAACACCAGATGCAGCAGGGATGACATTTGAAAAACCTGTGGTCCTGCAAGGTGCATGTGGAAGCCCTGCCCAAAGATCAGTTTCATCATTAGTTGCTCATTCAGCAAATATCAATCACAGGGGTCATCTGAGCACAGCCATGACTGTCTGCAAGCCAATCTGCCTTTCCTTTCCAGGTCTGCCAGTGTCCACACACAAAGTTGAAATTTGCCCACAGAGAAAGTCACAGATGGTCTTTTACAGCTCCCTGTGTATGTGATTTTGTGCAGGTTTGACTTTGGTTGATGGTACACCTGATCAAGTTCTTTATTGAGGAGCACGTGGAAAGAGTATCCTCTGGTGTTGCATTTGCCTGAATAGCACTAGCATTTACAATTACATTGGCTACAACAAAACTCTCTCAGGCATCCTCAGCCTCCAGGAAATAAGATGATCAACCCTGAGGTCAGGAAAACACCTGTTCCTTAGGGCAGCATTGCATAGGCTAGGGCTGCTTTGCAACTCCAGTGCCTTTCTTTCAAAGCACACAGTCCTAAGCCTCCAATGGATAGAGTGGTAGGTTTTTACAGTGTGGAGATATGTCTTAGAAGGACAGATCTTTGGGAGTGGATGAATAACAGGGCTGGTCAAAAGCAGATGTCTGTCATAGGGCCTGTCTGAAACACAGTAATCAGAAGCTGCCAACTGAGCTACCCAAAATTTTCCTGGCTGTGTTGGTGATGGCAGAGCAGAGCAGCTCCGGACTCTCTCGAGTGTTCACATTAGGATACCTGTGGTGGAGCCTTTCTTTATGGGTCATGCTGGTAGCACATTGGTGTGTGGGCAACCCTGCCATTACAGACACGTATAAGCACCCAGCAGTGCAGAAGCTGATGAGCTTCAGTAGAAGAGATGTCAAGCAAACTGGCTTCCTTGAGAAGGCATTTAATGGATCCATTTTATATGCAGTGCAGCTGCATGCCTAGTGCTATATTTCAGGTCAGAACTAGTAATATCGAGGTGCATGGCCTGCACAACCAAGATGCAGAGAGGACACAGAGTGACAACATTCCCTGCACCTCCTGCATTTGGTGGTGTTCACGGAAACCTGATAAGTGCTTGGAGAGGGAAAGGGAAATCTATCAAAATCCTTTGCAGTGTGGCTGTGAAGCAGCCTCCTTCCCAAGCCCATGCTGCTTTTGAACAGCTTCCTGCTTCACAGGATTGTGTCAGATCCTCCCTCTTCAGACAAAGATGCAAGATGTTCCAAAGGGAGGGACATAAACCTCTGGAGGGAGGAGAAACCTCACTGGGGAGAAGAAAAGAAGCTGGGGTTACTGAAGGAAATCCTGTGTTCATGGAAGCTTGGTAGGGGTAGTGTTTGCAAAGATATCACCAGGAACCATCACTCTTCAAGTGGCAGTGAGAAGCAGAGGGAACACTAGGTCGTGCTGTTTCCCTAAATTCTTGTGCAGCAGTGCCAGGCTGGATTGCACATCTCTCACAGGGACCGAGGGATCTTTTTGTGCTGTGGGTTAGCAGAGAACTCTGATCACACTGTTTGGGTGTTGTTGCAAGGAAATTAATTGCATTTTCTGCATGAAATGCCTGGAGAACACAGGCAAAGGGGGAGGGCAGGTTTTTATAGGAGACCAAAGCTCCTGTGCTAAAATGTGAGATCATGCCTCTCACTTTATAGGGAAGGAATGATGAGTATCAGCAACAGTTCAGAGAGTCTAATTGGCCTTCCTGCTATTCCTATCATGAGGGGGAAAATAAAGTGGGAATTCTCTAAGGATACAACACAACAATGTGCTGACACAAGGCACAAATGAGTGCCACCTGGGCATGGGAGGAGGTGGCTGTCTCTCTCTTGTACTACTCTAAGTGTGTGGAACACTTGAATTCACTCTACCTGAGGGCTGAGCATTCAGCAAACTGCTGCCAAGTTTTCACCAGTAGTGAAAGACCTTCAAATGAGTGATTTATCAGCTTTGTTTCCTTTGCACAGTAAAGAAAACTCTGCTCCCAAAGAAGAGTTTCTTTGTGCTGCCACTGTATAGTGTGGCTTGTGCCTCCCAAGGCTTTTCAATGAACACATGGAATCAGTGGGGGGAGTTTGAGCTCTGTGAAATTCATTGCTGTGTGTGCACTTGAGCAGCACACAGGAGCTTTAAGCATTTTTCTTTAATTTAGCAGGGGGCTGTTGCAGCTGCTGAGGCACTTCAAAGACCATTCTGTGTATTGCTCCTGCACCTGACAAACACAAGGCCATGGTGTTGTTAAATTGCCAGTTTGGAGGGAAATGGCTTTTGCAAGTAGCAGCCAGTGCCACCTCACGCTCTTATGTCTGGCTGTAGCCCCACCACATCTGTGTGTGTTTCTCCATCCCTACAGATATCACATGGCTTCAGAGCCACAGGAGGCATGTTGTGGATCTCAGACAGATGACAAAAGGTGAGCTCCATAAATAATTTGCAGGTTATAAATAGTGGTATCTCCCCCAAGACCCCATACAGGCAGGGCTGGGCCAGCTCTTGAGAGCCAGGGATTCAGACTGTCCAGCAGCCCTTTCCCCACCACAACTAGCCAATAATTTATATGCAAATGTAGTATTTACAAAGCTGTGCTCTTGTACCTGACATTTTAACCTAATCCCTGAGCTGATGGCTGGAAAATGGCCATGACATGTAGAAGACCAGTAAAAAAACGAGACGTTTCTGTTGTTTAGATCATAGAATCACAGAATGGTTTGAGTTGGAAGGGACCTTTAAACCTCATCTAGTTTAACCCCCTGCAATGAAAATGTCCCTATGTTTTCCATTGGATCAGATTGTTCAGAGCCCTGTCCAACCAGACTGTGAATGTTTCCAGGAATGAGGCATCCACCACCACTCTGGAAAACCTATGCTAGTTTTTAACCCTCCTCAATGTAAAAAACTTCTTTGTTAGGTCTAATATAAATCAACCCTATCTTAATTTAAAACCATCACCCCTTGTCCTATCTCAACAGGCCCTGCTAGAAAGTTTGTCCCCATCTTTCTTACAGACCCTTTTTTGGTATTGAGAAACCACAATAAGGTCTCCCTGTGGCCTTCTCCAAGCTGAACAGCCCCAACTCTCTCAGCCCTTCCTCATAGGAGAGGTGCCCCAACCCTCTTTGTTGCTCTCCTGGACCCACACTAACACATCCACATCTGTTTTATGCTGGGAGTCCCAAAGCTGGATTCAGGTCACCAGGCTTTGTCCTACCTGAGTTAGTAGCAGCCAACAGATGCAGGTAAGAAGGCCAGTTTTGGTCACCCAGGGGCTTGAGGTAGCTGTGAACCTGGGTGAACCTGGCCCATCTGCCTAGCTAGGGAAAGCTGTGACGCAGTGAAACTGGCCAGTGAATTTTTGTCTGCTTGGCAGAATAAACCTAAAATAAATAGACTGATTGAGCCTGTTGTCTGTGAAAGGAAAGGTGTCAGCCCTGTGAGGGTAAGTGCAGCTCTGTGAGCAGGAATTTGTTACAGGACCTGCGCACACTGCCCAGAACTGTCCTGGAGGTAGCGGGGTCACAGAGCACGCTGCCAGAATGAGTCAGAACATGTGCTCATATCACAAAATCATTTGAGGTTGGAAGAGACCTTTGAAGATCATCTCATCCAACCACCTGCTCAAAGCAGGGTCACATACAGCAGATTGCCATGTCCAGGTGGGTTTTGAATATCTCCAAGGATGGAGACTCCACAACTTCTCTGGGCAACCTGTGCCAGTGCTCAGTCATCGTCACA
Source organism: Corvus brachyrhynchos (assembly GCF_000691975.1). Lineage (NCBI taxonomy): Eukaryota > Metazoa > Chordata > Aves > Passeriformes > Corvidae > Corvus > Corvus brachyrhynchos. The sequence goes on from NW_008239288.1 coordinate 1,156,720, forward strand.
GCAAAAAGTGCACCTCTAGCCCTGCTTCCACCAGCCTCAGTCCAAAGGACACAGTGCACAGGTTTCTTGCCTCCTGCAACAGAAGGCTGAGACACCTTGGCAAGGCAGGTGTGATTCATTTTATCTGTGCTGTACCTTTTTCACAAAGAGAGGGAATACTTCAAATGCCAAAGCAAGCAATTAGACTTCTAGAAGATCCTCAAAATAATGAAAAGAATCACTGTTCAAGCTGCTCCTATTAATGCTTTTATTTCTCCCCTCAATTTATCTTTTTTTCCCTTTTTTTTGGCTGTATTATGACAATTTTGAAAAGGACATAGTTCCCCATGCTTCAGCCCAGAAGCTACCTCTTACTAGCAGGGGTTAGGTACAATGCTTTTATTTTACTGCCTGGTAGGGCTTTTGGGAGGGAGCTTTTGGTACAGGGGTTTGGCAGAGACCTTCATGCAGGATGCTCCATTGATCTCAGCTGTTCCTGCCTTCCTAAGCTGTTTTGTGACCATTTTATACCTCAAAGTTACTGAGAACAGGGCATTTGCTTACAAGAAGTGCAGTCATATCTGTCAACTACTATAAGACTGTGGTCCCTTACACAGCATAGTAGCTGCACAAACAGGCACTGAGGCTGCAAAATGGAATAGCTTAATTGGTTTGCTTTCCCAAGGAGATGCTGTGCCAGACAATGAACACAACAGCTTAAATCTGTGCTCAACAATAGTTTTGTCTATAAATAGGGTATTTTAAAGCAATGGGAAGAACATTTGGGGTAGAACTAGATAATGTTTTGCAGGTGAATAGTTTATTTGCTAAAAAATGCTGCTTCAGGCGGACTGAAGCTACTCACAGACTCAAGCTGAATTCAGCTAATGTTTTCTGCTATAAAAATGGGGAACCCCCCTTTTTTTTTTTTTTTTGACAAACCAGAGAAGCTCCATTTTTGCATTTCAATGTGAAAAATTTAAACCATGAAGAAAACTCTTCATCTTAGACTTTAGCTTGATTTTATTTCTTTACTTTGAAATAAATGGTTTGATTTTCTATCCATCCCAGACGAATCCTTTTGGTTTTATAGCAGGCAGGGCAATTTATTTAGAGGGGACTTTTTTTAGTCTGTTCCCACAGGCCTGCTCTGGGGCTTTGCTTGCTTTTTCCAATGGCCTTGGAGTGTGAACATAATGTGCAGCTGGTGAGCTTGTCCTTACAGCTGATAAAGCGAGTTACACCAGGGTCATGTTGAAATGAACCCTGCATACAGGTTGAGTACATAAAATAAGAGTTCTCCTCCAGTGGCCTCATGTTACAGACCTGATTTATGTCTCCAGCACTGTGGTTCTGTTTGGAGCCCGCCATGGTTACGTGCAATCTGCCCAGCCGAGCTTGAAAGCTTCTCTTTTCTCAACTTTCTTGTGCAAGGTAGGGCAGGTAAGAGGCATAAGAAACAGCCTGAAAGGTCAGAGATGGATGGAGGCAGCACCAGCAGGTCTTGCTGCACCAAATGTGTTCACTGTCTGTAACCTGTGGAAAGGAAGCTTGCTGAAATAATTCTTGCAGACAAAATATGTCTTTTCCATGCAATCTAACACTTGAAAAGCTTCATTAATATTGATTGCAAATTGTGGAGAAACTACAACTTCTATCTATGGGTCACAAGGCATTTTTCAAGTATTACCTGAACATCAGAAGATAAAAGGGAAGAAATCAATCTAGACCTGATCTTCACAGAGATTTCATGGTGGTGCCTGGAGAGATTATTAAAAACATCTAAGCAGATTAGGCACATCTAAACCCTCTTAAAAGCAGTGGGGTTTAGACACCTCACTTGCTTTTGCTTTTTTTGCAGATCATACCCAGAAAAGGGGACATTTAAACTAAGCAGCTTCAGGTTTCTAACACATGTGTTTAAACAGACTGTGATTTCCCTGTGCTTCTCTGCAGTCCAGGCAGGGTGTGGGAGGGAGGGAAGGCAAAGCTGCAGCACAATCTTGTGCTGAATCACACCTGGGAGGACTCTCCCTGTGAGATAACATGACCTGTAACACAACATCATAGCTCTACTAGGTCAAACCAAGGTCCATCTGCCCCAAAACCAACAGCAGCCAGCCACAAACACTTGGGAGAAGTGTAAAGCAAGGCAAGGCTGGAGAGATGTTTCCACAGTACATCCTCCCACTGCCCAGGTGTCATCAGTTTAGCCACTTCCTGACTTCACCAAGTTTAACAATCCTTTATGGAATTTTCTGTGTGATATTTTCCCTACTTTCACCATAAGCTATTCAAATAAAAGATTTCTCTTCTTCTAAATCTGCAGTGTCATCGTGTCAGTGCATAGCTCTTAGTCCTGGTGTAATCGTATAAAATAACTTTAAAAAAAATAAATAATCCTTATCTATTCACCATCTCTTTCCCCTTCATGATTTCATACACTTTGATCATATCTCCCCTCTGTCATCTTTCCCAGCCTGAACACTCCTTGTCCATTGAATCCCACTGCATAAGAAATTGCTTCCTACCTGTATAGGGAGCCTGTGATTAAAGCTTAGTGTGGGTTGCTACATCAGTCAGTGAGCATACATTCCCCTTGCCCCGCTCTGAAGTACAGATGCCTTTGATATGGCACACAGCAGGCATTGCACTGTGCCCAGTGCCAGCACTGCACAGGGAATGGGATGGGCAGAGCTGTACTCAGCTGGCTCTGTGGAGGAAATGATAATAAACCTGTTCAAATATACTGTCTTTAGGACACACATTTCTAGATACACAAATGCTGCTTCTCTGGGATCCACAGATCCCAAGAAGTCTACAAAACTATTAGGAGAAGCCACAGATCTTGGGTTTTTTTCTTAGAAGTTGTGTGGACCAGAAGCTACTGCAATGCATTCAGACCTCAGTCCATGGTGTGCTTAGTCCCAGCTCCCAGAGAGGCTCTAAGGAAATGCAGATTCTCAGCATTTATCATGATCAGTCTGAATGTAAATGACAGAGTCAAAATAACTAAGGGTTGGCAACCACATCAAGAGTCTGGGTGTGTTTCTTGTTCAACTGAGCTCAGGTGTTCTTCTCAGAAGGTGGTTTTTACAACTGGTTGAGAAAGGCTTTCTTCAGCAACCCTGCGTGCTGCCTTCCCCCATCCCTTTTCATTTTTCACACTTGAAGGAAAACCAAAAACTTACAAGTTGGGGAGAAAACACACAGAAAAAGGAGGCAGAACAGGAAAAAGTGATCAATTATAGTAGGTGAGAAGCAAGTGGCAGACTGTCCTAGAGAAGTGGGAGAAACATACTCAAGATTTCTGCTGCTGTCCTTCTCCATTTGCTGAGCACTGATTTCTCACCTGTTTTGGGAAAAAAATTCCTGTGCTGCTCATAGAAACCATCCCACCACAAGTTTGTCAAAACTGGCCAGTCATCCTAAAGCTATGAATCTTCTTTTTGTTCAATAGATGGGTTTAAAAATATCATAAAATATTTTTCTAGGTAGTCTACAAAGGGAAATGCTCCTTGTGTGTAAATGTCTCCCCATTCCCTCAACCCAGTGAGAGTCATCACATAAACCAAGGGTATGCAGAGACTCTTGCAAGTGACTGAATTACCACAGATTAGCTACTTGTTACTCTTAATTTAAATTAATGTGCTTTATATTATAATTTGCTGGAAGCATGTAAACATCTTCAAGCTGATGACTAGTAATCTGTTAAGCCATGATAACTTCTGCTCTTGCAGTGCATCTCCTTTCTTGAGGGAAAAGCTGAAACATTTGATGATGATTTAACCAGTGACAGGTGACTGCTGCAGTGGCAAAAATAAAATTTGCATGTCCTTGGTGCTTGAGTTGGAGCACACCAAGACATCATTTTGAAATTAAGTGGAACATACATTTTAATGTCTGCAAACATCAGAAAGTTGTTTCAAAGAACAAACAGATCTTCTTCCCTTGGCTTAAATGCTCCTTGATCTTTCCACCACCCAGGTCCAGGGTCAGTTCAGTAGATGTGCTGATGAAACCCAGCCCAAATCCTGTCCTTGGAGGGTCTCATGCACCTTCCAGAAAGGGGAAGCAATTTTACTGTGACACAACCGTCCTCCACAGACGTCAAGTGGTATTTTCACATACTTCAGCTGATTGCTCAAGTGGTGTGGAAGGCTTTTGCCATACAATCCCAGAGCAGCAGGGATCCCCAGGGATGTGCTCCCAGCCATTAGGCTGCTTGTTTAAGTGTTTTCTTCTTGCTTTTTTTGTGCATGCGACATCTCCATGCTGTGTGCTTTTTAATCTTTAGACGTCTCTCACCATCCCATGCCACCAATCTTCCCCTCTCCAAGCCCTTTGATCAGAGCACTTTCCCCTGCCATACCCATCAGGGTCAGTGGACACACAGCCCCATGTAACTGTTGGGGACATCCCCCACAGACAGTGATAAGCAGCTGATTTCCAGGCTGCTCTTCCCTCCTGGATCTCTTCCCCCCTTCCCCTCATGCCGCTGCCCCTTGCTTTAATGAAGCACAGGCTCAGAGCCAAGCCGCTCTCAAGGGAGCTGAGCTGGGGAGTGGCTGTGAGCAGTGTGACAGTGCTCCTCAGGACACCCTCTCCCTCCCAACCTCCAGGCAGGTGAGAAAATGACACAGGGAATTATAAACACTGAAGTATATGAAGGGTGGTGAAAAGAATGGGGATATTTCCTTTTTGTTTTGGTGGCTTTCCTTAGGTGATGAATGAACCAAGCATGCCATCTGATACCTCTGCACCTGCCTGTTTTCCTCAGCAATACAAGAGTAGTCTGCCAGAGCTGTCTGTCTGTTTGTTAGATATGATTGCTGGAGGAGAAGGGATGTATCAGTGAGGAAGATATTTCAGCTCCAACATTCTCCCAGTGCCCCCCCAACCTTCTCCATTTCTTTGGACTAGGCCAGAATGACATCTGGGGCTCTGTACTTATTTTATGGTATATAAAGTGTGCAAAGGTATAGAGACAGCCAGAAAACCCTTCTGTGGGTGTTTGTGTGACACCGCACACCCAGGGAATGCACTGCTGGGATCGATGGGGTCCCTGATGTGACTTCTTAGATACGGAAAAAGGAAAGAAAAAAAGAATGTGAATAAACATTGCTGAGAGAGGAGCCTCAGGAGGGACTGTGCCTCAGCAGAGACCATAACCACCTTCATCCTATTAATAATATTTTTTTCAAGGAGGAAGAGGGTCATCTTGAAGCTGTCTGGTGTCTGGGCTTTGCTAGAGCACAGTGCTCTAATGAAGGGCAGGGTTAGAAGCATTTTGGGGCTGAAGGAATTAAGGATGCTGGCTTGTACCCAGAGTTGAAACAAAAATTGCTGTGGGGCTTAAACCTGTTTTTAATAAGAGTATGTAGCCTGCCAGACCTGGTGAGAGATTAGCAATTTAATTATACAGGCCCTGGCTTCCTGCTTCCCACTAAGTGCCTAAAACCCCTCTAAAGAGGCCCATTACCTTCCCTTTTTTTTTTGCTCTTGCATTAACTAGGCAATTCAGAGCAGCATAAACACAGAGGAAGGACAGGGGTTCCCTTGCAGAGATCTCAGGGTTTTATGGCTAAGTGCCTCCTGATGGATCTGTCAGAGCATCCCACAAGAGCAAACCTGTCACTCCCCGCAGCGACCATTAGCTTTATCTCCACATCCCTGGAAGCGTTTTCTGTTTGTCCCCTCTTGAACTCACTGAGGAAAGCATGGGCATTTTCAGGCACTGGCTGACTTTGAGAGAGAAAGAGGCGAAGTGAGCAGCCTGGCTCTGGGCACAGGGATTTGGGGCAGAAAGCCTCGGCAGGAGCCTTCGGGGATGGCTGAGTGCTGCTTCACGTGGGAAACGGGAAAGGCAGGCAGAAAGCTGCTGAGAAACGTGACATTCAACCTGCTGAGCTCCAAAAGACTGTTAGAAATAGGGAGCCAGGAGAAAGAAGTGGCAGACAGGGCCTTTTTGTCTTTTTCATTCACAGGAAGCAAGTTTATTAAGCATGGTGAGCTCCCATACCATAAGCAATGAATTCTCTGCAACTGTTTTGCTTTCCAGCACTGCCTGTGGGGCATTTTCAGACAGTCCTGCTTCACAGATGCTCTTCAGATGTTGGAGTTGACTTGTGTTACTACTGCAAGTTCATCCATGCATGCAGCCATTGGTTTCCCCTTGGTTTCCTGGGACTGTTTTGGTGTCTCTGGGTTCAGCTCTACTCTGCTCTCCCAACACCACATCCCCAGCCAGGCACCCACTGATCCACAGTGTCTGGGTCCCACAACTGTACGCACTAGAGCTTGTTTTGGCAGTAAGGTTCCTGCTAAGGAGTGCAGGGAGCAGGTACTGCCACTGTTTTACTGAGAACTGGCGAGAAACGACACAATCCAAATCCAAGGAGAAAAGGAAAGGAATTATTTTATTATTTACAAGCTAGGTCATATATTTTTGTACATGAGAGAGCATGATGTGATTGGTCCCTTTACCAGCCACCCCCTAGAGCGACTGGCTGAGGTTCTCTAACACCCATTCAAAATATTTTTTCCAGAGCACCAAAACAAGGCTGGAAACCAAACCCAGGTGCAGGATACAGACTTAGTTTACAAAACCATCTTTCACTGTTTCTCAGCTAAAGCATGAGAAAGAAAAACTTCACAAAATGCTTCAGCAGCTAGAAAATTCCTCTGGTCCTGCCTTTTAGCATCCACAAGGTACCATATACTTTTAACAGGTATGTTCCTGATAAATGCTCTTATGACACAGAAAAGTAGTGATTTCTCCATCTCCTACGCCTTTGTACATCCAAAGGACAGAACTAGGAATGGGTCAGACCCCAGAGCACCAGGCTGCTGCTGTCAGAGCTGTTGGCTGTTTTACCTAAAATCTTTTAAAACCAGAGCAAAGACATCTACTCTGCAGGCAGCCAGGAAATCTTGCAAGAATGTAATGGAGTGCAATCACTGACAGATTTGTCATCTCTGTTCCATGGCTGAGGCAAAGTACCATGATGGATGAGACTGTGGCCTCTTCAAGCTGTTTTTATGGCATGCTAAGCCAGGCTTTCATTTCTGGGACAGGGAGGGAGAACTCCATTTCTCTTTGGTCAGTCCCTTGGCTCTGGAGGTCAGCCCTCTTTGGGGTCATGCTAGGGTAGGGAGAGGATATAACAGCAATGGCACTGATCGAAGTGCTGCAGTCTCCCCAGTGCCTGATCTGTGCGAGCTGACTGCATTTTCAGAGGTGAGCCACACTCCAGTTTGGGATTGGACAGTCATTTCCCCCAGTCATATTGTCAGGTGTTTCACCTTTACCTGGTGTGTCTTCCAGTCTGATCCCTGGAACCGTACGGGAAATATTTTGGTTGTGTGGGGGCATTGGCAGTGCACTGGTGATTTCTGCCATGATTTCCAGCCTTACTTGCAGCTGAATGTTGGTGGGTTTTGTGATGATGGGAAGAAGATGTCCTCTGGCTCTTTGCCAGGTGAGGCCCATATAAACCAAGATATCCCCACTGCAGGGAGATCACAGAGGGTGAAATGAACTTGGGGGGGAGCTGCATGTCAAGTCATGGAGAATGGTATCCCTCTGAGATTCTCACACTCCCTGGACCCTTCCTAAAGCCTTGACTCCTTCAACCAAGAGATTATCTGGCCTCAGAAGACTTAGTCATAAAAAAGGTTTTTTAGCCTTCATTGTCCTGGGGAGGAACATTAAAGTACAATGAAGTATAAAAAATCTAGGAGGCCATGAGAAACAGCCAAAGCAGTATTTTATTTTTTGGATTCCATAGTTGGAGGATTTATTTTTTAGCAAATAAAATCATGCTGAGGTTTGATTCATGTTTTTTTAATTCCTCAGAAGTCTGCAGTGTCATTCTCCTGGTTTGGCATCCTAATTCAAAGTGAAACACATAAAGCCAAAAGGAGTGTGTCAAGGAGTTTCTCTAGCTTTCATCATCTTTTTTTTTCCATCAGAACATGCCATCCTTTTTGAACTGACTGGCAGTGTGTAAAAAGGAATAGAGGGAAGGGCTTGGTAATAAAATGTTAATGAGATTTTTATTATTGTTTCCAGTGGTATCGGGATAGAACCTTTATGCATATAATAACAGCTAAATATTCAATTACAGAAACTTGTTCTTAGCAAGCTTGTAACAACTCACTGCAGAGCACTTGCAGTGTCCAGCCTTTAGGACAAGTTAACAGCTATCAGTACATGCTGCCAGCAGCTGGATACACACCGTAAGAGGAGATTTATCTTTACCAAAAAAAGGATATGAAAAAATATGCAAGGATGAGGCACAAGCTCCCGCGGCTCTGCAGACCCCCACCGCGGGTGCCAGCCGAACTCAGGGTCTGCACTCCCCTGCCAAAGGTGAGCTGCTGGCACCAGGGTGGGGGTGGGTGCCAGGGGATGTGGAGGGCTGGGATGGTGGGGTAAAGTTTAATTATGGACTTCCTGTCGGAGTTTCCTGAAGATGAAATTTTTGAAGAGGGAGAAGGGAGGGGGATAGCATGACATGGGGAGGTGGGTACTTCTTTGCTGGGGGATGAAGTCCTCTGGGACATCCTCTGTCCAGGTGAAATGAGAGGTTGCTTCACTGCATTAAGTCTCTTCAAATTCAGGCTAGAAAAACAAGAAGAGGCCCCAGGGTCTGCTGAGAGTGGTCAGTTGGGAGCAGGTTGAAAAACCATCCTCCCTAATCCCCATCCGTGGTCAGCAGGGGCACAGGTTTCTGCTCCAATCTGCCTCTAGAGAAACCTCTTTCTCTCTCTGACTCTCTGCAGAGCAGTTGCCTTTACAGGGTAGATAAAATCACTGAAGATCTCCCTGCTGCCTCTGTCCTCCATCGCCTCTACAGCATTATTTTATCCTGTGCATGTCTAGAGTTTCAGGACATTGTCTATCCTTGAGACATCGAGCTCTGCTGTCCAAAAGCCCATGCATCACATAGCACGAAACACTGCAAGTGTTTCTAAATGCTCAGCTGTACAAAGAGTGCCAGGGAGATACCCTGGAAGTGCCTGAGGATAATTTCTGTGAGCAGTGCTGGATGGAGGAGGAAGGAGACAAGGGGATGTGGAGTCCAGAGGTTTGAGCACAGGTTGTTATTTTGGTACTTTAGGATGCATTGGGTTCCTCTGTGCTTCTGTGTATCTCTCTGTGAGCGGCACTTGTGAGCAGAGAGCATCATATCTGCCACAGGGAGGTTAATTCACTTCTGCTTCCAACATACCTGGGAATCTCAGCGTGAGGTGGAGGGGTGTCCCATGTTCACTGCAGCAGATGTGGGTGATAAAACCCATCAGCAAACACAGTGTGATGGAAATGGCCTTGGCAGTCCAAAGCCCCTCTGTGTGGACTCCAGCCACAGGGGTAGCGTGATGATGGGAGCTGCTGTTTGCATCGCCAGGGCCCCAGCCCTCTTTCTGTGCCAGACTTTGTAGAAATGCTAAAAGCAGAATTATGAGCATGCATCTCCAGGGTACCGTAAATATCATTTTTAATTAACTGGCAATTCTACAGAGGAGACTTTGTGCAGTTCTGTGAGACATGGGAACAAAGTTCAGCCTGTCCCTGTGACAGAGCTCCAAATTTCCCCTGCACTTTCCCAACCCAATGCCAGCAAACAGATGTGCTCTGTGCCTCCTATTTATGCGCTCCCAAGAAATTAGCACCCCGTTAAGCTACACAATGCAGTGCATTTATTTTTATTTCACTGTGCTGCAGCCTTTCAATGGTAACTCCACATTATTTCTTCCTGGAATCAAATCCAGACTAGCATCAAGGGCTTCTTAAATCAACAGCAAATGAGGATTTGAATTTTGTGCAGCAGAACTAGTGCCTATATCTTATGATAAAGTAAGATAAAGCAGCTGCCAAGCTGCAAAGTCCAGTGTTTGACTCAGGTCCAAAAGGGAAGGGACAGAGAGGAAGATTTAATTTCCAAATACCTGAAGCTAAGACTGTGATTTGTTTGCAGACCCATTTTAAGGCAATAAACAGCTATATTTATATCTCCTGAATGTGCCTATTATTTCAAGATCTCACCCACCAAGTAAAAGCAACATGACAAAGCAGCACTGTAGGGAGCCAAAAAATGTATAAAAAGCAATTGATCCATTATAGATGCAGTCTCAGGCAAGCTCAGTCTATTTTTAATCATTTTAATAATGCAGCTGATTTCCTACATCAAGGGGGGAAGCTGAAGTGGGATCCCTCACAGCGAGCTAAATAATAGGCTCATGTGGCTCAATGGCATCTGGACATCTCCAAGAGTATGCATGGCTCAGCCATCTCCCAGGGAAATGGTGTCACTGCAGCAGCCCTGCCCAGCAGGTCACCTTGAGACATGGGAGACCCCAGAGGCAAATGGATGATGCTTTAGGAAAGCAAGGGAAGAAGTCAGTGGGACGCTGAATTGTGGGAAGTGGGATTAGAAAAGGGGAAGGTTTATCAACAGCATTTAAAAGGTGCATTTCTATTGCTCTGATTCAGGCAGGTGGATTGTGATGCAGGTTGCTGCCATGCAAGGCAGATTTGGGCATGCACAGCCAGCCTAGGAGACTGATTCCTCTGTGTTCTCCATGTTCTCCATGACCCCAGCCGTCTCTCTCCACTTGAAAGAGACAAAACCCATCTGAACAACACCCACTCAGCTTATTTGTGCCAAAACGGCTCCTTCATCCTTGGGTGGCTGGTTTAGCCCTGGGGGAAGTCTGTAAGAAAGAAAACTTGAGGTTTCCCTTCCCTTGCCGAGAGTGGCCTTTAAATGAAAGTGCATGTGAGAGGGACAGGAGACAGATTCCTTAGGACACCCAGTTAAATCATGAAAATACAACAATGTCTTAGCTCCAGAGAGCTGTGGGAGGCCATCAAGGAGAGAGAGACCACCCATGAGAAGCAATGCAATGGGGACAGTGAAAAAAGTCAGCCAGCAGCAGCTATGCCCAGGAAGAAGATGAGATGTTGGTTGAATATAGTGACAATAAAATATAAATTATAGCCACATTTTTTTAACTTGAAAGCTGAGTGCTCTGCAGCACCTGGGACTCCTCAGAGGCAGGATGATCCAGGCTCCATTTTGTTGACTCTAAGCTCACTTCATAAAGCAAACAGGAATGTCCCTGTTAAAGGTTGTAAAAGGGTTGGGACAAGCCTTGGTGCTAAACCTGCCAGGGCAGCAGGACTCTGGTCATTGTTTTTCATGCCCGCAATACCTCAGAGCTGCTGGCGTCTCCCATATGGAGACTTCCTTATAAAAACGTTTATCTTGTTGTCGTGTGGAAGCTGCATTTTTGTCTCCGTTATGGAGCTGTGTCAATCCCACTGCGGGCAAGAGGTCAGGAATGGGACTCCCACGCTCATTCTTCATCTGGCAGCACGGGCCAGCCCCAGCCTGGCAAACCCCTCAGATGCAAGCAGTGGCTCCTCCGTCCCATTACTGGTGAGAGGACTGATGGACATGTGGGATCTCAGCTGGCCCATGCAGCAGCCCCAGATGTGTTGTAGCCCTGCCTGGCAGTGCACTGTGTACCTGCAGGCTTGTCCCACATAGTTTAGGATGGGGAGATGCTCTTGAAGGCAAGGAATGTTTTGCCCTCTCCATGTTACTCACCATCATTCTGTAAGTCTCTTTCTCCATATTTTTTCCCCCTAGACCAAAGAGTCCACTTTGCTTACTCAGTCATTTCTTTATGTAAGCCATTATTCTTACATGTAATCATTTTTATTGTCTTTCCTTGAATCCTGCCCCTCTTCTTTATGTCTTTTCTGGAGATAAAGGGATCAAAAGAGAGTGTTGAAGACATAAGTGAACCCTGGTTTGATTCAGTGGCATATTAATAGTCTCTTTTACTTGCCCCTTGGTAAATGTTAATATTTTATTTGCTTATTCCACCACTACTGAGCAATGAACTGATGTTTCATAGAATTATTATAATCCAAATATCTTACTCCTGAGTGAGCCCAGAGCCCATAATCTTATATGTGAAGTTCAGAACATTTTTCCTGCCATGAACATTACTTCACATTTGGCTACATTAAATTTAATTAGCTGTTTTATTGCTCATTTACTTAGTCTCATCATATCTTTCGGTAGGCCCTTGTTCTCACTAGCCTGAATACCACAGTATCACTTGCAAACTGTGCTCTCTCACTGCTGTCCCTCTTTCACAGACTGCTTGTTAATAGGTAAAGCAGTGAGTGTCCTCACCCACACCCCTGGAGAAAACTCAAAATCATCTCCCTGCTCGTTGCCTTGACTGCATGGACTCAAGGTTTGCATGTCTGGAGATATATCACAGCTGGATGCCTTCATCAGATGAGGCTGTTGCATTTCATCCTGGATCAGAGATTTTAGGTGGAGCCATAGGCTGATGTCCAGCCTTTGATGCAGCACTTTAATTAAGTCAATGGATAATTATCACCAAGGCCTTCAGCTGACATTGAAAGCTCCTGCAGAATGGGGCTGACTTACAGCACAATGAACCAAGGTGAGGGCAGATGGCTGTGCCCTGGGCCAGCTGGAACCTGATAGGCTTCAGACTCAGCTCCAGATTCAGTGAATTAGCACAATCCAACCTGGAGGTGCCAGGTTGATCAGTTCCTGCATCCAGGTTTTTGTGTGGGAAGAAAAACTGGAGATGGAAAGAAGGTTTTGGAAGCTGATGGTTCCCTGTTATCCAAGTTTACCAAGAGGATGGGATGTCCCTCTTCACCTGCCCCAAAGAGAACAACTTCATGCTTTGTTGAACTCAAGAGGAGAAAGCATAGAAAAACTTGTGGAGGAGATCAAAAGGATTCATCTTCAAATCCTCACTTTGATTATTTCAAGCAAAAAAGTTCATAAAAGTTCTCTGCTGGATGCATAGAAAGACAGCCTGACTTGCCACAGCTGAATGGGAGCCCATCCCACATTTGTGGGATGGCAAAGGCACTGCCCAGAATGGACTTTCACCCATATTTGTCACACATGTTCATGACTGAAGCCTTGGTCCCTTGGCTAGAGCAATGGAGGAGAGCCAGGAGGCCTTTCCTAGCACGCTCCATGACCCAGGAATATTCTTTGCCTCATGGACAAATAGCCTCCTTTTTCTCCCTGGACTCCTCAGCTCCCATCTTTGCCACCTGGCCTGGCCCAAACATAACTTCCTGGTACTAATTAAACTCAGATCAGCTTGTTAACCCTTTCTTGTCAACTTTTGGCCTTACTTGGTAAACTTTTTGCTTTGTTGTTACACCCCTGTCTTTGTAAGCCAGCGCTTGCAAGGCAACTCTTTCCTACCATCAACAACCACCCTCACCCCTGGGACTCCCCTAGGAAAACAATTCTGGGATCCAGTGTGTCCCCAGATAACATTCCGGCTTTTGAAAAACAGCACATTTTGCTGAAATCTCATTTTGGCAAAAATGCTACAATAATCTCCCCTTTTGAGCTCTTTTCTGGTATCTTATTCCCAAATGGTCAAAGAAAACTAGGAAGGAAGTGAGGAGAAAATGTGGGTGTAGAAGAACATCCTGTTCTGCACAAATACTTTGGTGTGTTGTCAGATGGATGCTCTGCTTTAAATAGAAGAGGTCTCATGCTTGCAAAGGCCAAGTAATACATTCTCAGAAATTAGAAAAGCTGGAAATAATGATTTAATAAAGAAACTGTTTGGACCTACTGCATTAAAGAATCAACCAGGTTAGAGCTTCTCATTGTCACATGTGATCTCATTTCTGTGTGTTCCTGTAATGCACATGCACAGAGGTTTGGGGAATAATCCCTGGGGAACTCAGAGAAATTCTGTTTCTTGTTTACTGCATTTGAGAGGCTATCTCCATAAAAAAGGTCACTTGGGGTAAGCAACATTGAAGTGAAAACTAGAAGAGATCCAATGGGATAAATTCAGAGATTTTATGTGTTTGAAGAAGTTCTTCTGCTTAGATCTGATTTTGTGACTCTGATTTCTGCTATTTGCTTTTTCAAGGGGTTGAGTGAAACAAATTTCTGCACTTTGGTGCCTTTTTTTCCACCATTAATATAATTTTACCACAGCCACACCAACTGCTTCGGTTATCACTGGAACAATGTGATTCTTTTTTCTTTTCTGCACATTTTCTATATTTTAGATTTTTTCCCATTGTGCTTTGCTTTGAATCGGAAATTTTATAGGAATTTGAAGGAAAAAAGGAATGAGATATACCTTTGAGTACAAAATGCCCTGCAGTCTCGGTGTCAGGAAAATTCCACAGGACTTTCAGCAAAGCAACTTTTCCCAGCAAGATCATTTTTACCCAAACTTCTGACCATCTCTACAGACAGTTAATATTGACCAGCAGGAGAATTGCTAAGCTGAATATTGCAACTGCAAGAGCCTAAGAGCTGCTATACCAATCTGTACTGTTTTAATAATGGAATACCAGACCATGTAAAGCTGAGCCTGGGTGAGAACCTGGGAATCCATTCATCCTCCTTGCCATCGCCAATGGAGCACGTGGTGTTTTTAGTGCCAGGTGTTTCTTGAGTGGGCATCAGGGAAGGCATTATATGTACCCCTAAGCCACTTTCTTGTGCCTGACACTGTTTTCTCCATCACTTTTGAAATAATCTTGAAATTCATCTTTGTGAAGACAAAAATGAGCCTTTGTTGGAGTCGGCGTCTGTCACATGGACACTGTGTTCTGACCCTGGAAGATGTCTCCTGTTGTTTATCTCTGTAACCAACACAATGCAGCTACAGGGACAGTCAAGGGGCACAAGTGACACGCTTGCCCTGTGCTATTGCACAGAGGGAGCCTACAGAAAAGAATCTTTAATTTCATATTTCAGTTTTTAACACTTAGCCTTTGTGCAATAAATGGGGTGGGGAGGACAGAAGCGATCACATGTTTGATTCCAGTAAAGTTCTTGTTGTGGTCAGACTTGTTGGACAGTAGTTGGGTCAGTTAGAGGTAGATAAATGCATGATTCAGTCCATCTGGACCAGTGCTGGCTCATCTGACACAGCCCACACACTGCTTTCTGTGGGCCAGGGACCTGCAGAAGGCCAGTCATGTGTCTGGTACCCAGCCTGGTTGTGTAGAATCCATAGATTCCTGGAATCTCTGAATTTCCACACATGCTGGAGAGGATGAAGACCTTACCAGCAGCCAGGTCTTCTTCTGCAAACACTTCCTAGAGAGCAAAGCACATGAAATCCTGTCTGCAGTGAGACCTGTGGCCATGCACCCCAGCTCGCTCATTGCCTTACTGCTTTCTGGTTCCCTGGGTTTCCACTGCCTTCCCTCCAAATGTATTCCTCTTTGTTTTGATCCATGCTCATTAAAACACCCCTCCACTCACACTGGTGAAGACACTTTGTCAAAGCTTTAATGAAAGGGCAACACATGAATGATTAACAGGCTTTTTTGCAGTAGACAAGCTTCTCGTGCTGGGTTTACTTCTGGAGCAGCCAACCTATTATCTGATGTAGGGCCATGTGTGAATGAGAGTTGGTCCAGCTGGAAAATGAATGACATGTCCTCCTTTGCTGTTGAAACCATCCATCATAACATGTCCCAAATGGTCCATCATGTTGTTGTCTACTAAAACTCGGCCATCAGAGGCAGCTCCTGTTCCAATGCTGATGGTACAGGTCGGAAAATGTGATTTCAGCTATAACTCTGAGAACATTTAGTTGGAATTTATGACTAGAGGTCCCTCTAAGCTCCATCAACTCTATCCATCTCACACCTTTATAAATAATACTGGTCTTCAGTTTCTGAAACCTTTAGAGCAGCCTTGTGGATGTTTTTTCCCAGCATCACATGCAAGGTTTCACTCTCAGATTTCAAGCTATGTGGGTACATGTCTAATACATAAAAAATAATTTGGCTGAGCAATGTGAACATCATAAAAGGTAGTTTGATGAACCTGTCACTGCCTAGGATGCAGAAGACTTTGGCACCAGTCCTGGCCATATCAAGACTGTCAGTATTTCTCCTTTTTGTGCCTCAGTTTCCTTTCTAGTTGGTTCCAGTTAACATTACGAAAAATCCTTGAAGAGAACCTCTACTGGGTTTTGCTTTGGTTGGGTCATGTCCATCAGTACCTTCCCACTCCATGTAGCTGTGAGAGCTACAAAGTGCTAAGCAAGCAGAAACCTTTTCTCCATTGAGTTAAGTGTAGAGGAACAGCAAGCAGTTGGGATCATGTTTTAAACTTTCCATAAATACAATAAAAGGAAGGGTCTAGTCCTGAGCAGTGCTTAGGGGACAGAGATACTGCAGAGCTGAAGGGGTTGAGTGGTGGGAGTATGTGTCAGAAGCGGTGTTTGCAGGGTCAAACCCTATAGTATTATTTGGGGTTATTCCCCTCCATACATAACCTCAGCAGTCACCACTGCACGCCAGTGCCTTGGGGAGTGGGTAAGGGGCTCTATTAATACTCTTAGGAAAAAATTAGTATCCAAACAACTTTTGTTTCCTTGTTTTTTACATGTCTGTGCTCTCCTCTGTCACTTGCTACAGCGCAGAGCCTGGTATGCTGTGACAAAGAGCTATTGACGGAGTGCTTGTGTGAATCGGCCCAGCACTGGTCACAGCCAACTTCTGTGGGACCCACTGCCCCTGTTGTACAATACACTCCAGTGTGCTGGGCCATTTGTGAAAGGTCAGAAATGAACAGAGAAATGGACTGGAGTCAAAAACAAGCAGTCCTATAAATATCAGTCATAGTCAAAGGCAGTTTATTCCATTCCTCCCCTCTCTCTCCCTCTGTGTGTGTCTCTCCCTCCCTCTGTTGTGGTTTCCCAGATATAACTCCATGCTTCTGGCTGGGGAGCTCTGAAAGGAAGGCAGCACACACATTGCAGCTTCTCTCCCATCTTGCACACATGGAATAATCCTCAGTCCTGCAAGCAGGACTGACAGCCGGCACGGAGTCCGGGCATCATCTGGACTCTGATGTTAAGTTTTGATTTCTTGGATTTTCCTTTTCTGTGAGAAACTCATTTGTGACAGTTTGAGAATTAGATTTGGCCACAGACGCTTTGGATTGCAACTTCTGACAGCTTTCCTCTGTTTGACTTCACAATGACTTTAGCAGCTAAGTTAGAGGATATTGAAGTGACACTGGAGCACCTACTAATGGATGTGTTTGTAAGTAAGCCACAATTTCCTTTTTAAAGTGGGATGACAATAGTCCAGAAGGCAGTATACAAATTTTATGGCATATCCAAGGTGTTGCATTGACTTAATTCCTTTACATTTCCTGATAAACTGTGTGAAATCCAGCTCTACCAATATTTTGTGGTTTAGGCATCTTCTTCAAGCTATAACATACAAAACTGGAATAGTGTGAGATCCAAGACAGGATAGATTTTGCACTGGTTTTGTGTATCATCTACAATTTTTATGTGAAAAGGAGGAGAGATTTTGAGAGTTTGAGGAATATCTCTGTAAAACTATTGCATTGACAGAGATTTAAATTGTGCATTGCTTGACATCAAGTGTCCTTGACTTTAGGATTTTGTCTGCTATTAGATTATTTTTGACTCTTGGGTTATTTTGCAAGAGATGGAGGAACAAGCAAAAGAGTTTTCAATATAATCCAGTTTATTACTCCTGGATCAATCAAATACTTAAACCAGTGTTAATCTGGGATTGCTTCCTTGGAACCATCAAAGCTCACTGAAGCAATGTATGATTTGCTTCTACACATCTGAGATAAGAATCTGTCTGCATCATCTCATTTTAAAGTTTCTTAAAAATATCAAAGCATTTCCAAACACATTCTTGCCTTTTCCAACACAGCTTGATGGGTTTTGCCTAAAGGTTGGAGTTGGTCATGTTTTGGAAGGTTTTTTGGGGGGAGGGGATTGAAAACAATAGTGAGGGATTGCCAGTTCATTTGTCTTTGTGAAAAAAAGTCATGCCAAGGTGATCTGTACTCTCTGAATTCAGGCTATAAGAAATAAGATGGAAAGTGACCTTCCGAATTTTCAGAAAAGATTTTTGGCATCTCTTAAGTCGAATATTTCAGATTTCAGGATCTAGTGATAAGGAATCTTAAGCATCAACCACAGAAGTGAAAAACAGGGGATCTTGCCAGATTTCTAGCCTGCGTTCCAGTTATTGAGGTGTCCATCTGTGCTGTGAAATGGACTCAAGATTCTTTGTGCTGGCATCTCCCCTCAGTACTTTGGAAAGTCCCTTTGCCCCTTGCCCAGGCTGCTGCAATAGGGGCAGATGGACATTATTGGAGATTGCCCTGTGAAAGCCTCTACACAGGGCATGAAATACTGAAATACTCTTTGGGCTGTAATATCTGAGTCAACCTAATGATTATTGGCCGCTCTGGGTTCAAGTCATTTTCCCAGCTCTCAGTACCATGAATCCCAGAGAAAATCCCCAAGGATTTAAATCCCCATGACAAGCAAAGATGTAACATCTGCCTCTCATGACCACAGCATGCTGTGAAAGTTATTCTGTGTGGGAAGGGGCCAGTGCTTTTTTTGGAGTATTTGCAAATGTTGTAGGATAAACTTGGCACCACGATTCCTCTTGGTCTGTTTGTAGCTCAGCATCGCTTCACTGACTTGGGTGTTTGACACCTGGGGTACTGAGACCCTCCTGGGACAGGTGTCATTGAACAGTGGGTGCTTAAAGCATTTTGTCACAGGGTAGCTCCAAGCAGTGTCTCAGAGACTGACAACATCTAGAAAGCCAGGGCTGACTGAGGCTGAACAATCCTACACGTGTCTAATTATGTTTGAAGGGCATGAAAAAACTCCTGTCTTGCTGGGAACCACACAGCCCAGTAAGACAGGGAAACAGGGAATCATATCTTCTTGGCTCTTCATGTCCCATTGTCTATTTTAATATCCATGCCTTGATTCCATCCAAATGTCTCTCCTCATGAGATTTTTGGGTTTGGTATTTGGTGGTTTTTTGCAATGAGGGTAACAGTTGGCCAAATAAAATGTGGGCCAAATTCTCCAGAGGTGCAGGTGACCTCAGTTTGTGAAACCAGTGGAGCTCTTCTCAGGTTGTGTTCTGAACTGGTCTCTCAAGTTTGTAATTCCAGAAACCCAGTGAGACATCCCCAGCTGGGACAGTGTGGTCACAGCTGAAATTGTGATGCAGGGACATATCTGTGCAGTGCTATGCTGTACCACTCCTGAGCACAGCTGGGTCTGCAGGGGCTGGGGTGTGTGAGCAGCATTGTGCAGGGGACACTGCAGTAGTGTCACAGCTGTGTGCTCTGCAGAGCCTGGGGCTGTACGACCCTGGGGCAGCATGTCCAGGCTTCACGCCTTGCTTCAGGGCTGGGAGTCTAATCCAGCTTCTATGCAAATCAAGGAAAATGGTTCTCCCTTATGAGCAACCATGTTTTCAGCTAGCTGGGCTCTTCTAAAATCTACCTAAGAAATAAGGCAGGAAGAATTTTGGGTAGCCTAGATCATATGCCAAATGCAGAATCACCACTCTCAGGCACAATTTTCAGGCTTTACTCATACATCACCTTGCCTTGCTGCTGTGTTTGATCTTAAACCACCTATTCATTTACAATGCTAAAAAACCCCTCTGGATGTACTGGATACAGAAAAGTAAATAAAAAACTCAGTATGAAGGAAGGGCGAAACGTCAAGCTCTGGCTGTTACAGAGCATTCTAGCAGCTGGATTTGTCCAAGGTCATATACCAAGTGTTTTGCTGCAGCAAGATGGGTATTTTGGTGGGGAGCATGGGGCCAGACTGGTGGGGCTGGATGCACTGTGGGCAGACTGCCAGGTAACAGGACCCTCCTGGGAATGATCTTGAAGTCTGCTCCATGCCATGCATCTTCATCTGTGTCAGGTTTATTGCTGAAAGAGCGAAGCCATCTGTCACCATAATGCTCCTCTTCCAATTCTTCGGTGCCCTCCACTGCTCCAGACCAGGTGATTACTTAAAAATTGGGAAATTGTGGTCTATGGAGCCTTGAGTTATCTTTTTTTTCCTGAAAACTTACTTTTAATGCTTCTTGGACCTTAGGGACAGTAACTGATTCCCGGATCAGTGGACCCTGACAAAGCTCCCTTTAATAGCTTGTACTAAGCTATCAAGCCCATTTTGTCACAGTGTAAAAGGTTATAGCAGACAACAAATAAGAAGCAGCCACCAGTTTCTAATGAAACCTGAGACATAGCTCAGACTAACACACCTTAATGTAATTTGGCTTCCAAGTAATGCAGACTGAAGAAAAACTATAGGGTTGGGCCATTTTTTTCTCTGGACAAGGTTTTTTAACTAAATTCTCCTGCAGGAAACTCACCTGGAGTGAAGTCAGCAGTTTTGCAGAGATGATGGCAAGCCTTGCCAGCAGATAAGTCAAACACTTCCTCTGGAAAGCTAGTATTACATGAGAACACTTTTTAAAATATTCTTTCATTTTGTGGAGACCAGAGATTTGCATCTACATGGCACGAGCTGCCACTTCCTTCCAGGACGTGGTGTTCTCCCCGCGTTGTCATCCCGCTATCAGAGAAGCAGCTGGTGCTGCACTGACACTTCCTTTCCCCTGTTTCCAAAGGGCACTGGAGAGCTTTGCTGGGCTGTATGAGATGAGATAAAAGGGAAGAGTCTGACATGACATTTCATAATTAGCTGTCATCACTGGCAGGGGGCTTCCGTGAGACATAGCTCAGACTAACACACCTTAATGTAATTTGGCTTCCAAGTAATGCAGACTGAAGAAAAACTATAGGGTTGGGCCATTTTTTTCTCTGGACAAGGTTTTTTAACTAAATTCTCCTGCAGGAAACTCACCTGGAGTGAAGTCAGCAGTTTTGCAGAGATGATGGCAAGCCTTGCCAGCAGATAAGTCAAACACTTCCTCTGGAAAGCTAGTATTACATGAGAACACTTTTTAAAATATTCTTTCATTTTGTGGAGACCAGAGATTTGCATCTACATGGCACGAGCTGCCACTTCCTTCCAGGACGTGGTGTTCTCCCCGCGTTGTCATCCCGCTATCAGAGAAGCAGCTGGTGCTGCACTGACACTTCCTTTCCCCTGTTTCCAAAGGGCACTGGAGAGCTTTGCTGGGCTGTATGAGATGAGATAAAAGGGAAGAGTCTGACATGACATTTCATAATGAGCTGTCATCACTGGCGGGCTGCTTCCGAGCCGCTTGATGAGCTGGGACTTGGCTGTCTGGACAAGCTGGACAGGGAGACAGGGACCAAAGGAGGGGGGCGGTGCAGGGACAAGCTCAGCAGGTCCCTCGGGTGTGCTACAGGGAAAAGGAAATCTGGGTATGAAATGCAGGCTCTGAATCCTTGTTTCACAGCTTGCAAAAGGCATCCCTGAGCTAAACCCTCCTTGCCTCTGGACACGCTAATTATTCTTGTGCAGTCTGTGAAAGAAGACCTTTGAGGTAAACCTCAGGATCAACCTTGCTGCCTTCCAAGCCTTGCCTTAGGCACAGGTTGAGCGAACCTCCGGGATATATCATGCCCAGCATGCATGGGGCACTTTGCATGGGATGTCTGGAAGGGGTTGGAAGTAAGAAGGCTTGTGGAGCCTACCCCACTGAGGAATGCTTTTCCTTACATTATGGATGTGGATTTAGACCTGCTAAAAAATAAACTTTCAAGTGAACAGGGTAAGGGATATTGATCCTGTTAAGAAAGTGAGCCTGAAGTAGTCAAACATCCTCTGGCCTCAAAAAGGAGACTGAATTCTGAGGATAGGCATGATGGAGCTGTAGTGGATGTCCCGAGAGAAAAATACCCCTTCAGACGAAGTCTTTAAACCATGAGCCCACTCCAGATACCACCTAGAAGACAACAGGCAATTTATCTCTAGTGGTTCTTGGGGTCTTAGACCCCATCCAAACACATCCTGTCGAATCCACTGTACACTCCCTAGCTCCTTCTACATTCCTACAAACATCAATTTCCACAGCTGGCTCCTCAGGCTTCCTCCCGCCACGCTCCACAGAAAATATATACTAATGTGTATATGCATACACATGTATATATAAAAATGTTTCAAATATATTTTTGAATATCTATATATGTATATATATCATATACATGTATGTATATGAGACTATCTGATGAAATTGTGAGGGCTTTCTGGCATGGAGAGGAGCTGTGATTGCTTTGCCCTAGGTGGATGTAGCAATCCAGATTTGCCATGCTCCAGCCTCCTCCTCCACCACCCAGAGAAACAGCTGCTCTTCTCCCTCCCCATTGTCAGGTCCTGTCAGAGTTAACACCAAAATATCAAGGCCATGAAACTCACACAGAGGAAATCACCTGGGATGAAGTGGAATCAAGATCTGAGTCAAACTCCTGTCTCGTGACAGATATAAAGCTGGATATTTGAACGAGAGGGACTCAAACACTAAGACTGAAAAGTCTGAAATGAGGTTCAGGTCCCTTGGCCATGGCACCACAGGAGTCAGAGTTCCCTGGTAGGCTTTGGCAGTGGGGATGGCACTGAGGTGGACAAGGCCATCATGTCCCAGTAAGGATTTGGAGTGGTAGCTACCAATACCCACATATTCCAGCTCTTAAAACTAAGCTGGGAAGAGAGGGGCATTTATCTGGCCTGGCTTTTTATTAGTAATAGTGAAACAACAATAAAATCCGCACTGATAATTTTTTATGTTACAGATAGAGAAGCTGAGACAGAGGAACATGGAGCCATTTAAGCAGCGTTCTCCCCCATCTTCTCACTTAGAAAGGAGTAGAAATACAACTTCCAGAAGCCCAGTTTGGTGATTTTTTCCCTCCAGAGAAGTCCACACAATCGCAGAATAATCCAACCATGAGTGTCTCACAGATCTCTGATGCCAAGGATGAAGTGTGACTTTGGACCTAGTCCTAGTATGCTCTAACATAGATAGCTGTGAAATTTGTCCATTCTTTGTGCAATTACACCATTAACCTTCCTATTTTCTCATGCCATCAACACTAGTAAACAGTAGCCATCCTTACATCTGGAAGTGAGGACAATCTGGAGACAGAAGGGGTGCAGGAAGATGGTTTTGATGAACTTTCTTCAACCACCATTTGCACTGTGAGCTATGCACACAGCAGTCCCTCCCTGCCATAGTCAAACATTCTTGCAGTTGCTATCGACTCCTGGTGCCTGTGTTACGTTTTTCTTAATAACCATTGCAATAATAAGACATTATCAACATGTAAAGTGATCCATTAACCTCTACAGCAGCAATAAATTGTGTGGCTTTGCCAGGCTGCCAGGGCTTGCTAATTGAAGAGCAAGAAGCGAGTTTGTACCCAGAGCAGTCACAAATCATACATAATGCAGAAGTGTGGGTGCTAACCTCACCCCCTGCAATATAATGGCTATTTCTGTGTGTTTATTTATCTGAGAAATTGGCTCTTTGAAGCAGCTCCTAATGAGTTTCTCTCTGGTAACAACAGCATCCCCCAGTTTTTCCTCAGCATCCAGTTTGCAAGAGATTTAAAGCTTCACCCTCTACCACTGGAGTCAGCATGAGTTATGCCAGTGCAGAGGATAGAAGCAGAATCAGGCCCCTTGACCTGCAGTAAAAGCTGAGGTTGCTTAGCAGGATTGTGCCATTAAAGAGATCTAATTAGGTCGTTTGCCTCAGGTTTTGTTTAGACACTTCTGAAAGTGAGAAATGAAAAATAATCATACCAGGTCTTCCCAGTGAATTATATAGTTCAGCATCGTGTTTTGACCAGCAAATAGCATCAGGTCCCTACAGAGAGCTCTAAAAGAGGGTAAATGCATAACCTCAATCCCCACAGTTACCTTCCAACCACCAGTTCTTTGCACTCAAGGGTTTCACAACCTAGAAGTGGCACCTTCAAATTTAGCAGCCTACAGTAGATGTTGTTTTATGAATTTGTTGAGTAATTTTTTGAGCCTGGCTCAGGAATCTGAGTTGCCAGGCACAGCTGCCATGGACAGTCCTGGAGCAGAAGAAAAGCCATAGTGCTGTGCTGCAGCCCTCCACACAGTGCCATCAGCTGCAGAGAACTCCCATCTCACTCCCATGACCCTCAGAGAGCCTTTGTGCAACAGAAGAGCTCTGTGGAGCAGCCTAGGTTTGGTCAACCATGCTGAACAACACACAGACACGAGACAGTGAGAATGAAGAGCTGGGAGCGTGAATGCCAAAAGGGATGTTAGCAAACACAAGGTAATTAAATACAGCTACCAAGGGATGCAGGAGAACCTCTGAGAGCTGGCGAGGCACACCACGAGTGGCCAGTTGTCATGTTTGTTTTGTAATCGGTGGGGAGACATTGACACTTTCAGGTACCATTCAACCCCCACTAGAGCAGGCAGCTGAAGCAGGTCTGGTGCCTCAAAACTTGAAAGTGCCCATTTCCTTCCAGCTATGACAAAAGGAGTCCAGGTGACAAGCTCACATAAAGGGACCAAAGTTAGGAGAGGTAAGTGCCACTTCAGGTGTCTCCTACAACAGAGGTAGGGTGTTGTATGAATAGTAGGAATTACAGGAAGAGACTCCAGGAGTTCAAGAGTGAAGATCCAGAGAGTCAAACTTTTCACATTTTTTCGTCTGTTCAGAAAATACGCACAAAACACAACCAAGCTGGCTTTGTGTTTTGCCAGTGTTAGCCGTTCCTCTTTCAGCTTTATGCAGTTTTCTCCTCACTTGGAGAAAAGCCATCATTATTCCATGCCTGCGAGACCTCAGCTACAAAACATAATTTGCCTGAGAAGCTGTTTACCAAGTCTGGCAAAGCTTAAAAAAACCCCTGGTAACATCTCTCAGGGGTCTTCTACTTCCCCTCCTTCTTGAGGGACATGTTGGTCTCGCTGCTATTCATGCGGCTTTCTCTTGGGGCAACATAACTCTCTCTCCTTCCCTCACAGACACATATGCTTTCCCACAATATATTATGATTAATCAAAGCAGTGTAACAAGGATGAAGTTTTAAAAGAGAGAAAATTGCACAGAACAAAGAAGCATTTATCTTCGCAGTGTTTGACATAGTCCATATGTCACATATCCTGTTTAAGGCTTAAATCGAGCTCAAGGCTGAATACCTTCCATGCCGTGCTGAGCAAACCCCTACTTCTTCAGGAATTGAAGCAAATCAGCAGCGCTGAGAATTCCCTGGGAATCGCCTGCTCACATTTTAAGATTTGATACTGAAATGCACCAAATATTCACACATTCCTTGCAGTCACCAGGATTTGCAAAGGCTTTAGACCAGACCCCCAGTAGAAATA
This sequence comes from Corvus brachyrhynchos, assembly GCF_000691975.1. Classification (NCBI taxonomy): domain Eukaryota; kingdom Metazoa; phylum Chordata; class Aves; order Passeriformes; family Corvidae; genus Corvus; species Corvus brachyrhynchos. Next base: position 1,181,911 of record NW_008239288.1, read on the forward strand.
CTGTGTAGTCATCCGCCAGCTAAGAACATGCCTGCTATTGTGTGCATCACACCCCGCCTCTGCTGCACAGCCACCATGTGGGAATGTGCTATTGTTGCCAATATCTCCTCCTTTGTTTATACTAGCCCTGGAAGTCAGAGGTGGCCCCTTCGATCCCTCCGTGATGTTTACAGGGGCGTGTCTCCAGGGCAATGGGGTCAGGCGAGTTCCCTCCCTAATTAATTGCTGTCTCTCTGAGTTATGTGGGAAAAGAGCTGACCTGCCAGCACACTAAAACCCAAGGGAAATGTCCTTCCATCTAGCAGAGGCCCTGCTTGCTATCTGCTGCTGTTCTGGACAGGGTTTTCCAGGAGCCCATCTGCCTGGATGCTCAGAGACTGGGACCACTTTCCTCAGCAAGGACCGCAGAGAGGTCGGAGGATGCAGAGGAGAACTGGAGGCTGCTCTGGGAAAGCCTGCCTGGTGCCAGGAGGGCAAGAGGAAGGGTGCAGGTTGCTCTGTCCTCTTTCCTGAAGATATTTCCTGGGGTCTCTGTGCCATGATTTTCAGTAGGGGCTGTGCCGAGAACTTGCTGGTTTGGTGGACACAGCAGCTGATGGGTCTAAGTGCTTGGCTAGGTGCAGGCTCAGCAGGTGACATCCTGGGCTTCACGGTCCTCTCTGGCAGCCATTCCCCATGAACACCCAGGGCTGAGGTACACAAAGCAACTGATGAGCAACCGTGTGGATATTTACAAATGAGGACATTTAGGAACACCTGACATGACATTCTGTGTCAACCTACAGCAATGTGCATCAGATAGGAGCTTCTGTGAGTCCAGAAAGGCTTGGTTCTGGGTTTCTGATTAGGCTTATGCTAGTCAGACCCACTAACATATCTATGAACTGTAGATGGCTAACCAACCACGCTGCAGCATGATGTAAATTTGTGACAGAAGCCCAAATTTCTCATTGCTACACCCCATGGTCTTTGTTGGTACAAGTGATGGACATGCTGCACGTGCAGCCCAACACCACACTGATCACTGCATAAACCACAGCACCAAAACAGAATGAAACAAAGTACAAATCTCTGTTCAAGTGTGGGACCGACCTTCATATTCAGGCTGGGTAGTTGCACTCAGCAAAGGCACTCCCACGCACTGCTTGCCCAGGAGAAACAGGGACAGGATGGTGCATGTGGCCCCTGATGTGACACAGCCCTGCCACACACAGGGGAAGCCCCCAGGCCTTCTGTGACTGGGGACCACAAACAGCCTCTCTCTCTCACCCCTGCAAGCTGCTGGGTTATTGCCAGCTCTGATGGAAAGGACTCATATGGGAATGGAGCTGCGCCCGGTGTGTTTTCCCACATCCCTCCCCAGGCTAGAGTGATCATAACATTTATCTATAAAACACCATGTAAGACTGGAAAATTGTTTTGCTTTTTTTAAATCAAAAGCAAGCTGGATTTGCAATGACAACTTCTGCACATCTTTCACTCCCAACAAGACAATTTGCTTTGCAGTCTGATTGTGAGTGCAATAAAATATAAGCTAAGTCACTGTAGGGTTTGCAGCCCCAGAGCTCTGGGGAAGCTCTGTTCTCATATTTCCAACAAAATAGCTAGGGAGGATTGTTACAGTGGGAAGTAAGAAATCCCACAAAGATTAATAGGAGCTGCTAAAGAACTCAAATAGAAGTGGTTTCCCTATCAGGACTCCAGGGAAAAATTTGGCTTTGCTACCGACAGACCATAGATATCATCCAGGGTGGAAAATACTCCCAGGAGCTGCAAATTATCCTTATTTTCCCCTCAATCTGTTGCCATACTTGTGTCTTCATGGAATACCAAACTTAAGTGGATTTTTCTGTACCGAGTGACTTTTCAATTTTACAGTACAATGTCTTATTGATAGATCTGATAGATACCACTCACTGCATGTCAGTCTGTGCCACTGCTGTCACTGGTTTCCATTCACTGATCTCTGCTGGGAGTACTCTGACTTGAAACTTGACTCCTGTGTTGCAAATATAAGACACGCTTTGCAGCAGTAAATGATTCCTCTCTCCTTTTCATTAAAGACCAAAAGAGAAATCTAGTCCAAATAGCAATCCATTGGATATACTTTCCTCTGATGCATTGTTACCACAAACCACTGTTCCTGGCAGCTTGCAACTAGTACTGAAAAGCATCCACTGCTTTAAAGAGCTTTGTCTTTCAGCAGTTAGTAAATACAGAAGTGTGTCCCTTCTGAGGGTCTGTGGGGACAAGGACAGGATGTTCCCTTAGAATATTTGGGGGTTTATTTCCTACTGTGCTGTTCAGTTGGAGATTGTCTCTGCAGACAATGCAGTTAAATGAAGCCTCAGTGATGAGCCTGGTGATCTTAATCTACATCTGCAGCCACCTAAATGGGAAAGGGGGCTCTCCAGAGGAAAATTCAGAATCTGATGGGCTGAAGTACTCTTGGATGTGCTTATGACTGTCACGAACACCCAAATCACCCTCTGGGAACAACTAGAAAAACGCTCATGGGAGCATGTTTTACATTACCTACCTGTAGGCAGCCTATCAAATGAATTCTAGTAGACTGCCCTATACAGTTGCCTACTAATATGCTTTGAACAAAAGCTATAAAGCCAGCATCTCATCATCCTGGGTGGTTTCCACAGTCCTGATGATTAAGATTTGGCCTCCTGTCTCCAGATTCATACCACCTGGGAAATGAGGAATGAGGCAGAAGAAAGTGTCATAGTGGGTCCAGGTCTGCAGATTTACATGGGGGGTTCCTGGAGAGTTGTGTCTGGGGTGCAGCACAGTGAGGGAGCAAGGAGTCAGGCCCAGTGGGATATACAGGGATGTTACTGGAGCTGGTTCCAATAACATGCGAATTGATGGGTTTCTTCTACTTTTCACATGTGCAAGAGGTTTCCTGTAAAGAATATTTTTATTATTATTCAGCTGCCTTGAGCAATACACAGATTTGCATTTCATTGGCAAGACCTAAAAATCCAGGCAAAAAAAAAAGTGTTTTGTGCAAATGACTGAACGAATGCTCCCCTTTCCCCTATGGAGATAATCAGTGTGTGGTGTTTCATGCTGGTACCAGTGGACTGTCTGTGCCTGCTCCCGGGGCCTGATGGCTTACAGAGACATCTCCATGTGTGTGATGGCTCTTTGTCCCCTCTAGTGGATAAATTTCTATCTACAGAACTGTTTTTTCCATGAGCTGGACCTGCAGGAAGGAGAATATGCTTGCAGGAATATGAGAGCTCCCGGGGTAGGCGGCTGGTGTGGGCAGGAGCCCCACCCAGGGCTTCGGATCAGGTGAGCAGGGACATCTTTGCTACTCTGCTCTTGTATGAAACATTCACCCCCAAGGTCCTGACTCAGGCATGACTCAGCTTTTATTCAGGAAAAGCTCCCAGCAAGGCTGATTGCTGCCACCTTTGCCCTCTTTCTCCAGCAGTTTTTCCCCAGGGGCTCTGCTGATGCAGGCAAAGGTTCCCCGTGGAAAATGCCAACCACTTCATACTTGAAAAAAGAGGTAGGCAGGCTGTGAGATAGCAGGGGGGGCATGAACAGTCATAAAAAAATCCCGCAACAAGCAAAGACCCTAACTGTACACACATTCCACATAAAGAACCTATATAAGTCAGTCATACTTAAGATGTTTCCATCTTTTCCTGTCTCTTTCACTCTCTTTGGCAAGAGACATATGGAACTAATTATGAACAAAGGCCAATTGTTTTAATATTTAGAGTTTCCCACATCAAGCTGCAGGTTTTTTTTCTTTGACTGGTTTTAATGCATCTGTGCATATGCTGAGCAGATACAGTTTCTCTTTTTTATTTGAAATGTTTGCTTTAATGTCATGTCCCTAACACCTTTATCCCAGCTTTTGGACTTGGATCAAAACAAAGTATTTTTAGTTTTGCATTAAAATGAGAACAATACATGGAGGAAGGGATTGGCTCTCCAACTCGACAGATTTTTGCTCTCCCAGCTAGACTGCTTCAAGGAAAAGAACATGGGCCAACATCTTTTCCATTTTACTGGGCAAATTCAGAGTACCATTAAGGAATTTCTGGGTTGACAAGCTCCCACCTTGCACACATTAACTCTAAACTGCATGTGGACCAATTCCTCTAGCAGAGCATGGAAATGAACACAGTGTCCAAAACACTTTCTTTCAAAGGCACAGGATTATACCTGGCTGCTTTAGGACAACTCCTGGTGATATAGACAGACTGTGGGAAGGGGAAGTATTTTTCCCCTTTCTAGAGCATGTGTGTACAATTTAGAGTGTAAATAAATTTTCAAATTTTTCTTCCAGAGAAAGAAAACACCATCCTCTCCTAGCCTCTTAAGTGGTTTTGTAAGAGAAAAAAAAAGAGGTAGACATTGAGAGTGACTTTGTGAAGTAACACTTCACAATTACAGACTGTAACATAACCATTTTTGTAAGTGGGTAACACACAGAGGCTGCAGGCATCACCCATCAGGCTTTCACTGATGTGGATATGTACGGATGTGAGTGTGAGTGGTACTGTCTGTTCTCTGTCCTGATGCATGTGCTGCTCTGTGCCACACAGACCCTGGATCCCTGAGCGCTCAGTTCAGCTGAGCAGCCCAGAGGAGATGCCCGAGCCCTCTGCTCTGGCTGTGTGCTTTCCAACATCTAGGAGAGAGGAATATCTGAACCCAGGAATTAACATTAATCTCTGCACCAGATGGTGATACACCAGATATTCTTTTTAAGGTGAACATGTGATCTACTGTACAGCAAACCAGAGGGGTCTGCAGTCACATGGCAAAACGTATAATAACTCAGATAGAGCTTTGATTAGACAACTGACCTGGTTACCATCTGTAGCAACAAGAAGCGGGCTTGACGTTTTTGGAACATTCTCCCCAGAAGCTTAATTCTTCCACCTCTATGGCACAGCAATCCTGGTGAGCAAACTACACCGAGAAACAGAAGGAAGCTAAAGATATGCTGCTTGAAGCATGTTGTTAAGGTTACAAGGCTTGGGGTTTCCTTTTTTTATTTATTTTTTCCCCATTTCCCCCCTCCTTCTTTCAAACAAGCCACATCTTGACTCATATGGTCTGATGTGAAAACCCACTCAGCTATTTGATAGTTGGGAAATCTAGATGAGACTGTAAGTTATTTCAAGGGAAGCCTGTGTGTGCTGTGAACTCTCTCTCTCTCACACACACACGGGTTAGCTCTGCACTATGGTAGTACAGTCAGCTGTGACTCCGGGTAGGACCCGAAGACTTTTATTCAAAATACCATATGGATCACTGAGGAGACGCAGTGTGGAAAGGGTAAGCCATGATTTCTTTGTCCTGAATGCATGCCCAGAGGATGAGGAGGGTGTCATTTGATAGCAGTTTTCTGCCCTGTTAGCAGTCAGAACTAATAGGGATTATGTCATGGTGTGAAGAAATTACCAGTGGTGTGCGCCATGGTAGGAATTACTGTTGGTGGGACCTGCGTGCTGATGAATGGGAGTTAATATTTGTCAGAGGCTGTGTGGTAACTTACAGTGGAAATTGGTGCCAGAAGGAACTGTAAGATAACATACAACAAATGTAACTAGTTAAAGGCTCTGTGGCAATAGTTGGGGGTAATAATTTCGGAAAAAAAAATAGTTTCAAATAATCAGTACTCACTGAGAGAGCATGATGGCATACGGCAGCACCAACATAATAAAAGTAATAATAATAATAATAATAATAATAATAAATGTCAAATAATGAACACCAGAGGAAAGCTCAGGGTGGTGTGGAAGGGCTCTGTGTAAGTGAGCACAGATGGAGATGCCCACTGGTGTCTGTCCCAGCTGAGATGTGCAGTGAGCACTGGTGGCAATGAGGGCTCTGCAGTGCACAGAGTCTCTCTAATCAGTGCCAGCTGAAGTGACACCACAGGATAGCCCTGGATAGCCAAGGCAATGCTTCTGCTTT
>NW_008239288.1:1187965-1205114 GCF_000691975.1 Corvus brachyrhynchos
TAGCAGGGGGTCCTGGGGAAACTGCAATAGTGTTGTTAATTACTTGGAAGCACATCACCCTAGCAGCAGTGCCCAGGGAACCAGGTGGTCCTGGCACTTGGAAGATTGATGGGCAGGCAAAGAAGCGGTGGCTGGGACAGGGGGCTCAGCTCACAGCGTGCTGGACACCCACAGAGTGCTCACTGAACACCCATCTGGCACACACCAGGTGCTTTCAGGCTGCCTTTGCCTGGTGTGCTGCCTCTGACAGAGCTGGCAGGGGCAGCACAGCCCTCCAGAGCACAGGGACACTTTGCACAAACACTCATATCCCAGCTTGTCACTACTGATATCTCCTGAAACAGTGGTTGGCTCAAGGGAACAGGCACCCTCTGCTCATTCCTGATCTCAGAGGATTTGGGTTGAGTGCCCCACAGGTGGGCAAGGGGTGCTGCACTCACTGGTGGCTAGTGTAGAAGCTCTACAAGCCCAGAGTGGCTCAGAGTTGGTCTTTTCACCCAGGACAGAGGAAAACCTTTGCTTGAGGCATCTGTTTTGCTGAAAAGCAGTCTGGCTGCAGCGGAAGCCACCTGTGAGTTTACTTCAAGTCTGTTGCACTCAAAAAAAGAAAAAATCTTCTTTTGTACATTTCAAACCAATTTTTTCTGCATTTTTCTTTCAAAAAGAGTGTAATTTCATTTAGACAAATTCCTTCATTTTCTTAAGGAATACGAGAAAAATCACAAAAATTAAAAGCTGTTCAAAAAATGTTTGGGTTAAACACAAAGCCTTTTTGTTGTTTGTTTTCTTTCTCCTCCATTTGGCAGAAGAGAAAGCAGAATAACTTTGTGTCAACCTGAAAAATATTTCCTTTGCCTTTCCAGTCCGTCAAGCAAACCAAAGATAATCAATTATTCACACAGCTTTGGTCTGCTATTGTTTGATTGTGGGTTGTTGTTTTGGAGAGCATTCAGAAATGTCCCTCCTGGTAAATTTGGGCTTTGCAGTTCAAGATGCTGGTTCTGAGAGGGGCCCAGGGCAGACAGCCCTGATGCCTTAACCTGCCTTGGTTCAGGTTTTGTTTGTCCCTGTTCTCTGCCTGGCACTGCTGCTGCTGGACCAGGGTTGGAATCTGGTGGTTTGCAGCTGCTCTTGAGAGTGTGGGGAGGCAGAGTGTGGTGTCCCCTTCCAAGGTGGCTTCCTGCAAGGTGGCAGATGATTTTTCATCCAGACTGAGCTCTCGGCTGCTGCAGGGCCACTGTCCTCTGCTGCTAATGGCCACAGGGGGTCCCTCCCTATCTGGAGAGGCTCATGATTTTATGCAGACTTTGCCTGAGGCTGAGTAGTCTAGAGACAAATCATTAAACTGTAGAATGTTTGGGTTGGAAGGGCCCTTAGAGATCACCTCATTCTGACCCCCTCCACCACGGGCAGGATGCCACAAACTACATCAGTTTTTTCAGGACCCCATGCAACCTGGCCCTGGACACTTCCAGGGATGAGGCATCCACAACTTCTCTGGGCAACCTGTGCCAGTGCCTCACCAACCTCACAGTAAAGAATCCTTTCCTAACATCTAATTTAAATCTCTTCTCTTTTAATTTAAAACCATTCTGCCTTTTTCTGTCACTATTTGAGAGACATACCACAGTGCAGAAAATGTGAGCTCACTCTCCTTCGTGCATGCACACATCCCCTTTGGAAACATGTTATCCATACTGACCTGCCTGAGCAACAGCTGCCTGAGTCTTTGCTTTGCTCTGTGCATTACTCCATGTGATGGAGAGGTGTAAAAACCAGCAGCACCCTCATAGGGTGTTTCCAGGATATTACCCCATGGCAGGGAGTAGGGCAGAGCACAGAAATGCCTTCAGAAGAAGGTGTTAGAGAATGTTAGTATTTATATAGGAGGCAAGAACAGCTGCATAAGGATGACCAGCGCTGCAGGGGCCTTAGCAGTGTGTACAGACTTAACAGCTCCACACACAGCCCAAGTGACACTGTCAGGGTGGTTGTGTTGTTTTATTTTCACTCACATCCACAGTTTATTTCTCTCCTTCCCACTTCTTGACCTAAGGTTGGGGTAGTTTAGGCTTCTCAGGCGAATGCTGGAGCCTTGCTGTGAGGGTTGCCAGAGAATTTGATGGGATGGCTTTTGCAACCACTTCTTTTTTGTCCTGTCTTTTCTGGTATTCTCTCTGCCTCATCACATAAGTGCCCCATCAGGCATTTGACCCATGAGGCTGTGGTCAGCCTGGCTGAAGGATGAATGGTGTTCTCTCTGCCTGGAACCTGCCCCCCACCAGCTAGAGCTGGCAGGGCAGATCCCCTGCACTTAGGGTCCTGAAGCCACACAAAATCTGTTTCTAAGCTCAGTCCACAAAATCCCACTGCAGCAGTGAAAGAGCCTGAAATACAGTCCTGAGTGAGCAGGTTTCACATGCAAAGACTGAGATGTGAGATCTGTGCAATGCACGGCACACACCCAGAAGAAGATAGGGCTTTACAAAGGCTACAAAGAGAAAAAGGGCAGTGCTAAATATTAGTAGGTATGACACAGAGACCACCAGACATGTCAGCTGAGGCAGAATTAAGCTTTGTGCTTTGCGCCACAGGGCACACTGGGAGCTGGTGCCAGAACTGAGGCATGAGTTGGGTTCATCTAATTCAATGCCAATGTCTATGAGATGTTTCCATCCTGACCAGCACTTGGGGTGACGTTTGAGATCACTGCAAAGGCAGTAAAATACTGTGTGGGGATGAAAAGGAGGTGCCCTGAACTCACATTTGACTGATTTAATACCTCCTTAAACTGCAGCCAGCTCTACTTTAACCAGCAGATACACCTTGGTCAGAAGAGTACCCCCCCAAAAAAGCCCGACGAGATGTGAATCCCATCCATAACACAGCATTTCTCAACACAGAGCCCTCCCCACCAGATCTTCCTTCTCTGGGTCTTCTTCCCGCAGCATGTTAAACACGCAGTCCCTTCTCCCTTTGCGTTATTGATGTCAGACGGTTTATGCCTCCCAGCTACGTTTATTATATCCATGTGCTGTGGATGTGTGCGAGAGGAAGATGAATAGAGTCCTGCTAATGTCTAACAAATGCCTAGCACCATCCAGAGATCTCTTTTTGCTGTTTCAAGGCACTGGTAAGGAAGAGCACAATTTATTCCTTCTCTCAAGACCTCACTGGCTATTTTCCAGCCACAGGAATGTTTCTCACCACAAACACAAGGCATTGTTTTTTTGAGTTAGAAAGCCCACAGAAAGCATGCAGCTTTCTTGTATTAAAAAGGAAAAAGTCTGCCCTCTCTTCTGCCTTTGAGGCTCAAAGCCCGGCACTACAGAGACAGTGTAAAAAGGAAGGCCATCTCCAGGTGAAATGAAGTGCTGTAAGAAACTAATCAAGCTGGGAGAGGTCTGGCTGGAAAAGCCATTTTAAATTGGGTTTTGCAGTTTGTGCCCCAGCTTTAGGTCCCAGTCCTCAGCTATGGTAAATTAAAGGCCTTGTGCCCAGTTGTGTCAGTGGATGCTGGAAGCTCAGCAGGAATTTAGTCCAGATTGCTTTTTTATTTCTTGTGCTTCCAAAGACGGTAAGATTAAAAAATGCAGCCAAAGCCCCATGCCACAGCTCCACTGTCCATGACACAAATGTAAATCTCTACTAGCACGGAGCTGGGACTGCTATTTACCTATGACACTTCCTCTCTGAATGGATATCCATGAACACTCACTTGTATCATGACTTTAAAACACACCAGGCAGAGATAAATCCGTAAATGGATATTTATTGCCATAGAAAACAGATGGCAGAAGACAAAGCTCCCATGTTCTTATCCCAAGCTGCAAGCACGTTAAGAATGCAGCAGGAAACGTCATTCCTCCTATAAATAAATTTCTCTTGAGAAGAGAGAACCCAGGGCTGAAGAAAAAGTCAGTCTTTCTGCTCTGCAGGCCAAGTCTGAAGCAGGTTTTCCCACGCTACTCTGCAGCTTATGGCGACCTTTGCTTTTGGCAAGAGAGGAGATTGCCTCCAAGCGAACCCAGCAAAAGAGTTCCAATATGTCTTGCTACTGTACAAACCTACCAGCACTTTCATTATTCTGAGCTACTGATTTTCTTTCTCTAGTAGACAAAGCATAATTCAGCATTCAGCTTGTTACTAACAATTTTTCCAGCATGGATTCAAGAGCAGAGTGGTGGGAAACCTCTCACACTGAGGGCTACAGGGTCCAATGGGGTGGAACAGACAGACCTTGAAGCATCCATGGCGGAGTGATCCTGGCCCGTGGAACCCTTCGTGCAAACTCTGTGAGCGATAGTGTGAGCACTCACTCTGACACCATGACTGAGCAAGTGCTCCAAGGGAAGTTGATCTTTCCAGTTCACGCTATTTCCTTGAAATCTCTTACACTGGCATGCAGGTCCTGCAGCCCTTTGCTTAGCACCTTCACTGACAGTTTTTGGACAGGTCTCTTACCTTGACAGCATCACTACTAATCTGATAGACTGCCAAGGTGACAGCAGAGTTACTCAGATATCATAGATAACAAACAAACAGTAGATACTTGAGTGCAGAAGTTGCCAAAGACAGAAGAAAGACCTTGAAGCAAGGAATTCCTGTTGTCTTAGCTGTTTTCTCGAAGTTACTCAAGTCTCAAGGTGATGAAAAATTATTCACTGTCCCTATAGACAAATAATTGCATCCAAATAAAAAAAAAATTATTAAAAGGCTAATCTTAAGTAGCAAAGCTGTCACCTGTGTAATGCTCTGATATAATCACTTGTGACTGCCAAAACATCAATTTTATCTGCTTCATCTGCTTTATCTCTTCTGACCTGTTCACAAGTATTTTGGAGGAATTGGTTTAATTTGAACTCTACCTAGACAGATAAATGCTTAGTGCACCTCTCAGGTGTCTAGAAGTTATAATACTTAGTGACACTTCTAAAAGGTGTAACAAATCAAAACAGACTTCTCTGTGAAACGGATCAGGAGCTGTGCCAGACTTCATGCCCCCCAAATGCATGCAGGTTAACAGTACAAGAGGTAAGAGCATGGCAGAGGCTAATGGATAGTGACTGGTGAACTCTGAAGAATTTGGAACCAGGATACTGCTCAAATTGGCTTTCAAATGGTTGGAGCTTAACTGAATTATCGAGCGCTCTCAAAGCCTGGAGACCTCACGAGCAGAGGCTCCGCTTTGAAATTTCCAGCACTTCAGATTCTTATTTTGATGAGAAAATTAAAAGCTTTTTTCATTGCAAATTGGCATTTGTCATCTGCACATTGGCCAAACACTGGAGCAGAAAGGCCAGGGAGCAAAGCAAGGGCAGAGCTTCCCCAGGGACAGAGGCTGGGAGAGAGAGAAATGAGCCAAATGCTTTGCATTCGGGTGAAGGGAAGGGGGGAATCTTGTGAATCCAGTAATAAAAATTTAGGGGCATGAAAAGGCTCCTCTGGTTCATGGATCCTTTTGGCCAATAAGCCTGATCAAAGGGCTTTTTCAGGTAGCTGGTACCATGATCACATGCCCAGCAGCAGCCCCAAACTCAGGAGTTGTGATGGTTTAGTATCAGGTTTAGTTTCCCTCCATAGCCCAGAAGGCAAAAACTTACCACTCTAAAGTGGAGGCTCCTGGAAGGGCTTTTCAGTTCAGAGGTTGCGTTTCTTGCAAGGTCAGCCAGTGATAGATAATGCAAAGTGGCAGTTTGGGTGTTTGAAATACCTTCCAACTTGTCCCAACCTAAAGTCCTAGTCCTAACTTATCTTCTAGCCAAGACTTATCCCTGGAAGGGCTTAGACATGCCTTCAGGTGGGTTTTAAAATCCAGACATAGAAAGTCTTCAGACTTTATCAGTTCCTGATCGGTACAGGAGATTGATTGAATGTTGCTTCAACAATTTCCTGAACTAACAGCATCTTCAGACGTCAAGAAGTGCAAAGTATGGCACGTGCCTTTTTCTAGTTCTTAATTTCTTGATCAATCTTTTCATCCATTTAAGTCGGGATAATGTCAGTGTTTGAAAAAAAAATCAAAACGAAACAGTGGGTGAGCAGCAAATTTACACTTCATAGATTTTTTCCATTTTCACTCTAAAGCCTTCTTTGAGGCAGACCAGACACCAACACAAGCCTGTTAAACACCAGAAGTGACTTCAGTGAAGCTCACAAGCACCAGGGCCCCACCAGCCAGCCTGGTGGAAATCATGGAAAAGGCTGTTCTGACCAAAAGGGAATCTGTTGTGTAGGTAGTCAGTCACACAGTTCCTATTTTGCTGACTCAAGTTCAGAAAGTTGGATTGAGATTTCAAACACATTTCCAAACTCGTGGCCAAACTTTCCGTCTGAGCTTGGCTTATTTCCTGGTGAAGTATATATTATCCTCATTGTCTCAGTCATTTCTAATGGCTTGAAAGAAATGGTGATTTTTCATCCCACAAGAAAATGGATGTGAATGATTCTTACATTTTAATTGGTTTTTTTGTTGGGACCAAAGTTTCACGCTCTCCAAATTGCATAGGCAAGGAGTACAATTAGTCTCTGCTTCCCAAAGATTGCACATGAAAAGCTTCAGGAAAGACAATGGACTGCAAATGACGCCATTTAGTCACCCGCACACACTCTACAAACCAGCTGTATTTCTGGAATATATTTAGAAGGTGCAATTAGGGTTGTGCATGCTTTAAAATAAGTGAGCAAGCTTCTTAATTAAGGTTGAAAATCATTTTAGTTTCCAGTACTCCCTCTGTAAAAACCACCAATCTTGATGGGGTGGGACCACGGGTATCTACTTTCTCTCCAAGTTTTGCATCAACACAGATTAGGTAAACTCTGTGTGAAATAGCTAAGGACTGATAACCTGCAATTAATGTTGGGGCACTAAGCATCTACCCTTTGGGGATCTATGTGCAGAACAAGTACCATTTTGCAGTTTTACTGTTTTAGTTCAGAATAGAAATCCCTGCAAGAGTGAATCAAATCAGCCTTAACTCAAAAGTTCCTGCCACAGGGAGTTTCCACCCTGCCAGCTCCCAACAGAGGAGTGATGAGATGAGACGTGTTTTGGAGAAATTCAACTAAGAGAGATTAAAGGTAGGGGTTGGTGTCTTTACTAGTGTGTGTTCCTCATGTTGGCTTCCATCCAATTGTACCTTCAGCCAGCCTATGTTTACAAGTTCATCATAATAATTTTTATTACTGTTTTAGGACTCTTCATTACTCAAAGAAAAGAGAGCAATATGTGTCTTCTGGTGACAACTCGTCCCAATATCTTCAGAGGCATTGTCCCCCAAGTTGAACCAGGGTAGGTTTAGACTGGATGCTAGGAAAAAGTTCTTCCCCAAAAGGTTGGTCAGGCATTGGAACAAGCTGCTCAGGGAAGTGGTAGAATCACAATCCCTGGAAGTGTTCAAAAGTCTTGTGGATTTGGCACTTGGGGACATGGTTTTGTGGCAAACACGGTGGTTCTGGGTTAACACTTAAGCTTGATGATCTTAGAGGTCTTTTCCAATCTTAATGATTCTGTGACTCTACATGTATGACTCCAGTAGATGCAAGGCAGGTGCCAAGCAGCAGAGCCCTGTGCTCCAGCCAAGTCTCTGTGTCCTTGAGGCTGTGTCTACAGAAACAGTTGTTCAATTTTAAGATATTCTGTGTTTGAGTTTTTGGTGCGGGGGCTCGTGGTGCTCACTGTTTCTTTTGGAGACATCTGTCTCCCGTGAGCCTGAGGGAATGTCTGAACCTGCTCTGAAGGACAGATACACGACCATATTCTGGAATAGTGTCCCATATTTACATGCTTTCAGGCTGTGGGTACCAGAAGCAGATAACTGAGTCTGTGCCAGTGGCTTGATAACAGGCCAGATACCTCACCTGAGAACAGGGCATCTACGGAGGTATGAAAGGGACTGGATCCTATACTTGTACCCTCTCCAAATGCCTATCCTTCTCTGCAGGATAGGTTTAATTTGACATTCAAAGAGATGTGTGTCTCATGTCAGTTTCTCTGCACAAATACCCATATATTTACTCTATCTGAAAAAGATGCTGAGGTTTGCCTGGGTAAGAGCACTGTCAGAAGCTCAGGGGAAGAGCACAGGTCAGTGACCCCCCCCCGATCAATGTGATCCATGAGAAATTGTCACTATTCAGAGTGGAGAATGCCAATGTCCTTTTTGTCCTCCACAGTAATCCAGAAAAGCTCTCCAACATCTTGCTTTTGTTAACTCATTTGCTATAGATTCCATAGGCACAGTACATCTCTTACCACAAGGCTTGTTCTGCATGGGTTGTAATATTATCCATGATGCTTTGGAGCACCTTAGGAAGCTGAATGGGTTCGGCAACAAGTAACTTTCTGTCTTTCAGTCTTCTCTTAATGCACCTGCAGACAGGGGGAGGAAGATGATCAAGGTTAAAACCCTACAGGTAGTTTACCCTCATTAAAGATCCAGATTTTCACAAAAGAACAAGAAAAGTGAATCGCCAATGTTTCGCAGTCTCTCCTTTCCTCGGAGCTGACTTCAAAGCTGTTACTGTTGCCTGAGGGCAGAGCCTGGAGTTCCCAATATTTGAAAACACCATCCAAGAAAATCTGTCAAGGCCAATATGATAAACAGGCTATTGCAAGAGGGGAATTTGGCAATCCTACACTACAACTTAAAATTATTCCTTATAATGTATTGGACTTTATATATTACAAGGCTCCACAGACACCGACCCTCTGCAGACCTCTGCAAGACCCAGGCAGTGCCATTGCTCCCAATTGGCAGCCAAGATGCTTTCAGGGTAAAAGCCAAGGTGAACTGCCAACAGCCTGCAAATCTGGGAGTGTTTGATGCAGGATCAAACCCCAGTGTTCCCATTAGCTGGAAGTGCAGATCCACATCCCCTTCCTCCCTCTCCAGCATCTCTCCACCCAACTCATGCCTGCAAACCACACCAGAGACTGGGAGGAGGCTTTCTAATTTTCATAATTTCCACTCTGAAATGTTGGAAAGCTTCCTTTTTCCATCCTGGACTTTGTTGTAATGCAGCCATTGTGTATCCTCCCGTAAACTTTCAAATGCACCAATAGTGGCAGTTTCCTGCAGGAGAAATACTTGCTGTAACTGAAGCAAACAGGGTTTGCTTCAGTTGCAGCAAGTGGGAACTTGGCCAAGAAGGGTCATAAAACCAGAGGACGTTGATTTTTAAAAGCACAGTTATGTTAGTGCGTTCCAATGTATCCAATCAGTCACTGGAGAGCAGTTTAAAGTGGCCTTGGGGCCAACCTCCAGCTTCTAGAGAATGGTGTCAGGGGAAAGACAATTAGGCTGATGCCAGTGGATGACCTAGCCCCCTTTTCCTGACAATCAGTCACAGCAGACTTTGTGGTGCTGGCCAGGCTCTCGGTCACAGAAGTATTTTGAAAGCTTTTCATTCGTGAGCTTTGTTTCATACTAATCCATGAACGCTGTTATCCACCCTAGACTGGGAGGGAAATTGCTGAAAGATCTAGGACAAGGGTGTAGGCAGCAGAAATGTTTTCCTGCAAAGGCCAAGAGATACCTTGGGGTCTCTGAACATCCCTTATAGCCCCCAGCACTAGTGTTTTCTCTGAAATCAGCACCTTTTTCCCCAGGAATCCTCTGTGTAAGGGACTCAGGGCGAAAGAACCCCATTTTAGAGGGAAGGGAGCAACACGGTTCTGAAATCACTGCCTCTTAGAGACACTGCAGATGGAAACCCACAAATCCAGACACCCTGAATCACGTGAAGATGGATCAGGCATCTTGTGCAGCCCAGGGTATCTACCGCCTCAGTCTTGCACTCAGCCCCTCTCCCTTGAGGTCAGTGCTTTGCAAGGAGAGACTGCAGGCCTGACCTCAAATTCCCTGGGCACCAGCCTTTGAGAAACCTTCAGCTGTTTCTGTTTCATAACGATTGCCCACTGGGGAGGCACTCACCAACTCTCCCTCCTGGTTCCTAGCTTGAAAACCCAAGAAATACCAACATAAAAAGGTCCACATTCTCTTATCCTGGAATGAACTGACTACGTCTGGTCACACAGGGACAGAGCCCAGAATACCATCTACATGGGCTTTTCTTTCCCATGACAAGTTTCCCAATCAGAGCTTGAATAAACATTAGGTCATCACCAATTTATAATGGCAGAGATTTATGTCTCTCTTGATCACATTTTTATAGAAGCAGAAATAAACTTTCATTCTAGCTATTTTACCCATATCTGAATCACTCTCTGACAAAACCAAACACACTATTTTGAAATCAAACAGATTCACAGTGGGTGTTCCCTGCCAAGGCAGTGATTCTTGTCTGACTGCTGCCTTCAGTGTTGATTTTGGTGGGCTTCAGACATAAATCTTCCCAAAGACCATTTCTCTCACTGCACAGAATAAGAGCCCCATTGTTACAGCAGTGATGCATTTGGGACACATCTCCATGGCTCTTTAGACCAAGGCAGACACTTAATAAGGCTGTTCTCATAGCTGAGTATCCTTTTTCATCTCCTTTCCACGATGGAGCAGAATAGTCCCAGGTACTGTACCTGGGAAAGGTGAGGGTGATTGTTGCTCTCTGTCCCCTCTTCTTGGTGGAGCAATGGTTTGGAGGAGCGTTTATACTGAGATCTAGGCAGAAGCACCTCAACAGAAATGTGCAGTCATTTATGCTCCTTCTGAATCCTGAAATAAACCAAATGAGGCAAATTAGGACCAACTTTGTCTTTAAGTGCCTGGCTCTCACTAGCACCTCGGTCTATGAAGGAAGTTTTCCCTGGCTTTTCAAAGCTGTGACATGGCTTTGTCAATTGATGCCTGTCCATGATAAGGCTGAACCACCACTCTCAGAGCCCTTCAGAGGGGGTTCCTCAACCCACATGTGCATGGCTTATCAAGGGCAATGGACCATGCACCACTGGTACTGTCTGTGGGGTGAAGGCAGTGGCGCAGGGACCAAGGGCAGCTCTCTGTCCTAGACAGAGGTGGAGTGGGAGCCAAAACAGGACAACACAACAACAAAAATCATGAGTGCAGATCAAAAGACCTTCAGTCCCATGGGATCTTCATGTCTGGGTAGAGATCATGCTGTGTCTGAGCTGCATCTGGAGTTGGGGAGGGTGTGTGGGACCTACAGGAGAGGACATGGTGTGGCATTCCAGGCTGACAGGGAGGGCCTGGTGGAAATTGCCCAGAAGAAATGAGGGCAATCTTGCATGTGGTTCAAAGTGGATGGCATGGATAGAATATATGGCTCTAAGCAGTGAAGCAGTGAATTTATTGCAACCACATAAGGCTATTCAACTTGTGAACAACATTAGCTGGGTTTTGATCACTCCTTTTTTTCTGAGCTACTGTGGCGCTTGGGCAGAACTTCCAAGTTCATCATTCTCCTAAAAGTTCCTATAGTTGTTTTCCTTAGACTCAAGACTTCTTTTTAAAAAGAAAATCTGCTATATCCTTCAGCTGCAAGTGATTTGGCTGCAAAGCTTTTGGCTTTGTGTGATCTGAATATTTTCTTGTTCTCTTGCTTTGCAGCTGTGACCTACTTAATTACAAGCAGGAAACAAGCCCCAGAATCATTAGACTTTCTGCCTGTCTTGAAGAAGGGGAAAAAAATAAAAATCTATGTTCTTAAATACTAGGATGTCCTTCTTAATAACAGGAAGTCGAGCTCCAGATAGCAACAGTGAACATTTGAATTCTTTGTGCATCAAGATAAGAACAGCAAAGAGCTTATGGGTTTTATTTTTTATGTCATGGATGTTTTGGGGGCAGGGGAAATGACAGCCTCTTCTAACAGCCAAAGTGGGAATGAGTCATAAATTTCTAAATCAAGAGCGTAAATCCTCTTTGTTTTAGGTTCTGAACAGCTTCAGTCTGCTCTGTCCATAGAGACAATGAAATGACTGACTTGCTTCTTCGATCCAGCAGCTTTCGATCTATTTTATCCTCTTTTCAGGAAGTATGAGCAAACAAGCCAGACAGTGAGTTAGGATCCCCCATGGCAAACCATCAGGTTGGAAGACAGAGCATGAGAGGGTTTGATTAACTTCTCTCCACCTCTGCAGGAGTCTGGGCTACTATTTATACCTCCTGAAACTCAGTACCCCATCTGGAAATGCTGGTGGGATAGCAGCTTTAGAAAGCAACCAGAGAAAAGGAAAGCCAGGACTGCCAGCCTCTGAGACTGGCCGTCCCACACAGGCACTTCAACCCCCTTGTACCTGTTTATCAGAGCCCTGGTAGCAGCTCAACAGTACAAATCTCCCAGTGCATCATGAAGCAATAGAAGCTGATGTTTGCTCAGGGTTTTAAGCCAACCAGCAACAGAAGTGCAAGTTATCCTCTTCTGTCAACTGTGCATGCATTATCACTGCAGATGGCATGGATCCAGCACTGTCCTACAACAAATGGAGATTTTCCATTAGCAGGAGCCACAGGGGTCTGCGTTTCAGGAGCAAACAGGGTAGAGGTCAGCTCTTACGCTCTACTGAGAAGGTCTAACTGGTCCCAGCTGGGGAGATGTTCTCAGCATGAAGATCTGCTGCCATACAGAAATCACCCTCTGTTGACTCCTGCATTTCCCATCTGCAGATTAATTGTGCTGTGGTAACAGAAACAACCCAGGAGCCCCATGTGATCCAGCCCCAGTGCAGATGCTGTGAGTGAGTGTGCAAGCGTGTGCACACACAGGGCTTTGTGGTTTTAGCAGCCCAGCGTGGCTCAGTCTGGGACATCCCTTTCCTCCATGGCAGCCTCCCTACACACACTTAGCATTGCCTGGATGTGTACAGCACTATTCCCACAGGGAGCACACACATATATATCCAATCTTCACCTCAGGGAACATTTATTTACCCATAGTTATGCTCATTTTGCTAATCAGTGTAGGAGCTTTCAACATAGAGGGTACATTATCGACCCAAGATATCTTAAGTATTTCTGCTTTTTGTTGCATAACTCTGTGGAACATGACCAGTTGGCTTTCTAGAATACTTATTTACTTTTTAATGTGAAACAGTTCCCCTGAGACTTCAGGTCACCTGACAAATGTCAGTGAATTAATCTATTGAGGAAATGGAGACCCATAAAGCTATGTGACTCTTTTAATGCTGTTCAAGAAAAGGATGACTTTTCTGGAATAGGACCAGATCCCTCCTCATTTTCACTCTGAAGGTTATATTTGACCTGCTTATCTTCCTCTCTGTCCAGTGACAATTACATCCTAATCTGCAATATCATTATTTACTAGTAATGATTTTTTAAAAGGAGCTTTGGAATAAATTAAGTATACATTCTTTATTTTAGGCTGGAACAGACTTTCCAACCCATAAGCAAGATCAAACATGAGAAATCTGGACCACTGAGTTTCTAAAATATGTTCCCTTTGCCCTCTTTCTTTTTAATGAAATGCTCACCCTTGTTTGTGAACAGAAAGGACTTTGTATCAGTCATTGAAAGCAGCGAGTGTTACCACTGGGTCTGAATCAGGCAGATACTTAAATATATCTGCAGGATAAGTTGTAAGAAAATGTTCTGCTGCAATGGGCCATTTGTGCTCTGTGTAGGCTTGTTTTGCATGGACAGCAAGGCTGCCCTTCATTAAATTATCCACCATGCCATAGGGCAGAACTACAGACTGCCTGTTCATGAGGTACCAGATTTGTCTCCTCTCCCAGGCAAATACTGCCAGTTAAGGGACACCTGCAACATGAAAATGTGTGTCCTCCAAACCACAGCCCTCAGCCAAGGCCATTGGGACAGCTTGACCATCACCTGATAAAGGGTGGGGAGCACAAGATAAATATATAATTCAAAATTATATGAACACATACATAACAGGGGAACCTCTCATAAAGAATCATAGAAAGGTTTGGGTTGGAAGGGACATTAGTGATCATCTAATTCTGGTCCCCAAAGGCAAACACTTGCTCCAGTCACCAAAGGAATAAGCAAAAGCTTGAAACAAGAAGGGTGTAACTGCACAAGTGTGTGACTTCTTCTGTGAGCAGTCAGGCATGTTCAATCTGCAGTTTGAGATTCAGACACAGGTTTGTCTCAGGCTCGTGTTGTTTCACCCCTGAACCTTGTCAGAGGCTATTTTAGACATTGGTGAATAACATGGAAGGAAAACAGCTCAGCTGCTGGGTGAGCTCTAGGTTGTTTCCTGTTCATACATGCCTCACAAGCAGGCTGTGATTTTTTCTGTTTTCTTCTGGCCAAAAATAATTCTCCCGGGCATTTCTGCACATAATAGCAGAGAGCAGGGTGAAGATGAACCTTGTGGTGATGGGCATGTGCAAGCATGTGCTGCTTTCATTGGAGAGCCCGGTCACAGGACGTTACAGTGCCCAGCGGGATCAGAGTTAATCATAAGCTTGGGTTTCCAAAGTGAATAATCGTATTTAAGATCTCACCATTCACTTTCTGCAGCTGTTCTGCACTATTTCCTTAATACATTGTCCTGACCTACATCCCCTCCTGCAGACTCATTCACCATGGCATCCATGGAGAAAGAGGATTGAATAGCAAATCTCTGCACAATCTCTTTCACGTTTCTGCATAGTAGAAGTGAAAATCACTTCGGCTGGTGGAATATTAGGGACAAGTACAAGCCCTGCTTTATAGGATTCACCTACTTTTAAACCTTGTGAAATCACTAACACAAGTTACTTTAGGAAATGAAATGTGTATTATTTGAGGAGATGACATACTCTCCTCTGCCAGTCAATAAAAATCTCTCTGGAGTGAGGATACGAACAGCCTTACGCAGAAGGAGCTGCTGTTGGCATAATGATAATATTTAGCACTACCAGAGCACTTTACATTTTCAAAGAGCTTTAGAAATGTTATGATCAAGGTGGATGACTGGAATAGTAAATTTTCATTCTGTTATTACTGTGAAGCAGCAGTTCATTTCATTATGGAACATTTTAGGCCATATGGACTCGTGAGAACATCTTGAGGAAATTGGCCAGGATTTCTGACTCATAATCTTCGTCCTAAAATGCAACCAGCAGGGAAGTCTTCAGTTTCTTGAATTTTCTCTGCAGGAAAGTTTTAGGGCTGTCAGTGGTGGCAGATCAAGAGGGCCACAGGGAGACTGTTCATATCTGTGGTTTTGGAAGCATGTGGAAGGTGAGAGTTAGGAGGTAACTGAAGCAGTGCAGGCACAGGCATCATGTTTGCATGGGGCAGCATATCTCTGGGCTGATGCTTCCAAGAAAAACTTCTTGTCTAACAGTCCCAGAGAGGTGACCTAGGGGTGTTGGTGACTCCTCTTCAAGTCTGTAAAGGTTCAGGCATGATCACTGTCCAGATGTCGTGGCCCAGCCAGACTGAGGTCACAATCTTTTAGCAATCCAAAATTAATGCAGAGCCAACTGTTAGCTGATCAAAGCTCTCAGCAGATCCAGTGTGGACATCTACACTTTATTTTCACTCCTCTTAGATTTGGGGGTGAGTTTCCTTTGCCTAGAGCATATATGCTGTATAATAGACCTCAAGGTCTCAGGATTTGCTTCTTCAACTCAAATGCCATTCCCAGTTCCTTCTAAACCCTTCCCTCAAAGCTTTCATTATATAGACAAAGCACAAAAATACAAGAAATAGAGCTAATAGTATGCAGTCAAAAAAACTGCTGAACAGACAGAAACCCTCCATGATCCCTCCTTGGATGGCAGCAAGGTCACATGTCAGGGGAAAGACAGAGAAGCCCAGATGAGTCAGCATGAGGAATGACAGCACCTTGACTTGGGTGGAAATAGGGCACTCAGAGGCTCAGGTTCTCAAGTGGATCTGGTGCACAAGGACCATTTGGAAATCTTGGAACTCTGTGGTTCAGTGCAGCTACAGGAGAGAGGTCACTGCTGCAAGTCCCCACCGAGTGCCCTGGCTCTGCCTGGGTACATATGAAGGGAGAAGGGTGGCTCCTTATCCATGTGTTTGATAACTTGGCAGTGGGACATCCCTTAACTGTTCCCATCATATCGCACATGACAATGATGTGCCATTAAGGCACAAGGAGAAAATTGCAACTAGTTAAATATCTCAAGAAAGCATCTCCATCATAAGAAAGCATGAAGCTGTGACATGAAAGGGAACTCTGGGCACAAAGCTCTGACAACATTAATCCTCTTTACATTGTAGAGAAATAAAGATTAAAAAGGGCCATGAATTTGAAATAGAACCTAAAAGACCACATTGGGCTGGAGCTGCAGGGACTGGGGCCATGTGTGGAGCAGAAACAGGATGTTTCTGGTATGTCTACAGCAAGCCAAAGGAAACTGCCTCCCACCCGGCACGTCCTTCTTTCAACCAAACACATCCACACCCATCAGAAAGTGGTGGGTAGAGGTTTACTCTAGAGCCTGTTGGAGAGAGATACTGAACTGCTCTTTCCAAGGCCAGAATATACAAAGGTGAACATGGACCTGTCTCTCAAGCTCCTGGTGCAGGCAGCACCCACCTACACCAGTGCACGGCAGGGATTTGCAGGGTCTGCAGAGAGGAGGAGATGCCTGCAGGGCTTGGGATGGGAAATCCACCCCCAGCCTTCAAGTCCCAGTGACAGTCCCACGAAACAACACAGCAGCTCAAGGGGGGTTGGTTTTTTGCCTTTTTTTCAAGGGAAGTAAGGAGCTATTTTTATAACCTAGTAACAGCCTTTGGACTGTCAGTAAAATGTGGGAGGTTTCATAGTAAATGTTTTGGCTGACATTTTCTCAGAAACAGCGGGAAATAATCAGCACATAATTAGAGAGGAAAAGACCTGCAAATTTCTATAGATCTATGTAGAGTGCAAAGGGCTTTTTTTGTCCTAATTTACCTTAGTGAAGGGGAAGTTGAGCATGTTTTATAAAACTGTAATATGATTTTACAGAAATTGCTCAAATGGTACACCAGTGGAAGAGCCAAGCTGCCAATTCTCAATAATTTTTTCTCCTCTCTTCTGCCATTCCCTGTTGCAATAACCTTTTCTGACCATTTTGGATAAGAAAGAGCACATTCTGTGGTGTCTTGCTTGAAAAGAGCTCTTTTGGTAGAGTATCCCTTGACTCTAGAGAGGATGGGCTATCTTCACCCAAGAAACCTCCATGGTTGCAATTCCCTTGTGTCCTGCAAGGTGGGTGTGCAATCTGTACTCAGGCAGCTTTTGT
>NW_008239288.1:1205139-1216954 GCF_000691975.1 Corvus brachyrhynchos
AGCAGGAAAACCTCTGCAGGAAACCAGACAATCTGCTCTAATCATGAAGGTAAATCTATCCACTGAAATGTTCACTGGGCCTTCTATAGACTCAAGTGACTCCTAAGGAGACTGCTCCAGTCTATCAGTTAAATAAATACATTGGAGAACTGTTTTCAGAAAGTCTGATTATGTCATCAGCCAAGTGAAAAGGCTCCTTCAGAGCTGCCCTCATCTGTTGAGTAATTACTGAATTGGGACAGGGGCCGAAAATCTCCTTTCAGCCGTTAGGAAAGACTTGATGCACATATGGAGCAGCTAATTTTAAAACTGCGGTATATCCTCCATTTCCCCTCCTCTCCTCTTTCCAGAATACCAAAGGAGTTAGGTCACATCCCAGAGCAATCACTTGCTGTGGTTTCTTTTCCCACCTCTGTTTTCCTTTATCAAACACATTTCTTTCTTTTCCTCTCTTGCGCTCCCAGGCAGAGATCTTAAGTATCAGGCTGTAGCCTGGGGCAAATATTGTCTAGTCAAGTAAGATATATATAGATAGATAGATAGATAGATATAGATATAGATATATAAAATTCCTTTCTTCCAAATGTGGCTTTATAATGGAGATGTTTGTGGTCCCTTGTCTACATTGCTGCTAACAGAAGCAGTATGTTACTGAGTTTACAGGCAGGAAAATAACCAAGAGAGAATGAGCATAGGGAGACTACAGCAAAGGCTCGACACCAAGAAAGCAGGCAGGGACAGGGAGAGGAGGAAGGAAAACTGCACTTTGCAGAATGAATAGCTCCCAACAAGTTTAAAGGAAACATTATTATGATTTTATTACCATATTTTATGAAGCCACTCTGAAAACGAAGTCCTGAAGAAGCAATTAGGCTGAGAACATGAATTTTGCAGCTGTACTTTCCTGGCCCTCCACCTGCCCTGTCAATGAGCTGACGAGCATCCTTGTGCCGTTATCGTGACGCACAGCTCGCTTCGTGTCCTTCAGTCCTCAAAGAACAAATTATGGATGGGGTCATGGTGGGACAGACCATTCAGAAAATCAAGCAGATATTAATATTCCTGCTCCTTCCCTATCCAGGGAGTTGAATCAGGGAAGACATTGAGGCTTTTTGGAAATGATGCCTTCTCACCTTTGCTAAACCAGCAGTTTTAGGAGTTCAGTGTGTGCAGGTCCCTCATGATTTCAGCTCAAGCTGTCCTGCCTACCCCTCCAAAAAGTGCCTCCGAGGAAGTGCCTCCATGTAGGCATTCTCCAGCTGACTCCTGTCTGCTCCCTCCAAATTCTGTGGCCTTTTTGCACACGTTCCTCTGAAGAGAGAGTAAAATGAGTGAAAAATAACACTGACAGGCAGCTGTCTCCAAGGGCACTGGCTTGCACTGTGCCTTTGATAAAAATACTTCCAACTTCAGTTTCTCTACCTGGTGATTAAATAGGAAGTAGCACTCATTAGATTTATTTGGAAAGTGTCTTGCAACTTAACTCCATGATTTTGTGGTGATTTAACTGAACTGCAAAATCCTCATCTTTCTGTTGTATTTTCCCCCTCAATGGACCAGTTCCCTCAGCTGAACTCATCATAGATATTGACAGCATTGAAGTCTCCACCCAGACAAGCTGCTCCTGCAGGGAAACAGGCAGGGAACTGATGTCTTCTCAATACTTATTTTAGGAAGGAATACCAGGAGTGAATCTTTGTATCCATAGACCAAAAAGGGCATTTTGGCATCCAGCTCTTCTGGAACTTTCTCCTGGCCTTGATCATATGAAACCCACCCTTATGAAGGCAAGCTCACCAAGGGTTAAAAATATCTCAGCACCAACTGTATCAGACTGATATTAAAAGGCCATTGTTTAATCCATTTA
Source organism: Corvus brachyrhynchos (assembly GCF_000691975.1). NCBI lineage: Eukaryota > Metazoa > Chordata > Aves > Passeriformes > Corvidae > Corvus > Corvus brachyrhynchos. The sequence goes on from NW_008239288.1 coordinate 1,207,007, forward strand.
ACTTTCCAAAATATCACCCCCTGGATAAATAAGGTGCTTTTCAGACTGTTGGCTAATTCTCGTGTAAAGATTAAGTTCTGTTATGAGTCCAAAACATAAAAAGGCTCCAGAACAGACAGCTGGGTGGGAAAAAGACTGGAGTGTAACTGTGCAATGGTGAGTTAACACACGGAACGAAAGGATGAAATGTTACATGTGGCAGAAGTGCCTTCTCAGATGTTCTTTGGGAGTGTTTGAAAGAGTTAAGTCCAACAGTGGAATGTCTTGGGAATGCTGGCAGACGGAGAGTGAGCGGCTTTTTTCTTCCCTCTGGATGGAGTCCCAGGACTGAGCATGCAAAGTGATGACTTTGGATCCGAGTTTGCTTCTTGGGTCTGCAGCGGAGAGCTGGGAAGTGATGCAGCGTTACCAAGAAGTCCTTTGCAAGGGATGTGCAGATGCCTTCCTAAGTCAGGGGAGGTATTTTTACCTCTTCCTTGCTCATGCTTGGGTGCAGCAGGACTCACTTTGAGAAGATACACAGAGGGAGAAACCACATCCAGAAGGGCGTATGCAAAGGGAAAAAGACACATCCCCAAACAGTTTATTTTGGCTGCTGCTTTTTGTTGCCTGTTTTGGTTTGGTGGTTTGGTTATTTTTTTCCCTTGCTTTTTGTTCTCCTTCTTTGATGGAAATTTCAGTGACTCTTTAACCTTGCAGTTCATAAGGCGCCTTGGGATTAGCTGGTTGCCTCCGAGCAGGGAATCTGGGGTGATTCACCCAGGGTGCCGGCATGGCTGCTGTGCTCTTTGGCTTTGAGGATCTGCTCTACAGCTGGGACAGCCTGGTGTGGAGCCTGACGTCCCGGGCTCTGAGGACTTGCCGCTTTGGAAACCTGAGGGTCCTGCAGCTCATGCTGAAGCCATGGTGCATTTCCAGAGATGTTTATCAGGTAGGGTAACAAAACACCAGGCCAGACCCTCAAACCCCAATGCTGCAGGGGGAAGACCCCCTGGGAGTCTCACGGGGTTCTGTTCCTGTTCTGTTCCTACCAACCACTTTGGGTCCTACACAAGTGGTGGGACAGAGGGGACACTGTGGGGAGGGGAGGGGTGGCAGGAGAGACATTTTAATTTGGAGGATGGTGATGGGGTCTCCTGTGGTGGAACACAGGTCCAAACTCTCCTTCCCACAGATCAGGGGGGAATAAGTGGAAGAAAATTAAGGTTCAATCTTCTGTATCCCCTTTCTTTGAGCTTTATACTCATAAGTACAACCTTAGCTTTTCTGCATCCTCAGGCTGTCCCTACAGCTGCACAGGAATAATTTATAATCTACCCAGAGGAAAGGATGCCTAAAGGCAGCTAATCTGTGGAAAATGGGCATTTGCAAAGGGTTTTAAACTGTAGTAGCACTAATCCCTAAGTGACTTGTGCAATGCCTTTTGACTGCTTCGTCTTGCAAAGTCCCAGACATCTGATTGCCTAAAATTTCTGGTTTGCTTGATGTATGGTTTATGTGGTATAGAGAGCTTTGGGGCTTGGATGACTGGCTTCTCTGTAGAGTTACACTAACTGCTTGCAGCTTGAGGTATAGTGACACAGCTCTAATAAACTGTGTGTATTTTTGAGATTGATTAAACTGGGTTAAATAAACTGAACATCACAGAAGGAGCTAGAACGGAATGTCACTTTGAAAAGCAACTCATTCCAGTCCATAGGTGAGTCCAGGTTGCAATGACACTGTAAACCAACCAGCCTGTCTGCTTTTTTTATCAGCTTTAGACAATTGAGGCTAGACATTTATTCTGCTGTGGGGATAAGCCCATTACAATATTTATCATCTCCACAGATTTGTCTAATGCCAGACACTGGAGTGACTGGTATTTGCATTTGGAAAAGACATTTTCTGTTACTCCCATTTACTTGGTATTTTGCTTTTCCTGTGCTGTGGAAGTCTCCATGTGTGAAGCCAAGTCATACAGAAGGCAACAGATTAAAAGCCTGTAGAAATTGCGTGTGTTGGTTTGAGGGAGACCAGGGCAGGGCTCTTAGTAATTTCAGCAAACTTTGAACCAGCTTCAAATCATGCTCTGGTTTCAGCAGACTTCAGGAATAGATTTTATAGTCCTTGGAGCTCAGCAGGCATGGGCAGCATTTTTATTTTAAGTATTTGTTTGTTCCAGAAGATGCCCACAGCCAGTAACACAAACCCATAGCCCAGGGCTTGACTTTGAAACCCCACTGAGAGGTACCACTGTGATGGCTCCAAGTGAACCATGCTGCCCTCCCTGGGCTGTGCTGGCTCTTGGCTGGGGTGAACCCACAGGTCAGTCTGTGCAGAGGCTGCTTATGGTGTGGGGCTGCCCCACCCTCTCTCTGCAGCTTGTCTTAGGAACCTGAACCTGAAGCCAATCAGCTCGCATGGGCCTGAGAAAGGGGAGGAGGAAGCAAGAGGGCTCAATGCTGAACCTCATTTTTACCCTCCACCTGCATAAAATCATCCTCAAAAACTAAGGACTTGGTTTACAGATGTGTCCAGATTCTGATTACAGATAATGTACTCCAGCCCATGCACCATGCATCAGGGAATGCCACTGCCTGTGAAGACTCCCAAGATTGGTGTTCTTTCAGCAGATTTAGGTTGCTGTGAACACTGAGCACATCCACAAGTGCACTTTTTCCTTTGCAAAATGCACTGCCTTGAACCGGCCCCCATGGCATTATATCATGATCCTGGCATGTTTATCCTCTTTGCCAGAGTCCCCAGTGAGATGAGACCAGCAAAGGTGCCTCCCTTCCCACCCAAAAAGGCATTAATGCAGCCTGAAAGACCCTCACAGGGCAGGAGGGACTTGAATAGTTGTTTGTTTCTCAGACAGAATCTGTGAACATCTGCAAAAGCTCAGTGAAACCATGTCACTTTATTTGTCAGTGTCCATGAGCTTGCAATTCTTTGGAGAGGATCTCAAATGCTGGGTCAGGTACCAGGAGAATTGCTGCTGGGTGGAGGTTTGTCGGGAAAGGCATCTCATAGCTCATCACTGCAGAGTTCCAGCAGCAGCAGTGTTATTAGCAGCCAGCATGAGCTGATAGCTAACTCTACACTTATGCATATTAATCCTAAAAGCATTTTCTCCAGTAGCCAGCATCCTCCAATTTAAATGCTGGCAGGGTATTTTAGTAGAATATTGCTTGGACAGAAAGCCTGACAGTTTAATCACTTCCCAGAGACAGAAACTTCTTCCACTGCTGATTATTTAGATGAGAAAATAAGCTCTTAACAATGCTAGTTTTTGTTGTAACTATATATTAATCCCTGTTGCTACTGCACCTTGAGAGCAAAGCAGATCAATGTAGGACTTCTGCCTGGTACCAGAACCAGAAAAATCCTAAGAAGAAACATTAAAAAGAACTATTAGTCAATTTTCTATAATTAAGCCAAGCTTTTTCATACTCTGAAAAGTATGTTTTGTGTTTTTCTTTGAGTTAATCACATCTCAGTGCATCTGTGCCTCTGGTGCCATTTGCTGACAGCGAGTTGGGGGTAGCAGAGCAAAGTAGCACACAGCCAGGTTCTGCCTGAGCAGGACCCACACTGCTGGGCACACACCACTGGGGAAAACTCAGCTCCTCCACCAGCCAAGATCATGGTTGCTCAGGTATCGCTCTGACTCAGATTTTTTTTTTTGTATCCTTGCCCTAGTCTTTTGTCTCCACCATACAAACATTCCAAAACTTCCCAGTTGCCTTCTACTCTCCCATCTACAAAATATGTAAAATCTAAGATAAAACTGTACAGAGAGTACAGTCCAGATTTACTGCCAATACAAGAGACAGTGGGTTCTTGGAAAAAACCAAGTTCCAGGCATCAACATAATCAGTGTAATTCCGTTATGTGTGATTAGAGAGACTTTGCTTTCTTTGCTCTCAGAAAATCAGCACCAATGCATTAGCAGAGATAGATGGAATAACAGTTGTGGGGTGATGCTGGCTGCAGTGATCAGAGTGGAATCTGAAACACTTCAGTCTTCAAATCCAATCTGACACAGCAACTGGAAGCTTGGACTTGCTCAAGCTGCACTCTGAGCAGCAGTCGTTATAAAATAGGTTACAACAATCAAAAATTTGTTCCCTCATTCTTGGTCTCCAGACTGGAATTGTCTCAGGAATGCTGAGTGACTCCATTTTTCACTGTCTGTAAGCAATGCTTTGGTACTCAGGCCCTCTGAGCAGTACTGAGAACTGGAGGCTTTGGGTACCCTGAAGGTACCATCATCTGTCTCAGGCTGCATTTCTTTCCCGGCAAACAAATCCTTCCCCAAGTCTGCTGTGATTCCCAGGGACACATTTGTCTGCCTAGCCTGAAACAAACCTCTTTGCCTTGGTCTGTTTTCAGTGGGGATAATATTCACCAGTTGCTATATTTTAATTGTAGTTAATGCTTGTTATGTTTTAATTGTGTTTTTTGTGATCCACCATGTGGTTTTCTGACTGCATGGTCGGAATTCATTTGAAAAAGGAGATTAACAAATAATAAACTTCCAGTCAGGGCTCTCAGACAGTCAGTTGTGCAAGATGTCACCGAGCTGTCGGATGTATTTTTACCAATGCCCAGATGTCTGACTGCTCTGACCTACTAAACAAATGGCCCTGTGAACTAACACACTGCCTGCTTTTGCAGAAATACTCACATTTCAAGAAGTACTGGGGGTGGGCTGGCTTATTATTATGGGATAGGCAGTCAGTTCTGCATTTTAACATCCTGAAGATAATTCACTATTTATTTAATCTCCAAATCCATCAACAAATGTTTTAGTTCCCCGGCTATGCCTGTGCAATGTCAAAGAACATTAGGCAGTGCAGGACCTACATCTACAGTAAAAACGTGTTTATTTGTCTTGACTGTTTAAATTCCCACCAACTGCTCCTACCAAGTCAGAGGCAGACCACTGGATGCAGAGCCATCTCTCAAGGATAGATACCACTCACAGACATTTAATTCCTCACTCTCTGTAGACAGTAGTGCTGTGTACTTTTCTCACACTGCTTCTTATCCACCAAGTGCTTGGAAAAACAGTTAAGTAATTTTACTGCTATAGAAGCCAAGGCACAATCAGATGAAATTACTCATTTCAGGTTATAGGCACAAGTGCAGAATTGTCTGCAGTACCTCATTGCTCCCCAAATGTTCAACTACAGGCAATGGGATTAAGGAAGGAGGTGGGCTGTAAAATTTAGGGGCTGGGTGTTAATCTAAAATGAGGAAGTGGAAAGAGCTTTTGCTGTGCTGGCAGACGTGAATTCATGGAATATTCTATATTTTAGCAAAAAGTGTAATTTTGGCTATTAGGAAGAAATTGTCAGATATAGGGAACTAATTCTTCACTAGGGCAGTGAGGCAGTGGAACAGATTGCCCAGAAAAGCTGTGGATGCCCCATCCATGGAAGTGTTCAAGGTCAGGCTGGATGGGACTCAGAGCAACCTGTTCTACTGGGATGTGTCCCTCCCCATGGCAGTGGGGGTTGGAACTAGAGGATCTTTGAGCTTCCTTCCAACCCAAACCATTCTGTGATTCTACTTTCCAGATCCTATAATTTTCACTGAGAAGAATGCACCTCAGGTGTGTTTCCCACAGCATTCCCGCTGCTGGCAATGGGGTGCTAGGTTTTTTCCCCGCTGCTGGCAATGGGGCGCTAGGTTTTCTCCCCCCAGCTGCCATGGGCACTGGGAGTTAACCTGGAGGGCTTTGGGGTTTCTCCCCCATTCACCTGGTGTTTTGCTGGCACCCTGCTGGGTAGTGCATCAAAAAAGGGACAGACTGTTTCCACTTCATAGTGGACTCTGAGACATCCCCACATCCCCACACCCGTATGAGGAAACATGGTCTTCCTCCCCAAAAAGGAACAGTTTGGGAATTCCATTCTTGTTTCAGCATCATTCTTCACCCTGCTTGCCTCAAAGACATCTTACTATGTTCAAGCACAATTAAAGATTCAGGAGCAAAAGCAGCATTTTGCACGTCTGCCCTGCTGCTGTAAAAGGCTGTGCAAAGCAATGTTGGGCAAGGGGGAGGAAGGAAAGGGCTGAAATGTTAAACACATCATTTCAGATTGGCAAAATTTCCAGGTTTTGATTTATCACTTCATCACCAAGTAGATTAATGTGGAATTCAAACACAACCAGCTCTTTGCTTTCCTTCCAGGCCTGACATATTAACATTTCCCATTAATCTAGTCAGCTCCAGCACGATGAAGGCTGAGGAAATGGGGGATTAGGCATGTGGGAGTGTTGGGTGGGCAGGGGAAAAGAGCCAACAAAATTCACTTTCGTTAACTAACAAAAAGTAGAGAGAACGGGACCTTATTCAAGTCTCAGGTTGTAGCTGGAGCTGTTTCTGACTCCCGTAAAGACAGCAAACCCAGATCCTTTCTCTTCTGGTGCTGGGCAAAAGGGTTTTCAGTGGGGCTGTTGACTTTCTGCTCATAAGGACAATGGTTGATATGGGCACAGGTGCCCTCATGGAGCTGGGCTCGAAGGCCTCTTTTCTGGCCACTGCTCTGTTCTCAGAATATTGTGATGCCCCGCTACAGCTGGGGTTCAGGAGGCTTCAGGCCCTAGGCTTGCAGTCTGCCTAATTCCCACTTTTGTGGGGAAGCAACTATGATTTCTTTTCCCCAGCACTCTTTGCTGATCTAGTCTACAGTCTCTGGAGCTGCCCTGGAGACTTCTCAAACTTTATTGCTACATATTCAAGCATTTATGAGATTTAAACTGCTTCTCTTGGGAAAACAAACAAACAAACAAACAACAAAAACACCCAAACCAACAACAACTAATAAAAATCACACCAAAAAAAAGAGGGAAAAATAATCATCCACCCACAGCTGCAGAAAGGGATAATGAGCCTCACATGTTTCCAAAAGCAGCTCGGGAACTTTTGGCTTGCAGAGTTTCACACCCCGTCTTCATTACAGAAGCAAAGAGAGTTAGACAGCGAGAAGAGGGGAGAGAAAATGCAAATGCTAAAAATTCTTTTTTGCCAGAAACCATATCCAACAAACAGAAAAAAGAAAAAATGAGCCTGTGGGGAAACCTCAAGCCATTTCCATTCAAGTTGTCCATGGAGAAAGCACAAGAAGCACTCACTAAGTTCCCACCCCCCGGTATTTTTATAGCACACTGTAAAGTTGCCTCCAGCATTTGATAGAGACTTCTCTTGCCTTTGTGGGGCTGAGAAGGGCTGGGACAATCTGGTAGGATCTGTGCCACTGCCACCAGCCCCACCATAGCCCCTGGGAGCACTGATGTCAGTGGAGGGGCAAAAACCCTTTTGCCTCCTGTACGAACACCTACTCCCCTCCATAGCTTGTGGGGGCTCATCTTCAATTCCACTGTCCCAAGGCAGCTGTGGGACAGGACAAGAGACACAGGGCTTTCCTGGAGGACAGGGAGAAGCTCCAGAAGTGTGCTGGGCAATGGCTGAACCTGGGCCATTAAACCACCTCAGGAATTGCTGTGCTGCCTTCCTGTTAAAGCTAACATGGAGCTGCACCAGGCTGGGGCTTGTGCTCACTCATTATTAGCAAACACAACACTCTGGTATTTCCCATGGGCTGAAGCTTGTCCAGGGCTGCTAGAAAATGAGGGGGACCTTAAACCATCATTGACCCTCCTATTTGTCTTTACGTGAACTTTTAGGGATGGTAAGAGGAGACTGAGTGGTCAAGTCTCACGACTGAACTTTTCTTTGTTCAATAAATAGAGCAGCCTCTTAAAAGAGGAGGTGTTCTTGGTGCTGTTTTGCTCCTCTGTGAATTTTTCCAACCTGCCTCCCTGTGAGAAACACTCAACCTGCAGTTCTAGGCTGTTCATGAGAGAGGAGTCTGGGTGCCCCAGTTGTGAACATGGGCAAAGTCTTTCACAGTGTTAAAGCCACTCCACTAATAAATGGGTTAGGATTGCCAGACCAGCTTATAGAGGCCGCCAGCTTGAGCAGGCACAAGCAATGCTGAGTTGTTCCTAGACAGGGTGGATTTGAGTCTGTCCCAAAGCCAAGCTCTCTTGAAGTCCACCACCAGTGACTTGGGCGCTCCTGTCCCATCTTTGCTTTAGTCTGCAAGGGATAAAAACTGTGCTCTCCACAGGGAATACAATCTGTCTCAGCTGAGACAGCCTCCAGCAGTTCACCCTACTTATAACAGGAATGCGTCTCGCAGCAAGGCAAGGGAAATACTTTTTGATCCCCCAGGTTTACAGAAGCCAGGTCTGAACTGCTTCTTCCTAGTCTTAGCTATTTTCTGCTCAGTGTCTAGAATCATGAGATGGGATGCATCTTGTATTCCTTTAGTTATCAAAAATTAGGCAATACATCCATGCTGGTTCCTTCCAAGATAGGTGTCTTGTGGAAGTCATTCCCTGGCGGTGCCAAGCCCTTTGTGCGGAGACCAGAAAGAGCTGAGACTGATAAACCCAACTGCATGCTCGAGTATTAAACACCCACAGTCCTGTGATCTAGAGCTCATTTATGTTGTTCTGACTAAATATATGTCATCCAAGGCCTGGGTGGAAGATTCTGGAAACCTGCAGGAAAGTCAGCGACTGTCAGGACAGTGCCCAGCAGTCCTGTTTGAGTCATCAAGCTTCAGCTTCTGGAGTTAACACAACATGCTCTGTACTGGGACAGGCTCCCAGGAACCTGCTTTTGGTAAAGAGCTTTGCTTCCCCAGAGAGACATTTGTGAACACTTCAATCCTCTAAAGTAATTGAAAACAGCAGGGAGTTTTGCCTGGAGCATTTTTGTTTGGTTCAACCCCTTCCCCCTCAAAGAGAAATCCGTCTTGAATACACGGCTCACAGTAGCCCCAGAACAGGTCCAGTCCCATCAGGCTCCCATGTGTTTCTTCTCTTGCATAAAAGAACATGATCATGGGGAAAAAATGCTTTTTCCTTCACTGTTGTAACATGCCTTTGAGGCGCCACCAAAGTCCTTGTGCAATGGATGCCATTTCTCTCAGATGTTCTCCTGGAGCAAAGGTGGAGCTGACTGGTGCCACTGAGCCAATCCTGCCCTGTCTGTGTTTGCAGCTGCATCCAAGATGCTGCCATGAATCATCTGTGCTCTTGCAGAAACTCTCTTCACACCCAACCAACAGCATCCAGTTGTTTAGAGAAAAACAGGAGCTCTTTGGAATGGGAGTTTCAGGGACAAAACAGGCTAAATTAGGCACTTGAAAGATGACTCTTTTGTAATAGTGAAAAAAACCAGAACAAAGGCTCTGAAGGCCATCCAAGTGCAAGTACCAGAAGGCACTGAAGTTGAGGGATGGCTTGCATCTCCTCCGTTCCCTCTGTCCCTCCCAGGTTGGATTGAGGAGGATAAAACCCTGTGCACCTCTGACACCTGCAAGTGGCTACAGGCAACATTTTCACATTAATTACTTCTTAAGTTTAAATATAAAGTTTAAATTTCTAGTGTCCACTCCTTTTGATTCATCTATAAGACTATTCACTTAAATCTCCTATGATTGCATGTGTTCATGAGCTCACGGCAGAGAAGGGTTATTGTTTTCCTAAACTGGAAGCTTATGAGCCCAAGCTGGAGGGAAATTGTTACAGGATTTCAAGCCCTGCCTTTTTTCTTCCTCTCCTTTCAGTCCAGGAAACTTTTTTTTAACCATGTGAGTCCACTGAGACTCCAAAACAGCTGACAAAGCATAGTTTTAGCCCAGTCCTATCCCCTGCTCCTGGAGAAGAGCTCTGCATGGCAGCCAGTGCTAAGTCTCAACTACAAAAAGTTATCCAAGGTCAAATTCCTGCATGCTCTGAACTTCCATCTGCCCCCCAATGGGGATTAGTGTCTGTCCAGCACCTGGCAGGAGTCACCCCACGTCTGTAGCATTGCATAACTTGCAAGCCCCATCGTGTGCAGTTACTCACCAGCTTCACTGGTCACTATGCTGCTGGACC
>NW_008239288.1:1217177-1240306 GCF_000691975.1 Corvus brachyrhynchos
GCTGAACCCTGGGACTTGAGGGGCTCTCATAAAGCTCCAGGAGGGCAGGAAAGTGGGGTTTACAGTCATTGCAAACCTGCTTTGCCCTGCTTCCATGAAGCCTGATCTCAACCCCTCTGTGTTCTGGGGCTTAACACATTTGTACAGTCACTTCCGTGCCAGTAAAGAGGTAGCTGATGATGAAGAGACTTGATTGAGGGCTGGGAATCCTTATGTTACTGTAAGTTGCTGTACTTGGGTTGACCTCTGCTTTTTTCAAATGTTTTTTTTTAATATTCTTTAGAGCCCCACAGCCACGGGAGCCTAGAGTCATGCAGGTCCTCATGTGCACAGCCACAGCTGAGACAACAACTTTGAGTATCGTCAGGGCTAAAGGCTGAGCTGGGCTTTGCAAAACCTCAGGTGATCAATCAGGGGTTATGCAAAACCGGGCTGCAAATGAGAAACAGTTTGTGCCAGACAAATTATATCAGAGCAGCCACTGGGATGAGGAGGTAGCGAAGGAGGAAGGGGAATAAGCAGCACAGGAGTTGGGTAATTTCTAATTAAAGTGAGAATAGAGCCAGTGTTCATCTCAGAAAAGAGAGGTTCTGGGAAGTTCACTACATCGCATATTCTCAGGCATTCGTCATCTGAAATGTCTTTTAATTGCCACTATTATATCATATCACAAACATTCTTGTGATTTATCAGTCATAACCTCCTACAAAGGGATTCTTTCATTCAAGCCGTTTTCACGGAAATCTTTTCCCCTTGGATCCCAGTCCTGCAACACACTCAGACCAGGAATCTGGAAGTGGGACATTTTTACTTCTTTTTTCCTAAACACAAGCTGTTGCTTTGCAGACAACATGTTTCAGTAACGGACTGTGTCCCAGTTTAAACTTCTTTCCTCTTCATCCCATGATAATCAGCTCTTAACAGCTCTCCTTCCTCTTATGGTAAAAGCTGAAATGTAAATAATCAGGATGTCCTAAGTGTCAGGAGCCAGCTGAGTCCTGCTAGCCCAGGCCCTGGGTCTCTGACACCAGGCTGCCTTAAACATTTGGCTCAGCCAACAGACTGTATTTATAATGTAAACTCCCCTTGTCAGCTCCTAACTCCTGGCTCCAGTTTTAGAAAATTTAACATTTCTGGGGGTTGTATTTTCCCACCACTTAGTCAAGAGCTGAAATTTTTCCTCTCAGAAAATACACTTGTGTGTCAAAGGCCAACAACCAAAAAAATATCAGTAGTTTTGCAGCCTAAATATAGCACAGAACTGAGATCCTGAATTCCTGTGAAAGAGCCAGTGTAAACAGCCATCGTCTGTGCAACCTGGGAGGGGGCTGCACCCCGAGGATTTTCCATCATGTTATCGTGCACCGCGGTGCCTGGATGTCCTGGCATGGGTGAGGAGCCCTTTGTGCAGGGACATCCTGCCCAAAGTCATTCCCATCTATGGCCTTCATTACCCAGCCTCAGCAAAAGGCTTCAGAGTCAGCACAGCCTGGAGATGCTGTCCATGCACTGGCTTACAGCTCTGGGTTGTAAGGGCTTGGGTGGGTGGCCTTGATGTGAAAGCCCCAGGTTCAAGTGCTGCCACTGGTTTTGCAAAGGAGTCGTGTCACAGGGATAAGCCATGGGGATGATCCCCCTGTGAACACAAAACCAACCACAAGGGATTAGGCCTTGGGTCCTGGCTCCAAGGAATAACCCACTGCCATCTCGAGTGGGAGAATGTATAAACACAAAACTAATCACATACTTACCCATGGATGGTTTAAGAAGCATAAACTCATTCCTGTGATTCATCTCATCTTGGAGTTTGTACATAAAGCAGAATGTTCATGCATAAAAAGTCCCTCCCACCAGTGCTGTCAATAGTGACCAGGAGACCAGTGCTGTCATTAGGTCACGATCCTGAGGGTGACCAGGAGAGATGAATTTGCCTTGCAGAGGTCTAGGATTGCCCAGGACCATCTTCCACCCACTTCACCTTCAGCCTAGGCCAGTGTCTCTCATTTATTAATACACATGGATAATGTCTTAACCATTAGCTGTGGATGGGAAAGACATGATAACCATTAGAGCTTCCCCTCCCTCTTGGATCTGACTTGGAAGGGTTGGAACTAAATGAAACCTGGCCTGGGAAGTGCAGCAGGGAATACAGCGTGCATGGTGTTGAAATGGTTTGTGAATGCTCAAGGGTTGGCAGAGCTAATTTCTGTCAAAGCTGATAACCACTGGTTTACCGCATCCCTTTTCATTCTGCTAACCCAACTCTCAGTGGATCTCATTATCCTGGAACTCGTTCAAGAATCCCCATCTCCTCTAACAGGGCTCCAGACACCTTTCAGGTCTCCAGAGATTAACTGATATTAATACAGAGTAGTCATGAGTTTTCTCAGTGGGGCATTTGCTCCTGTGTCTCACAAGTTTGTTGTGTTTTAGGGCTGAGTATATTTGGATGGCCTCTTGGGATTTTCTCCAAAGGTTTTTTCAAAGGAAAGGTCTTCTCCAAATCCTTCTGCTCACATGCATCTTTTTGTGGGATGTGCTGTTCCTCTTTCATTCTCATCTACTATTTTCTTTGGTGCAGTTGGGTTGAGTAGCAGGTATGAGACCAGGGCAGGGTGACAAACCAAAAGTGATGACAAGCCTATGGCCTTGGAGAGCTGCAGTACCCCTGAAATGCCATGTAATGGCCTCTTACAGATTCATGCAGACCTGCTTCCCTTCCATCTGCTGTTTCTCCTCTTGCATTCCAGTATTTTTTGCTCTGCCTATTCCTGCCAGGAGTTGCACCCTACCTCCTGTTCATAAGCAAATTAAAGTGCTTGCAGGTGACATTGCTTCTAACCTCCTCTGAGGCAAAACCCAAATGCCACTCAGGATGCCAAGTGCTGCTTCACAAGTCCATGGTGCACCCCAGGAGTGAGAGCAGCTGAGTGATTGAGCATTGTAGTACAGCAGCTGTGGAGCACGGGACCAGCTATTTGAAGAAGACTCCTCTGTTAGTCATCACTGACCTCATTTTGATCCCATCAATATGCTCACCCTTTTTATGTTGAAATATCCAGAAACTCTTCCTGCAAAATGAAACACACTCAGAAAAAAATACTGTGAAAGGATTTTGCTGGGCCCTTTGGGGAATCTGCAGAATCACTATCATTTGACAGTTTTCATGGCTGTAAAAATAAAGGGAGTTTTAAATTAGTACCATAAGAGCCATGTGGAATCTGGAGTCAGACTGGGACAAAGCTGCATCTCAAACCAGCAGTTGTTCTGATACTGTTCTGGACTGCAGAGGCTTTTGGGGGGTAGTTGAATGCTGGGAAGTGCTGAATAAGCTGCTTCATTTTTGAAGGAAAAACATGAATAGGAATATTAATTTAAAAGGAGAAATTTGCCTTGGATCCATTGTCCTGGCCTGAGACAAGGACACTGGGCTCTGCATCCAACACTGCCAGGGACACTGTAGGATCTTGGGATCTTGCAAGACCTTTGATGCCTGTGGGTCTGTGTTTCCTCCTCTGTTGTTCGGACTTGCTTTGGCACAATCTGAGTTTATAAAAGGGCACTTGACAAGAAACTTCAGGCAAGCTATAAAAGCTGCACTGTGCATAATAAACCCTTCTCTTAATGAGAGAGAGCACCATCATTCAGCACCGAATTCATGCAGTCAATCCAGTCATGGGCCTTCATCCTGAAAATGCAAGGGACAGCTTCCACACCATGGGCTGAGAGGAGCAAAGTCACTGTGCAGGGCTGAGACCATAAAACAGGAGGCAGAGCTGGATTAACAAGCATGTGCAGCAGGACCTGGTGTGGAAGCAAGGGTGGGTGTGTTATGTCACCCTGCTGCCCCTGGGCTGCTCAGACTTTCTTGCACAAGCAAGAAATATTCCCTTTTCCAAATTCTTTCAAATCTCTTGAGCTTGGATTTTTTTCCAGGAAGCCAAAGGAGCACAGTGAAAATCCAACAAATCTCTGTTGTCCTTTTCCAGGCAGTGATAGGACTGATAATGGGTTTTGCTACCAAAAAAGAAAAAAAAGAAAAAAAAAAAAAAAAAAAAAAAAAAAAGAAAAGGAAGAATAAAAAGATCTTGTTTCGTTCCCTGTTTTCATAGAACGATTCCTGGTTTCTTTGGGTTTTACTTCCCTTTCCTGAGCCTGAGCATCTGTAGCTGAAAGGTGTTACAACCCACCACCAAATGGCTTCAAGAGGCAGCCTTAAAGACGTGCTGTTTGACAGCAGAAACTCAAGTCAGGCACCAGCCTCAAGTATTTGCTGATTCTTTAGCTGTATTCAGCCATAAAAGTGTTTCAAATGAGGAGCAACGAGAGGACTTGAGCAACAGGTTACCTCTCTCAAAATACGATATTTACCAGTAAGATATCTAACCCAGGGAGTGGACAGAGGAGTGAGGAGTTAGGAGAAGGCACGAAGCTGTGATGCACAGTACCACCTAGTGACAGAGCCCGGCTGCATGAGAAGGGCACCCCCACATTTGCAATGTTCAGGGTTCGTTTCCCCATCCCACCCTTAATATGATTTCCCAACCGTGCCAAATCCATGCACCCACCTTCTCTGGGTGGAGGGACAGCACCATTCCAGCAGCTGCCTGTTTTTTCCTCCTTTTTATGGTTTCTTTTTTGCAAAGCAGGGGTTGGACAGCCCGGGCTCCTTGTGTCCCAGCAGAGGCAGCAGCGGGTGCTGTTTTGTTGGCTGTGTGGGGTGTGCAGGTTGGGCTATGCACGAATCTCCCACTGAATCACCCACGAGGAATTCCTCAGTGCATTGTGCAAACGGGGAATGGAAAAATGCAAGGTCCAGTGAGTAATGCAGCATTTCAGGGCATCTGAAACGAAAAGAAATGCCACAAACTTGTTCCATTTGTAGAAACGATGTGAAAGAGCAGTGTGACAGGCTCTGCTCAAGAGCAGGCTTGTAACCTTTTCCATTAATTTCTTTTCAAAGAATTGGTTATTGAAGGCTAAGCTGCTTTTTATAAGCCTTAGAGGCTGAGTGTATCTTTGCCCTTTTTTATTATTATTGCTGTTCCTCTCCCTTGCTCTCTTTTTACAGAAAGCAGTTACTGTACAGTGGTGGTGTTTCTCTCTCTGTAGCTATCTGAGACAAGCCCAGCATCGAGATGGAAATTTTGTCACATTTTGGCAGCGGTGGGATTGCATACAGCAAAGTGAACTAGAGGAAATCCAGTTCTGTGGAATTTCCCCATATTGCAGCCCACAGATTTACCCACGATCCAAGCAGATGTGCTTAAAAGAATTTGATTCCTTCTCCTCATTAAGGTCCCTTCACACACATTCTGGAGCGAGGACTAAAAGGCTCCACTCAGTCTCCATGTGTGGGTGAGTGAGCAGAGGCGACTCAGTGTCTGGGGTGCTGTCCTGCAGCTCGTGGGAGGCAGCACAAGAGCCCTGCACCTCCCTGCCAGGCCCCACGCGCTTGCAATGGACACACTCTGCCTTAAATGTTTGTGGAAATTACCGTGGGGCTGGGCCTGTGCTCTCTGCGTTGCGTGAACAGACAGGATAGGGGCGTGTGTAAGGTTAGAGTTAGGTTCAGGGTTAGTGTTGGGATTAGCGTTAAGGTTGGGGTAGTCTTTTCATCCTCTTACCCAGGGAAAGGCTCTCCAGGGAGAGGGTATTCAGGCCCTCTCCTGGTCCTCAGCTAGAAGCTTTTCTAGTTGACGGGCAGTCTCTTGCTTGCACACCAGGCAACCTGAGATGATTTTCTTAAACTGACATCCCTTCCCTTACTTTCACTAAAGACTGTTTGGGATGGGAACCCAAACACCAATGCTGCCTTCTTTCAGTTGCTAAATTCTACTAAATCACTGGAGTGCAAAACAATAGCACATTTTTTGGGGCCACCAAGATGACTTTTTCCTGAAAAGGTAGTGTAGAGCCCCTGAGTGCACTGATCCCAGCAAGAGCACCCATGGAATGACGCCTCTCAGGCACACGGCCATCCCATAGCAAACACAGCATTTCCAGCAAGATTTCTTCTTAGCTTTATTCTTATTGAGCTCATTGTTTTTTTCTTTCCCACAATCCATGGTGTTATGTCCAGCTCCTGAGCACGGCAGCTCTGGAGAAGCTCCTGCAGCTGGGCAAACACTCCTGAGTGAATGGGGCCCTTCACAATGGAGTCACCAGGAAATCCAAACACTGTAAAGGCCAACAATTCAGTGGGGACATAATCATGTCATTACAACCCAAGCACCAGGAAAACAGTCTGAATTGAGTTGCACCCCAAACAATAGGTTTTCCACCCCACAGAAACTGTTGTCTTCATCCAGCCATTCTGCAGATAGATATTAGGATCTTTCCCCCCTACCCAGGATGTTTCAGCTACAATAGGCTGCACCAGCCCCATTCCCCTTACAGGCCTGCAGTCAGTGTGGAGATAGGATGGAGGGATGATAAATGCAGAAATATTAACAGGCTGAATTCTGTCCATGTTTGTACAAGGGAAAATGTGAATTATGACAGCAACTTTATTGCTGATTTATACCAGGCTGACGGAGAGCTGGGTCAGGTTGGCTGCTTCCACAGGCAGAGGGTTACATGGGCTTTTAGGCAGCAGGGTGAGGAGCAGAAGTGGAGGAGTCTCTATTGCATAATGATTTTCCCTGGCATGTGGCAACAGGTGTTGAAAATCCAGTGTCATTTACTTCTGTCTGTGCATTTGTATAGTGGCTTTGTCCACTGTGGTCTCTTCTGGCTCTTGGATTCGTTGCTTCGACCCATGTGAGCTCCCTTTCCCCACGATGTACTAATGGTATATGTTTTTCTGGAATGCAGTTGCATGCAAATCAACTCTCATTAATCTCTGTCCATTGCTTCAAGGCAAACTTCCTTTGCTGTAAATTGCAGATTTTACCAGGATCTGACCTTCAACAGAGAAGCCAATATAATACGTGCTGATATGGGCAAACTGGCTGTGAGTCTCAAATGAGCGAACACCAAGCCAAATCCCAGAGTCCAGAATTAGGCAGCTTTATAGTAACGGAGGAGCTGGCTCACTGTGCTATTGGCATACGTGGAAATTAATCATATCCTGCAACAACGTCCACAGGATGTGTTTGATTTATTACTAATCCTGTACACTCCTGCAGCTGCTGATGTGCTGCCAGAGGGTACCGTAATGATGCAGCTGGCACCCCTGTCGTGACAGCCATCAACACAGCCAGTGCCTGGTGCTGGATCCATCATCCTCAGCATTTGCTACCTGAGCTGAAAAATCAAGCCCTGGAGCTGAGAGCTTAAGTTTGTCTCCTATATAAATAACAAGAATGTATTATTCTTATATATTCTTATAAAATGTAAGAATGCATAATGTGCCCAGACCATGGGAGCATGTGTAAAATAAGAGATATTTCAAAATACTCAAATCTGCAGAATAAAACTGGTGTTGGCTCAGCCTTTGTGAGTTTCTATCACCCAGCTGCCCCATGCTGGGCAGTCAGTGGTGGAGGTGTGTGGGGAAGCTGTGCATCACCCCGAGGCCAAGATGGTTTGTAATTGAGAATAGAAAAACACAGCTATGGCAGCACTGTCTTCCCAAAACACGTCTGACCCTCATGAGACTAGGCCATGGAAAGAGGTTATGGAAGAAATTAACTTCTCATTCTCTAAGGGATCCATGCCTTGTTTTAGTCCAGGCCCCTGCCTGATAAGACATTCCAGATTTTAAAATTCACAACTCAATGTTTGGAAAAATTGAAATATATTGACTGCGACAGTATTTATATTACATGTTTTTTTAAGGTTTAAAAAAAAATTGCAAATTAAAGCCTTTTTTTTTTTGGTAGGGGAAGTCAAAATAAATTGTTGTGAATTTTCCCACTTTTTCACAACCAAATATGACTTTTAGCAAAACATAAATTTCCAGGGCATTTTGTCATGAGTACTTTCTCTGCCAAAGTACTACTTTCATTACATCTTTCCAATTTACCAAAGTAGTCCCTTTGCTCAGGGGGTGGTCATGCAGACAGCATTAAATGTGTCTGCTGACCAGGAAAGGGCTGTGTCCATTCTCACAGCAATGGGCTCGTTAGTGGTACCAGTGACAAAAGCAGATTAGACTTATTTAGTTCACCTCACTTCCCATGGAAGAACATGATTTGTGCAGAACATGAGTCTGATTTCAGAGCAAGGGTGACACGTTTCCAAGAGTGAAGATGAAATATGAGGTAAGATAGCTGCTCAAGAAGGTCCCACTGAGCTCAAGGTTGCTTCAAAAGACCTTTCTCCTCTAGGATGTACAGTCATGTCATGAGTTAGGCCTGGCTTTAAATCCCTCAAAATCAGAGATTGAGTGGTAGGGCTGGTTTAAATGCACATAATTCATAGCCATGGACATCAAGATACAAGGCTTTACCTGTTTTATTAACACTAGGATAGTTTTTTGCCTGATGTCCCTATCTCCTTCCACCCTGGCCAATAAAGCAGGGGAAAGTTGGTGCATGACAGGAGACCCCTGCATCATCTGGAGACCCTTCCCCAGGGCTGGGTCCTCCTCCTCCAGCCCAGGCAGGACATCTGTGACCCAGTGTGGGTGACCCTGGGGCAGAGATCCTGGTAAGACGTCGCCCAGCCTGGCTGTTAATTATCCCACAAGGAAAGGGAAGCGGCTGCACAAATCGTGAAACGAGGGCTGTCAGCATCAGAAGGGATTCGCGCTGGGGATGACAGCCATGACCTGCTTTTCATGCTTTCTTTTTTTATTTGGTGACATGCTGTCATTCAGTGAATAATCTGGAGTTTTTCTCTCAGGGGTTTCTCCCTTGTTCCTTCAGTACTGAGGATAACCAGCGTGGGGATGTGGGACAGCAGTCCCACAGCTTCAAATACCCCAAACACAGTCTGTTGCAGCTGGGTAACTCTAGTCCTGCTGGATGCATAAAGTCTTATTAAACAGTGATGGTACATAATGCACAGCACCTTCAGGATTGCCTTCAAAATTCCTTCAGCACAGTCACCCACTAGCCCTAGTTCTCACTGAAATACATCCATCACTAGAGCAACAACTATACATCAATTTTGCACATAAACCTATGTATGTGTACGGGGAAGAGTCCTTAAAACAAGCAAACTTCCAACCTTCTTGCAGCAACCTTTGGTTTTATTCTGTGTGCATGTTCAAAGAGGGAAAGGTGTGTTCTGAATCAGGATGGTCCTTGTTCTGCCAGGAATGGAGATACAAGTCCAAAAAGCCAATTCAAACACTTCAGAGAAGTGGGGTTGGTCTCTCAGCACCTGGGATTCAGCATTTACTTGCACATCACCCCAAATGAGTTGCCTCAAGTTAATGCAACCCTGAGTCTCCATTTGAGCTGAGCCAAGATATCTGTGTGCCTAAAGGTGACATTTGGGACAAGGTCTGTCAGCACTGCACCAGGGCAGCATTAGGCACCAAACGCTTTACATGAGATGTGGCAGCATGTTTAGACGTGTGGACATTCAGGCCTGATTTCCCAATCAAAATCTACCATATTCAGCAGAATCTTGCTTTAATCACTTCTAGCTCATCAAGCTGTCAATAATTAAAAATCATAATTATATAATAATAATAAGACTAGATAAAAAATTACTAGAGACTACAGGAAGAGAAATGAAAACATTCTCTAAATTCATGCTGTTGCAAACTGATTTTGACAGACTTTCTGCTGACAGCACCTTGCATCTGCCATACTGAGCACAACAGCAGGCTCAGTATGGGTCACTGCCTAGATGGGAGTTGTATTTTTATTTTAGTACATTGCAATCTCTTATCCTGGAGAAAAGGAGGCTCAGGGGTGATCTTATCACTCTCTATAACTACCTGAAAGGAGTCTGCAGCCAGGTGGGGGTTGGACCCTTCTCCCAGGCAACAAGTGAGGAGGAGAGGAAATGGTTTTAAGCTGTGCTAGGGGAGGTTCAGGTTGGACATTAGGAAGAATTTCTTCACAGAAAGGGTGGTCAGACAGTGAGGGGGCGGAGTCACCATCCTTGGAAGTGTTTAAGGAAAGCCTGGATGTGGCACCCAGTGTCGTGGTCTGGTTGACAAGGTGGGATTTGGTCATAGGTTGGACTTGATCTCAGAGGCTTTTTTAACGTCATTGAGTTCTGTGATCCTGTGATTACATCAGGGTCCTGCAAAAGGTCTGAATACTGTAGCACAGGGAGAAATGTGCCCATTCACCAGCATTTTCTGTTTCCACCTAGCACCCAAAATGCAGGGCCAGCTCCTCCTGCCTGGCCAATGCCGGATGCAAAGCAGCAGCAAAAGCACTTTTTGCAGTGATTTTTTTTGCAGCCATCCTCGGGGGTATAATTTCCCAGGAAGCCTTGGGTGGCTTTGGGTACCCAGTGCTTCCCACAGCTACAAGCTGAGGAACAAGTCAGAGCATCATGGTTGCTCAAAAAAGGCAAAGCCCACAGAAAGCTGGGTTATGTTTATGCCTCCAGAGTGGGCTGGCATCCTCAAACACCCCTTAGTGATGCTGAAGCCATAATTATGGTCCTTCAGCTGCTGCCAGTAGTACCAGGGCACTTGGTTGAAGAAGGGAGCAATGAGGCACAAGCCACCTGCTCCCATTCCATCTCCCAAGCTGCCAGTGGGTCACAAGGAGCAGCACTGGAGAAACAGCCCTGTCTGTATGGATACCCATACACAGGGGACTGGGTTTGTCATGTTTATGTAACTTCAGGCTCTGTTTCAGATGAAGACAGGGATTTGGGCAGGCCAGCTCCCTGGTGCTGCTCTGTAATTCAGTCTAAATACCACTTTTTCCTTGGAGGCAACCAGAGGCCACTGCAGATTACACTAGGGGTTAGCCACAACCTTCAGAAAACTATGGAAAAATACAGCTGTGTCTGCTGTCCTTTGTGAAAACACTAAATAACATCCCTACCAAAGGTGGTAAATATTCCATTAAAGGCACAGGAGGCCACAAAGTGCATGTTTTATCAGTCACCAGTACAACATTTGCATCTGGCAGAGATCCTGCTCTGCACCCAGAGCCACGTGAGTTTTCAGCATTAGCATTGCGCCTTGAATGCATTTTTCACCCGACCTCCTTGTTTCTAGGGATGCCATTATCAACAGAGGACCTGGTTTTATTATTAAGTAGCAAATCAATCTGGCTATGCTGAGCACAATCCAATTATTGCTTGTAGTTACTGTAGGCTGAAGAAGTCATAAATAAATGAGCATGCTGTTTAACATTTCAGTCCCACCATAAGCACCCGGACCCTTGTTGGCTCTGTGTGAATGGCTTGGTTTAGGAAGGAGTTCTGGTAGACATGGCAGGGCAGCACTATCAGAAGGCAGGTAGTAGTGCTCCATGAGGGCCCAGACAACTTCAGGATAACGAGGGGTAAATGCAGATACTTTTTTCTTTTTTTCCCAGCATGAGGGTCAGCAGGGGCCTCTTCCTGCTCCTCTCATGCTCACCCAGTGGGAGCAGAGTGAGCACACACTCATGTGTCAGTCCATGGGTGCAGAAAAGCCAAGAAAAGGTGCTTTGTGAAACCCCAGACAGCTCCCAAAGGGACAGGGCTGAACCCAAGGCTTGCTTTCCTTCTCTTACCACCATTCCCAAAGCATCCCAGATGTTTGGTTTTGAGTTTCAAACCTTACTTTTAGAGGGCTTCGGTTGTTTGTTGGAAATAAAGCATCCTGTAGAGTACTAGTTACTCATTACCTCACTAGCACAATGGTGTATGAACAGCCACACAAGTACAACAAAGCTCAGCTGCAATATAAACACATCCACTGCTAAACTGACTCATTTTAAAAAAATTTTTCTTACATCTGGCTTTCTTTTGGGGTTTTTTTCCTCTCTTCTTCCTTTCCCCCAGACTGTTTTCCCACTTCTAACTTCAGTTGTCCCAGTTTGTGCAAGCTGTCACAAGTGCTGCAAGGAGGGAAGGTGTCCCCATGCAGGGAGCTTGCAGGGACCTGCCACACAGAGCCTGTGTCCATGTCCGTGTCCCTCTCCATCCCCAGGCAAAGCAGCACAGAACTCTACCCATGCTGTGCTGGTGGTGAGGAGGGTGCTGGTGTTTAACTTGTGCACTCATTTATATTCAACTCTAGGGTCAAACGAATCATTTTTTTTAAGCTATTACTATTACCACCATTATTATTTGCTCTTTCTGCCAGGGAGTGTACAAAAATGACATTTGCAATTCTGCACCATCATCAACATGATTTTGTCCCTAGTCACGTGGTAGGGCAGAAATCAGTTTTCTTAACTAGTTTGGAAGAAAACTGGTGAAGCATCAAAGCAGGTGGCAGCTTCTCGATTCTGTTTGTCAGAAGCAGCAAGCTGTCCTCAGCCATCCGGCAGTTTAAGGATTTCGTTTTGAGGGAATAAAAGGATGAGAGGGAAATGGGGTATTTCCTATGGATTGCCTTGTTTATTTGCTTGGGTTTGCTTGTTTCTCCACAAGGGGAAATCAGCAGAAAAAAAGAATTTCTAGTGAAAGCCATGAAAAGGGAAGACTTCCAGATTTCCCTCCAGGCATTTTGCACAGCCCCATACACAATATTTAGTAAGCTGCTACTGAAATCATCTCCTCTCAAGGGTTGTTCTTTGCTTCCCTGACAGCAATAGAATG
The DNA here is from genome assembly GCF_000691975.1 of Corvus brachyrhynchos. NCBI lineage: Eukaryota > Metazoa > Chordata > Aves > Passeriformes > Corvidae > Corvus > Corvus brachyrhynchos. The sequence continues at coordinate 1,229,799 of NW_008239288.1, forward strand.
GCCTGCTATGGGGCCTCCACTCTCCAGGTCTGGGTGTTGGCTGTATTTTAGTTGAAATTACAACCTGAAGCCTTAAGAACTGACATCCTTGTTTCTTGAGGGAGCCTTGTAACATTGTCCTCCCTCCCATGGACATAGTGGCATGGAAAGCTACTAGGACCAGCCACATCCTGATCTCCAGAGCTTTTCTCATGGGGTTGAAGAGAAGAGCAGTGGCCGCTGCACACTGTCCCAGTTGCTCTGAAGAATCAAAGGCTAGAGCACACTGCACACAGATCCAGTGCACCATCCTTAAAAGTTAAAAATTTAGTGACATTATGGGGTATCACCAGCTGTAATGTGACATGACTTGGAAAACCTTCTTATTTCTAGGTAGGCTGTAGCCCAGAAACCTGAATTCAGAGGTCATGAGATTTTTCACATCATTTAGGAAGTGGCAGCAGATTTCTGTCATAATCCTCACATTTGACTGTAGGTCTGCACCAGCTTAAAATCTGAGTATGTGTGCTCTTTCCTAGAGGGTTTATTTATTTTGCCCACATGCTGGTGGAAGTACCCAGCACTGGCAGCTGCAGGAACAGTGATGCTGTAAGGGCTCTGGGAATAACCACAGAGAGGATCTATGTGATCACCACTGGAAAAACCCACCATTCACCACCAATTATCACACTCTAGGTCTCAAGAGAGGCTACAATTATTCCCTGCTCCAAGTCTAGAGCAAATCAGCATTTTTCCAGTAATTGCAGTGTAGTAACTATTGTAGATGTTGACTTTTTAATAGCAAACACTGCTCAAGCACTAGACTTACAGTCATGTTAGTTAGCTTTAGTGACTTGGGAATCAATTACCTTGCTGTGGAACGTGACCAAAGATTATAGGGTAGCCTATGTAATAATTTACACTGCCACCTACGAGGGAAACTGTAACTTCAATGTTTCACATAGACACCCTGTTTGCACAGCAATAATTCCAGTAATAACAGACATAAAAAAGGAAAAGTAGAAAAACAGTGACTCCAAAATAGGGGCAGACCTGTGTAGAGAGCACTGGGAGGTGTTGGGAACTTTGCCATTCTCAATTATTTTGCAGAATTATAATGGTGGTAGCATTTGGTTAATGACTGTGCTTTCCCAGTTCAATTCACTTGGGTTGATGCTGCACGGCCCTGCCCAGAAGAAGGCTTGTCCCAGCCCAGGCACTGGGACACAGCCACTGTGTTGTGTCATCAGCAACACAAATCCCACTGTCAGCCCTCACTAACAACTCGCCCTCTTGATTGGTGCCAATCAGCACTGCTGATTTCCAGGAGCAGTTTTATAGGCAGCATTTTGCCCATTTTCTGCCCACCTCTCTGCTTCCCAGCACTTGTTCCCACACTTGACTCTTTTATCCCACTTGGGGCAGGAAAAACTTATGGCTATTTCTCCAGGCCCCTCGGCACAAAGAAAACATCTTTCCTTTAACTCCTCTGAAATGTGACCACCCAGGTCAGCTTTTCAGACTGTGTTTCCAAGCAAGTTACGGAGAAAGCACATTTAATTAATGTTTTTCCTGCTGCAAAAAAGTTGCTGCTGTGACCCTTTAACTATTGGCTTTCATCTTTCTCTCATTTATTTCCCATTTATTTCAGTCCTCCCTTCACATGAAGCTGGCAGCTGAGCTTTTGGAAGCCTCCAAGTACAGTAGTCCCCGCATGAAATAATAACCAGAAAAATTATATGAAAACTGGTTACTGTCATTATAAATTAACTAGGACCGAGTCCTCCATACACAAATATTCATCACCATACAGTAAAAAGTTTATACTAATATATCAGACTACTCCCTTGACTCTAACCATCAGAGCACACTCCGTTTCCAAAATTACTAAGGGTCAAAAATATTAAGACTGCTTTAAAATAATGGAATTAATAAAATGCGTAGAGTTGGGCTCTATTCTCCTTCACCTTCTGTATTGGGCCCAGAAGAGCAGGTTTTCAGAAAGACGTCATCTGTCATGAGATTTGGCGACCTTGCACTCTCAGATGGTAAGGTCACTGTCACTGCAGCAAGGCAGCTGTCTCTGGGATGGGAGGAGGGGCAGAAGTGTCTGACTACAACAGGGGACAGGAAAATTAGCATTGCTCTAAACGAGGAGCCTGAGCTAGAGTGGGGAAATAGGATCACTGCCCCTCAGAGATGGTCCAAACCCACTGGGGACATGTGACCCTATTCCAGCCACGTGCCCATCAGATGGGGACATCCAAGCCATGGCCCCAGAGAGCAGCTCAGCCCTGTTGCCATCCATTGTGGTGGCTCCCAAACAATTTACAGAGAAGAGGAGAGCCTTTTATCATTGGTTTCCCCTGTTATATCTTGAATATGCAAAAGATAATGTATAATTGCAGTAGACTCCCAGTGCAGGTGTTTGTCCCAGTTTTGGAGGTGCAGTTTATTTGTATTTAGTTGCAGTTAAGCAGTGATTGCAAATGTCGGGGACTGTGGGGCACTTGGGTTTCGTTTCCTCTCCTACTGCTATACAACTTTCCATGAGAATGGCTGCAGAAATTCTTGTTTTGCCTGAAAATATGTATTTCACAAACCATGACTGTTTTTAAGCCTGTTCAGTTGCTCTAATAACAGCCTTTCCAACACACTTAATATGAAAATGTTTTCAATGTACTCAAAATCTTATCAATAAAGAGTGCAGTCACTGTCAGAGTGTTCCTGCAAAGCCAAACCTCAAATATTAGTGAGTTTGTTGTATGGCTTAATTGCCAGGTATTCTTTATGACCAGTGGAACATGCTGCTATAGCCAATCTGAATATAGTTTCTTGCCATTTTTTAAATGAAACAAGCCCAAAGAGCCATTGCAAAAGGTATCACTTTAACAATAGTTGATTCGTGTGTTATGTCTGAAATCTATATTCACCTCTCAGGGTTTAATGAGTTATACTTGACACTTAGGATGGAGAGAAGCATGTTATGACCAAACTCAGGTTATAGGTGAAGATAGAGGGATAATACAAGCCAAAATGTCACTGAGAAATAGGTGGGAGAGAAGAGATTCAACCATAATCACAACTTTTTCCATCTGAAAAACAGGCACCTAGTTTTCCTTAGCCCAGAGACTGCAACAACACTACAGAACGGCAGAAACTACCATTATAGTTGCCATCAAGTACTGGGTTTTTGGTAGATGAGAAGTTCAGTGGAGCTCATCAGTCTTCAGAGGCAAAATAACTCCTGTTTCCCACTCCCAGCAGCCAGGGTGGTCATGGGGAAAAGGTGTTACAGTGCAAATCCCACATCTTGTCTGAAAATCCAGCTCTGAGGTAGTGTCAGCCAGGTTACAGATGTTCTCAAAGTGGGGATTAGATGTATAATGATGCCTTTTTATGAATCAGCATGCTGAGCTATCCTTACCTGTAAAAATGGAGCAGGGGATGACAAGTTGAGAGAGGGGAGCATCTTTGAAGCCACAGCTACTAGGCAAGATGTTCACCCTTTTAAGGCAGAGGTTCTGTGCTTTGAGACCTTCCCAGGACACATGAATTTCAGCTTCTCATCTCTTATTTTTGGGGAGAAATATCTATGCCACTTATCCTACAGCCTCACATGTGTCTGCAAAGCCCATTACAGTCATTAGGTGAGAGACATGAAGAGTCCTCAAAGAGGCATCAATACCCAAGACTCTCCTGTCCCAAACAGCAGCCAGCAAGGACTACTGAGTCCCATCACTGGGACACTTCCAGGCTCTCCTGCCCTTCTCAGAGCTGGTCGTTAGCAGCTCTGGATCTGTGTGGCCCATGCAAACAGAGTACAACATCACAGGGACATCACAGTTTGGAGCAAACCGTGCCAACCCCGGGGTGCTCAGAAACCAGGCCACCACTGTGTACGGAGAGGAAACGAGCAGCCCTTGTGGAGTGAACTCATCAAACCCTTCAGTCTCCTTAGCTGAGGTTTAATAGTCTGGTGGTGACCACCCTGGACAGGGTATCAGGAGAGCTGGGATTTATTCCTGGTGTGCCTCAGGAATGAAAAGGACATAGTTTTCAGACAAGCAATAGAAGCCCATGTTCCCAAAGAAATCAGATAGGCAGCAATCAGAGTCAAGTTAAACAATAAATCAAGTAACACTGAGCCTTTGCTCTAGCAGAGCACCATTCTGACTAGTGCTATGTTTATTTAGAAGAGATGAGCCCATTTTAAATGTTTTCATATTAAATGTAATTTGGGTGTTTGTTATTGACTGGGTCTAAATGCAAACATTATTGGTCAGATAAATATTTTCTGACATATAAGATCTGTTCTCTGAACTTTTATGGTATAAGGGCTTACTTGCTCCGAGATTTATTTTCTGTTCACTTCCTCTCTTTGTGGGGATTGCCTCATAAAGATTAAAAAAGCCAAAGTGAACCAAAGTGCAAAGTAGAAATCACCGATTAAACTGTCAGAAATGGAGCAGCCTTTGTTAATCACCGATTCATTAGCTGGGGGAAGAAGAGGGGTCTCAAGCCAGCACAAAGGGTTTGGTGTCACAAGGCCTGTGATTTATTCCTATGTCTCTCTCTCTCTCTCTCTCTCTCTCTCTGTGCCCAATTTGGTACAGGATCTTACCCAGGTAAATTGATCTCTCTATGACTCCATTTTCCCATCTGTTCAACTTAGGTAATGATCTTGCCTGAGAGAGCAAGTGAAAAACTTTCAGTAAGAAGAAAGTGTTACCTGAAAAACCACACCTGCATCTGAAATTAGGCTACCCTCTACTAACACCTACAGGAGCTTTCCCTGATTTTGTTTGTTGGGCAAGCAGTGGAGTAGAGAAAAACATTTTAAGAAATAAGAAAGTATAACCAAAAAGTAACAGAAATTGGAAAGCAAACTTACAGTACTTTTTATTTCAATTGCTAAAGTTGTCATTTTACTGTGTCGCTTTAGTATCTCTCAAGCCCTTTTTTCAAGGTTGCAATTATGTATTGAAACATTGTCTAAGTGGCTTTTTATTTTTGCTACATTCATTTAAAAAAAGCTTTTAACAATTATTTCAATGCCATTTTGAAATGTTCTCAGGATTTTCTGCAAAATGTGCAATAGAAAGCTTTTCCAACTGGTGTAAGTTTTGCAATCCTCAGTAGAAGGCAGTGTAAAACTACAAAAATATTCTTCAAATCTGAAATATTGCAAAGTACAAAGGCTATTTCAGTACGAAAAGCCAAACAAATGAGAATGAGTTTGGTTTATTCCTCTGTGCAAAACAAAGTACTTCATTATGTAGCTCAGTGCAAGAAGGACATGTAGATTTTGCCTAACAGGAGGCACGTTTTTGGGCTTGGCTCTCTCAGCTGATTCATTTGATGTCCTTCACAATTACCTGTGCTGCCTTTTGGCATCAAAGAAGGCTTCTGGCTGACTTTCACCAGCACCAGTCAGCTGCAGCATCTGAGGAAGATGTAGGGGGAGAATAATTTTGCCTTTTTCCAGCCTTGTTCTCAAGTTCTTGCCGTTCACTCACTTGGCATTTGCTCAGCAGTTCCTCTGCATGGATGAGGTTGTTCACTTGCCTCTGGATGAAAGAGGTTTTCTCTTACTAGTTGCATTTTACTTCTGCCTGCACTGTGGCCATGCTGGTGGTCTGAGAGGATCTCTCCGGGTCTCCCCCAGGCAAACAGTGCCCTTTGCCAGCACCATGAGCATCTTCTGGAGCCTCTGGCCCTCCCCTGGGGAAAGGCCTCTCCATCTCCCACCAACACCTATTCCTTTCTATGGATGGAGGGGGCCCCTGCCATGTCTGCTCCTTCCTGCGTTAGTTTGCTTTCAGGCCATTTCAGGTGAAAAAGGCAATATTCTGGGAATAGGAAGACGTTTCTGAGGCAGAGCTTTGCTCAGCTCTGAAGAAAAGGGAAGCAGAGTCCCACATGTTCCCTCTAGCCCATGGGAGAAGGGATTTGTGAGGACCTGACTGCCATCAAAGAGGGGAATCTCTCATCCCTCCTATTCCTCCTGCAAGGACAGGCATGGCTCACAGCATGTTCCATCGGGAAGACTTCCTTCTTTCTTCCCCTCAGTCCCAGACCCAGGTGGGTGCAAAGAGGAAGGAACTGCAAGAATGGCCCCTTTCTCCAGCTCGTGGGTGACCCCAGGAGGGCTGGTGGCACACCTGGCTCCTCTTTGGTCCCTTATGCACACTTGAGCTGTTTGCTTTGTTTGGCCTCTTGGATGCCAGGATTACCCGGAGCTAAATGGGACACAAGCGACTTACACATGACTCCTGTCGCTTTCCACACCAGCCCCAGACTGGAGCTGGAGGCAGCAGGCAGGATTTGCCAGCCCAGTGTCATAGCACCAACCAGCTGGAGTTGGCTTGTCCCCACCATCCGTTTCAGCTGCCTTGTGAGGACCGAGCTTTGCTTCCCTGCATAATAATCCTGCCAGCATGCACTTTCCTTGCCTAATGAAGGGAGGATTTATTGCACCAGCTCTTTGGGAACGTCAAGGTCTGCTTCCTTCCCTCTTCAGCTCTCTGAGATCCTTTAAGTAGAGTCTGTGTGAAAATTAATCAGACAGTCTGGAGGCTTATTTTGTCCAAAGCTAAAGTCCTGCTTCTCCCTTTTCCCCCGCCTTTTGTGCCCCAATTACTTAAGAGATTGTCCTGGAAATTAATGAAAGCATGACATGGGAATAACACCCACAGTTCATCTCAGAAAGGAAGTGTTTCTGTGAAAGGCTTAACTAGAAACATCTCGTGGTTCACCCAGTAAACCTGGAGATCTTCCCAGTCAGAAGTGCGCTGTGCCATGACAGTTGGTGTTGCACGTGCCCTATCTCCCATGGTTTACAGGTCCAGACCCAGTTATGAGTCAGGTTCTGCTCCTGAGTAATTGCATTTTACTTTTTTGAATGCGATCCCTGTGGTTTCCACCTGGTCTCCAAAGTCCTCAACATGAATTGTCGCAAGGTCATAACTCATCAAAACCTGTTATGGGGGAAAATGGAGTGATGGGGACAGGCTTTGTGGTGGTACACGTAACCCTGCATCTCTCTTTTGCTGGCCCTGGTCCATGGAAGGGGGTGAGGGCAGCCTGGTGGCTTGGGTGTCCAACCAGGTTACGTCAGTCCCTTTTCTACCTCCCAATATTGAGGCATATTCAGTGTGTGCAGGATACAGATTGTTTCATATGAAAAAAGGTGACACCATCGCTTCTTCTCCAGCTCTGCATCAGAGCTCGTGAGCAGTAAGACCCTTTTATACCATGAATTTCAGAGGGACCACATGAGTTAACCCATAGGCTAACCTGACATTTCATTTTCTAGGTCTGGCTGACCTTTGTCGTGGCTACAATAAATCAGCTGCATTGATTTACAGTGAAATTTGTGTGCCTAACAGCTTATGTCATCTCTGGAAATGGAATTCAGCTCCCAAGTTACTTAGGCCCATGTTGCTTTTTAAGTTTTGAGGCTTTTTAATCTTTTACTGCCACTCAGATATTATGAGTTAAGAGTTGTGCAATCAATGAGAGTTAGGCTACTGAACACCTTCCATAGGGAGGCAGGCAGTTAGATACCTTCAGGAAATCCTGAATGTTCTTTGAAAGCATTTTCCTCACCTTCCATGGGTTTCAGATGTACCATATGGGGGAAATAACATCGACTTCTGTAAAGCACTGCACCTCTTACGGATGCAAATCATGGAGTAAGTGTGAATATTACTTCATGACATGACTCTCCTCCAGCCCGTTAGTGCTAATTAATGCAGTTCTGGGGGTAGACGGTATTCATTAAGCTTTTCTGAAACTACTAGAAATGTTCATGTAACAGCTCACACATTCTGATGGCACCCACAGTCCTATCACCACGTTCCCTCTAAAGTACTTTGGTTCTTTAATCTTTGCTAACGAGAGTGGGAATGAATTGTCAACAGTAATTCTCCAGCACAAGGCCATGGTGTTTCCTCCTAGCTTTGTTAACAGGAGCCAAGACAAAGGAATCAGCATGTTTTTTATTTTGGCACAGAGGCATCTGGTTGCTGGAAGCTGGATTTTGTGCATGTCAAAGTTAAATATATGGGTTGCTGTTCTGTTTTTGGGACTTGCCATGATAGAACCAGCTTGGAAGAAGCATGGCCATTCCCAGATTCTAATCATTGCAATGACAGCAGCTTTGCCGCCTCCAGACTGGGTGTTTGTTACCAGGGTGTATTGTTTCAGTAGTGCCAGCTCCAGAGACCTCGTGAGATTATGGAATTTCCTTGAAGAAAAGGGATTTTGCTGCTGTTGCTGCTGCTGCTGCTGCTGCTGCTGCTGAGGTATAACTGGGAAATTTAGAGAGGAATGTGCATGAGATGAATGACTTTTTATCAGGGAAGAAACCCAGATCTGGCCAGTTTCTCTAGGAAAGACGGGTGCAATGAATAAATGAGAAGAGCTGGGGCAAAATCCTTGTCCAGTTCTGGGGAAAAATCACCCTTTCTGATTGAGTAATCATAATCAGCTCTTGGCAAGGACAATACTCCACTGTCTTTCCACATTATAAGTAACAGTTCCCATTTCTAAGATCTTTGTTAACTCCATCAGATACCTAGAGGATATCAACTTCACTCAGACCAGCAACGTATTTTTATTACAAATGTTGCTTCACGGATTAGAGGATAAAGGAAATGTAGCAGAAAAAAAAACCCACCATTGCAGGAAATGTTAAGCACTTCCTTTTGGGTAAGTGTTGTTCATGGGGCCTTGGATGGGTAGGAGAGGTCATCTCCTTACAAAAGATATGAGGAAGACACAGCTTTAGGTTTCACAGGTGTGAGGGTCCAACTGCTCTTTGGGCACACCCCACTGTAACAGGTGGCATGAGTAAAGATGCTCGCTTGCTGTCTCCAAACTATTCCAAAACCCTTGCCTGTTTTGTGGCAAAGGAAGAGACTGGACTGTTGTAGGGAGTTGGTAATTTCAAGCTAAGTGTGATGAAACTCCCTACACCTGCCCTGAAAGCTGAACATTAAAATTCTGGGCAGAGTGAACTTTGCTTTACAATATTTGCTGCTATGCATGAAGCAAATTATTTTCCATTTAGGGTCTTCCAATCTCTGCTGCTGCTTATTCAACCTCCCAGGAGAGCTCTTTTTTCACCGGATTGATAAAGCTGCACCACATTCTGGGTCTGCTCTGGGTTTGGAGGCAGATCCTGCCAGGAGAGATGTCTGGAGGGGCAATGTGTGCCGTAGAGCAATGGGCGGGGAAACTGCCTTGAGGCATTGCTAGTTAAAGGATCATCCTACCCCAAAGGCAGAGTCCATGGCTTTGGCATACTCCAAGAGAGCAACAAGCACAAGCAGGCACCCGTATGGTGAGTGCACCTTTGAAGCAGCCTCACCTCCTATTTTAGTGAAAATCCATGTGGGAGGGTGATTTTTCCTTGCTAGTTCTAATCCGGGTCAGGACTGAACCACTGCTGGGATTTCATGCTCTTCTTCAGCACTGCAGATAGGACCTGCTTTAGACACACTGTGACCTCTGATGAAGGAAAGAGCAGAACAGCATTTGGGAGGCAACTTGAAGTTGTACCTTTCTCTATTAGTAGGTTTAAAATTCCAGGAAGTTTTGCAGTTTGTGTTCTGGTGGTTTGCCCCTCAAGGTCACTTCAGTGGCTGGATCTACATGTGGATTAGATGAACCCATAAAACCACAAACTTTACCCTTGCAATGGAGCCATGGTCACCTGCATTTCCTGCAGCAGGGATGGATACTTTTGCTGCTTCTTGCCCCTGTGTCCTGACCTTGGGATCGCCTCCAGAGCAGAGCTGGGCCACCTCAGCTACTTGGTCTTAACCCTCAGCAGCCAGAGGTCAGAACTGCCTCAATATTTATCCCCTTAATCAAAGCCATCCCATTGGGTGGAACGAGATGGACTGGTGAGCCTGCCTGGGGCTGCATACACAACTCTGGGTTTACGGCTGGGCCCTTAGAAACAGGAGAGGGAACTGTGCTCGTGTTCTAGCATTTGGTTTTTGTATCCAGAAGGACTCTGCAGCCCACTGGCCCCTTTATGCCCAGAGAGTACGTAGGAGCAGGGGGGAAAATCACCAGATGGGATGCTGCCCTATTCCCCAGGGCTTCCGCCGAGCAGGAGCTGCTCTGTCTCCAGCCCCATGGGTGCCCGGGGTCCGCGCTGCCCGTCTCTTCCTCCAGCCGGGGCTCCCCTCGGAGCATCCCCGCTGCTCTTGCCCCTCTCCGTTATCATCTCAAGGTGTGCACGCGTGGGCAGCGGGGGTGAATACCGCCACCCCGCACCCTTCCTCCCTGCGTCCTTCCATCCCTTCATCCCTTCATCCTCCTCCCAGAGGCGAAGGGAAGCCCAGATGTTGGCAGGCCCGAGCCGGGTTCATCTGTTTCACATGACCCAGCGCCAACTGCTGCTCGCTGCCCTCCTCCCTCCTTCCTCCTCCTTCCTCCCCCTCCTCCTCCTCCTCCTCCTCCTCCTCCCTCCCCGGCTCCAGCCTCGCAGCCTCGTAGCGCGGCAGCGGCCC
>NW_008239288.1:1240493-1253392 GCF_000691975.1 Corvus brachyrhynchos
GGGCCGGGGCTCCCCTTCCAGCCCCGGCCCCCGGGGAAAGCCCAGCCGCAGTGTGCGGGCTGCTCCACGCCCCCTCCCTCCATTTACCTCAAACGGAGAGAAATGTGGGCAGCAGCTGCTTTCCCTGTCCTTTCCAAAAATGAAAAACCCAACCCCAAACCCTTGAATTGGGTGGGCGAGTAAAGGAGCCGAGCGCGGCGGCTGGGGGAAGGAGACGGTGTGTGTGGGGGAAGAGAAGCCGGTGCTGTGATTCCTTCCCCCCTTCCCAAGCAATCTGGCTGCCTGTCCCCACTGACTGCCAAGATGGACTGCTCCTTCCCTTCCCAAATGGCTGCAGCAAGTTTAATGCAGAGCCGGGGGCTTCGCTAAGGGGAAAGCCCCCGGCTTGTTTTTCCTTTCCCCTGTGCACCTTTTCCTGAGTCGGGAATAGAAAAGTTGCTCCAGATTCAGGGCTAGAAAAGACAAATGTATAGCTCTGCTTCCAAACTGTGCCTGTATGGGAGTGCATCTGCAGACAGGCTCCGCGTAAGGAGGGCTCTTGGCCGCATTGTTACCCGCTGGCTGCTGGGGAGGGCAGGAGAAAAGTTGTTTCAAACCTCTCTATATAATTTCCAGGAGAGACAATTGTTTCTAATAATAGCCCTGGCAGCGGTTTAGCAACACAGCACACACAGATCCGGAGCGATCTAGCGAATCTCTCCCAGGCAAGTCAGGTCGCAGGGAAAGCTGAACTCCCAGCTTGTCGGTGTGGTTTGGGATTTTAAAACCTTGTCCTGAACAAAAACCCCGGCACCGCTCGCCCTTTCCGCCGGCGAAGGGGGTGTGGTGCCTGTGCCGGCGCGCTGCACTTCATGGGCTCGGCTGAACCGGGCTTTCCCCGTGCCTCGGGTATCGGGAGAGGTTGAATCCTGGCTCTGCCCAGCGCCAGCTGGATATCGGGGTGTCTCGGACCCGGTTCCCTCTAGATTGGCCCCCAGGGTCTGATCCCCCACCCATGCGTGGAAGGGACTGTTACCGGCGTGGGCGTCTGTGCCATCTTCCCTGCCCAGAACTGCCTGCCAGGCACCAGAGAAATCCCGGTGGAGCTAAACCCATCAGGCTGATCCCCTTCTCCTTTGGGTGATGGCAGAGGGCCTGCAGGAGGGCTCCTGCCTGCACGCTCACTTGGACCGCGATGCTGACCCTGCCCAGGCAATGGTGCACCAGCTCGGCTTAGAGGCTCAGAGCTGCTTGGCTCGACCTCCCCGGCACAGGTTACAGGTAGTCTGTTCTCTTCCAAGCATTAATATTTGGAAGGTGGTTTTAAGCATCGATGCCAGGCAGGTATGTGCAACATTCTGCAAGAGGGCGAGCTGCTTGTGCGGTGGTTTCTGCAGCCCAGCTGTGCTGCTGAGCAAGGGGGCTGTGGCAGAAGCCATGAGGAGGTAAAGATTTTTTACTTCTTTGTAAAAGAGGGAATATTTTGAAGGGTCTTCAGCTCAGTACCACCTTGTGCTGCTGCTAACATCAGCTGTATCCCTCAGAGGACCAAAAAGGTTGAAGGAGTTGGTGTTGCTCATCCATCACACTGTGTGATCAGTTCCCACAGAAGGGAGAAGTGCACCAGTGGGGCATAGCACATGGATTTATGCACGTCTCAAATAAACATTTTGTTCTTAGGTGAATTTTTGTTTCAAACAACAGGCTAAAAATATGGGATCTCTGCTGTTATTTGGGCATAGATGCACCAGTGAGCCACTCACAACCCTTTTGGGCAAGCTACTCATGTCTCCTGGCAGATTATTTCTGGTGGTCCTGTTGTTGCATGTCTGAACTGGTTATTGCATTAAAAATGCACCTTGATATTTGATGATACCTGTGGTCACAGCATTGGGTTGCTCAGGGCCATAGAGCAATGCAGCATCACTTGATGCAGAGAGAGATCCTGTCAAACTCTTTAGCCAGATCAAGAGCTTCAGCTAGTGCACTGGTTGTTGTTAAGAGGGACAAAAGACTGGGGAAGACTTCCCAAGTCCTGGAGTCTAGTCCCACACATCCCAGGTAATTACAGTGGTACATAACCCCTTTGTTGCTACTGTTATGGTGTGAATAGTAGCAGAAGGCTTGATCAGTTTTGAATACAGCTTAACAGACAGCAAAGGCAAAGTAAAATTGCATGTATGACTGAGGGAGGAAACACTGTATTAGGGAGGATCGGAAAGGGGCTGGGGAGTCACTTAAGTCTCAAACTGGAATCTGTTAGGAGTGTGAAGGAAGGGTCATGCACTGCAAGAGGGATGGTACACGGAGAAGGTATTAAGGAGTCTGTTGATCCAGCATTAACCAAATTTGGGGTCAGGGCTTAGTGGTGTCCCCTGAAGATGTGCAAAGGCACTGTATGACCCACTTCTTGTGAGCTGGATCGCTGGGACAAGCAAAGGCTGCTGTCACGCACAGCACCATGCTTATGCTCAGCTCTCAAGAAACATGGTGTCTTTTACTCAAAACACTCTGGGTTTGAGGAAATCAGGGTTCCTTGTTCTCTGAGCTGCACCCAAAATCTCCATCTAGGTGGGAGCCGTCCCACAAATGTCCCGTCTCTTGGAAAGCTGGGAGGACGCAGTGCTATGGGATCAGTTGTAAGAGCAGGTAACAGTGGCTCCCCAGGGTCCCCATGCTTCCTCGCAGGATGACGTGCACAACTGGCTTCCAAGGTCACTCAGCAATGCCAATGTCCAGTCATCCTTGCTGGCTTGCTCCTTCCAGCAGCTGGAGGAGAGAATTGCCCTGCAGCCCAGTGCAAGCAGAGCATGGCAGCCCAGCAGGCAGCAAGGTCTGACAAGGTTAAGCTCTGATGGAATTGCTTACAAGCCTCCACCAGCTCCAAATCCCAGGTTGTCCCAGACTCTCTCAGGTTCCCTAAACCAGCAATGCATTGCCCAGCATGACCTCAGGGACTACTGCAACTAAAAACATCCACTGATATTTTTTCTGCTTCCAGACTCATAGGAACTTAATCCCTAGCCCTTCTGTAAATCTCAGCATGTGCCACGTGCCTAGAAAGCCACAATTTTGTGGGGCTGCACAATGAGTTAGAGCCCCATCTTCTTTTCTGGGGATGAACCTTGTTAAGGACCAAAAATGACTTTGATTGTTTTTCTCTCTGATCTGACACTGAGAAGGGATCCCAGACAGATATTTGATCAGTTCTGAGCTTCTGTGAGCCCTTTCATGTTGATGAATCGGAAGCATACAAGTTTTGATCCTGTATCCTCTGCTCCAAGTCACCTTTGCTCTCCACCTACTCACGAGTCAATGTCAGCCTGAAGGTTTACTCCTTGCCTGTGTTTCACTCTAGTAGGCTGCCTGCCAAAAAAAGTAGAAGACCCTGATGTACCTCCCCTTCCCAGTGCATCTCTGCATCATGGCTGTGTGACACTCCTCTGAGGCCGCAAGCCTGGTGCCAGATACCCTGGGTGCGTCTCTGTGGGGTGAGGTAGGGCTTCAGCCCTTGCCCAGCCTTAAAGTGCAGAGGAGGCCAGAGGAGCTGGGACCATCTGATTTCCAGTGCCACCAACAATGTTCTTGCTTACAACCCACTTTGCTCCTTTCCTAATGGATAGACAATACTTCTGCTGTTGTCCTGAGCTTCTCTGTGACATTTTCACGTTGTGTGGAACAGTTGCTGCTTCCTCACCCTCAAGAAAAGATCACTAGTGGGTAGCTAAATGCTCTTTTCACCCTCTGCCTGCACTGGTGGGATGAGGTGGGATTTAGTGTAGTAATCTTTGGGAAAAATCATTGAGACAGAAAAAAAGGTAGGTAAATTGACTTTTTTTTACTTAAATTCACTGTAAAAAGGTCCAATGAAAATCTCCTAGAAAGCTGCAAACCAAAAAGAAGTTGATATTCCTATTTTGGCTAGAGAAATCCTTTTTATGTACACTTCTACACGTAGCGCCTAACATTTTGACAATGGCTGTTGAGCTTGCCAACCCACTAGGCTCAGGCTCTAGTGTTTAGATTATTTATTTATTTTTCTTCTTAGAAGTCCCCAGATCTCCCAATCAAAATAAACCCACCCTTGTTTGGGTTTCCCAGCCGTGTGGGACTGAACGTGGCTGCAGCTGTACCACACACGCTGTAAGCGCTGCTGGCATCCTGTCCTTCCCAGCTGAATTATTTCACACAGGGAAGTGCTTTGCAGATAGTGAAGCAGCCACAGGCTGACCCTGGGTTTACGCAGGACAAGCAGGGGATGGAAAGCTGCTGCATCAAGTGAGCAGCTTGGAAAGGCAGCACAGAATTTGAAGCTGAAATGTGGCACCTGTCCTGGAGAGGGGAGTGTGGATAGAGTTCTTTCCACATTTAAACATGGTTTTGTCCTAGCTGTGCATGGGGAGTATCTCTCCTGGCTACCCCCACCCAGGGTTTTGTCAAGACACCCATCATCCCAACACGTGGCTGCCACGTGTGTGCTCACACACTCATTTCCTGGTGAAATGGGGCATGCAAGGGGACAGGGATGATTTAGGGGATGTGTAATCAAACACAGTGCTTCCTTTGTGCACACACACACATCCTCCCCCAGAGTGGAAACGTGCTAGAAAATAAATTTGGGTGGTGACTACCACCATCTTCTGCAATTCTGAACTGCAAAATCCAAAAGAAAAAAAGTTCTGTCTGAAGTGGTCTGGGCTCCCTGGGATGCTTTGCATCCCAGCTGGGGTGGTTATGCAGTCATTGAAGGTGGCACCTGGGCTTGTGCTGCAGGAGGTGGTGGGAACTGGGGAAAGAGACTTGTTCCTCACCGAGACCAGGGAGAACTGCAGGGAAGCACCGATTCTACTTTGCCTTTGTGTTACACCATGGAATGTGTCTTCTGAAATGTTCTGGGAGTGTTGATAGCAATTCTGAGGGAAATCTGCAAATCCAACGATGCTGGGCTGTGTACTCACTTTCTCAGTCCCCTCTCACAGGCACAGCTGATTGTGTCCATGGCAGAAGGCTGCTACAAAATGGGTACTGAGTCCATTGAATCCTGGGAGCTTGGGGCTCGGGGGGTTCCGATCCAGCCGCTGAGTTTGCAGACATTGCATCAGGCTGTTCCCTCTTCTCTTCCCATCCTTAACTCTTCTGCATTGATTCTTCATAGTACTAAAGAGCTGCTGAGTTTAGTTCCAGAAGGGAACATCCTTCCCTGGCTCTTAAAAAGCAGAGGCATATAGTAAAAAAACAGGTTTGTGTTGAGGGGTTTGTTCCAGGTCTCTCCTATGCAGAGGTTACAGACTGTCCATATTTAGTATGTCGTGAGATGTCTGGATGCAGAGATGACCTGGTCTTGCTGCACCAACAGCCAAAGAATTCTCAGTGCAGGTATACAGGTGATACAAGATCCTGGCATCAGTCAGGCAATGAATGGGGGTGTAAAAGCATAGGTTGTGTCCTGAAAGTTGTTTTCCCTTCTTGAGCCCAGAGTGGGGCTAGTCTGAGCTCTGGTCCTCACCAGACACACAAGTGTTCAGCATCAGGAGCTGTCAGGACCAGAGAAGGCAGGTTGGACCTGTTCCTGCCCCTCATGCAGGGTGTGCAGGCAGAGCCCATGGGAGATGTCCCCAGCTCTGCCCCGCTCAGCACTGGATGCACTCGGGAACAAAGTGGGAGCATCAAGGATCAAACCAGACTTCTGCAAGCAGGACTGATTTCTGAAAACCTCTGCATCTCTGAGGATGAGTCAGCTGCTTGTCATCCAAATGTGCTCTGCATCTCACCCCGTCCTGCCTGTGAAACCCAGCTGGGGGATGATGCCCACCCTGCACTGACCCAGTCAGCTGCTGCCGCTCAGGCAGAACCGCTGGCGGCCGCCCAGCCTGGGCACAGCCACAGCCCTGGCTCTCGACATCAAATGTGTGTCAAACCTGCTGATTAGCAGTGGCTGGAAACAACCCGGTGACACATTTCCCCACTGGAAGCATATCAGTTCTTGGAGTGTTATTCAAAACAAGAAGGAAAAAACCAAAACAAACCCAACAGCTCTGTGCACAGATTAACATTTTGCTTTTTCCCCGCCCCCCCCCGACATCTGGAATGACTTTTTTAAGTGTGTTTTCTATTATGTGTTATATATAACACTGCTCAGTGCTCTCTATTGACTCTCTCTGTTACAGTACCTGAGTGATGCACTGCCCAGTGACTTGGCTCCATTGATCAGGGCCACCACCACTCACACCTCCCAATGCTTAATGATACAGTAGGTACAAAACACTCAATGACCACTGAAAGGACACTTCAAGCCATAAATCTTAATTTGTCCTTTAAAAATATTTCACACATGCTTTCACTTCCCCTGCCTTGGGTCACTTTGGTCATCTTCCTATGAACTCACATTGATTTTTTTTTTCTCCAGCAAATCACATTGGTTTCAACAGCAAATAAATTGTCCTGTTTTCTTCTATAACTAAACGAAACCTCCTGCAAATGTGTTCCCAGAAGACTTGAATGCTCTCATATAATTACACCCTGCCTGCATGCACAAACAAGTGATATCTGGGACATTTTGCTGCAAGTATGCCACGTTCTAAGCGTGAAACTGTACAAAAATCTAAAATTTTATGTGAGTTTACAAGGAATTTAAAAAGCCAGGTGTAGGAGAGATTAACAGACGTGCTAACATCTTTGGGAATAATAATAATAATAATAATAATAATGATAATCTATTGCTATGTACTTTATTGCCACACGGTCATTATCCTATGATGACTCATCGTGCTTGCTGCAGAATGTAGTAGGGAATGAACCAGAAGGTGACCAGGAGCCCCTGCAAAGAAGTTGATGTGACTCATAAAAGGCTTCTAAGTCTGTCATTGGTAAAGGATTTCCCTTGTAGATAATTTAGATCCTTTTCCCTTAGATTGTGCTGTGTCCTTTGTGCGTGGCAAACAGGATGAATACAGAGCTCTTCCAGGGGAAGCAAGACCCTTCCAAGGCATATCTTGGTTTTCTTGAAGCACAGCTATGCTCAAAATTTGATGAAGCACCTGTCCCAGGACCACTCTACTCATCCTTGTGCAAAGACACGGGCCTCCAATTTTAGCTCGGCTGTTGATATTTATTTCTTTGGGCTGCATTAGGGACTGGCAACCTAAATGATGGATCACAGATCTTGTATGCAATGTGCAAACATGGGATGAAACTGCAAAACTTGCCTTAAAGGGATTATTATCCAGAAAATAAGTTCACCCTGGGGGAAATAAAAAAGAAAAGCTCACTAAATAAAGATGCTCACAGAGTTTGTCTGAGTTAGATCAGGAGGAGTTTATGTACTGGGCAAGTTATTTTGAGTGTTAACTGGGAAGTTGGCAGCAAGGAAGATTGTCTACCTGTTGTCTTAATAACATAGGTATGAGGGGGACTATTTTCTGCAATGTTTTTTTCTTGTGATAGTGGCAGTTTTTCAGTCTTTGGGCATTAATTTGACATTCAGAGGAAGAGCATAGTCTGGATGAATAGTCCCAAAGTCTGTAAGGTGGGATGAAGCTGTGGGCTGCCCTTACCATTCCCCTTCCACTTCCCATAGGATGCAATCCTTTGGCTGTAACATTTTCATATGGATCAAGTGGTTTCACCAGACCTAAAGATGCCCATAATGTGAACAGCTCATCATCTGCTCTGTAAGAAGCAATGAAACTCCAAGCAGGACTGCAGCTCTTCCTCTCTGACCAAGACTTGCTGTTGGCTCCAGGCAGGAGCTGATCTATCGGGTCTATGAGGCTGTGCAGGAAAGTGTGTCAGGAGAGCATGGAAGCCCCATCCCCTGACTCATTCAAAACTCAGCCACCTGACAATGCTGCCAGCAGGGAAGAGCCCCAGGCTGGCGGGAGGAGGAGTATCTGGGCTGCCTCATTTGCACAATTATTTATTTATTGTTTATTCCCTTCCCCATGCCTGGGTGCAGCCAGCTTGCTGCACGTGCAGAAGGCCTGTAGGAGCAACACAGGGTTCCCAAGTGAAAGTGGAGGAGACAGTTAAAGAATCTCGGTCTGAAGCAAAGTTTTAACTGTTCTGGCGTGCTTTTGACCTAAAAATGCTGGCCCAAAGCAGGTGCCCATGTTGAACCACCTGCACAACTAACCAGCTGAGTCAAGGTTTATCAAAACACACTTCTGCTGTGTGCAGAAGGGGTTTCAAATCAGTAAGGTTTAAGACATCTGTGACCAGTGAATCCTTCAGACTAAAAATAATAAGTAATACTGAAGACTGTGTAACTTCCCTGTGGTCAGCCTCAGCTCCAGAGCTCAGAGGATGATCTGACCAACCATATCAAAGCTCCTACACTCTCCACTCCTGCCTTGTAAATAATGGGGATAATTCTTGGAAGCTGGTATATTTTTAAACTGGCAAATGGTTTATTTCCTTGCCAAGAAAGGGAAGGGAAAGAATTACAAGAGCAAAGGACTCAAACATAGTAAAAAGTGTTCATTGGGAATGCCTTCTCCTCCTGCCTCAACATCAGAAGGCAGGGAGGGTGCAAGAATTTCTTCCCTTTGTATTTGAAAAGATTTAGATCTGTATTATTTTCAAGGAAGAAAACAATACGTGACCTAAACCAGCACAGGCTCCATTCTAGTGAGGAAGCAGGTCTGTCCAGGAAAGGACTTTCTTATCTCAGGATATAACTGAAATCAGGCCTCAGAGGCCGGCCACGCTCAAAGCGGTCATTTAGGCATCTGCGGGTAATGCCCTGCTCAGTTTAAGATGCAGTGTTGGAATTAGATTTCATTCTAACTACACAGCTCAAGCACCAGGTGTTATGAGGTTTAGATGCAGCATTCCTGACTTTAAAGTTCGCCTGAGAGTTATTGCTTGATGTTGTAAATGGACTTAAGGACCGTAGGAGACAGTTTTTCATTTCAGCCCTGATACAGTAAGCCACTTAAACACTTGCTTATGTCACACTGAAATAAAGGGGATTTATGGACACAGCTGTGGGCTTTGCTGAATCAGAGCATTTTTGCTGAGCACTGTTTAGGGGAAGAATGAAAAATAACCTGTGCAGATGTCCCTGGGTGATGCCACAGCCCGAGCAAGGCTGGAAAGCTCTGTGTGGAGGAAGTGAGGAGCCCCTGGGCAGGCCAGGAATTCTTTTGTCAGCTCCTAAGACAAAACAGGGATGTCGCCAGGTCACTCAGCCTGTAGCTGGCCTTAATTTTTGTCCCATCGCTCCCTGTCAGCATCCACACAATGGCTGGGTCGCGCCGTCCGAGTGGTGCTTCCGACAGGGTGACACTGTGGCTGACACTGTCCCACCTCCTTTCTCAAGCAGGACTCTTGCTTTCTAATTACTGAAGCTGTTCTCCTCTCTCCTGACAAACGAGTTTTTGCAGAAATGGTTGCATTACTTGATACAAGCCCTCTTAAACACGTCCCTGTGCAGATCCCCCATGTGATGGGTAACATCAAGCATCACTCTCTTCCTGCTGGATGGGAGAGGGTTTTAAGAGCTGTATCTTTAACAGTGGTTTTGAAAATTTTGCCTCTGTTCACTAATCCATTGGAAAGGACATTAATTTTTCAAGGAGTGGGGTAAAGAGGTGCGCAGGGAAAGCCAAAGGCCTCACACACAATATATTTCTCTGGTCCTATCAAACCTGTGGGACGTGCTTCATCATTGTCAGCTTCTGTTTTCTGGCCAGTCAATCCAGCTCTGGACTATGCATGTGTTTCACAGAGCCTCAAAGCACTTCCGTAACAGGGAAACCCACACTGCTTTAGAAGGTGAAGTCTTGTTAGGCATCAGCCATTGGCTACTTCCCTTCGTATCACCATCGTCCATATCTACAGCGTATCTCTTGGGCCTTTCTTCTCAGCTTCAAACCTACATCTGCCACAAAGTTCCCTTGAAATGGAATACTTAAAAGGTTGTTCCTGTTTATTTGAATACATGACGTCATAGTTCTCTTACCAAAGTACTGCTAGAAGGTGACAAATGCCTGAGAATACAGCTGGGATACCCTTCCCAGGGAAAAAACAACTGGCTTACAGCTAACCTGTCCTGCTCCAGAGCACCAAATAGCCTTTCCCATAAGAAATAATAGCATGAACAAATTTGAATGAAAAAGCATTGTCTAATGGGTTCCTACTTCTTCATACCTGATCCCTGGAAGTGTTCGAGTCCAGGTTGGATAGGGCTCCGAGCAACCTGATCTAGTGGGTGGCATCCCTGCCTGTGGCACAGGGGTTGGAACTAGATGGTCTTTAAGGTCCCTTCCAACACAAATCATTCTGGAATTCTGTGATTCTATACTGGCTTATTTCAGAAAGCTCAGCTCATGTTTGGTACTGTGTTGTTGACCTTGACAGACAGGACAGGCTACATAGACCTCTGCTTACAAGACAGGAGTCTTGGGTCAAAATAAAATCTTTTTTCTCCCCCTTGAAAAAAATAATAACAACACAAACTATTTATCTAGGAAAGACTCGTGGAAATAAATAGTGGAAATGAGGACTGTATTGAGACAGTGAAACAATAGTTTCACCTGACTGTCTCCCATCCTCAGAGCTTTGAGCCAGTGAGGCACAGGTGCCTCAGATATTGCCCATTTTAGTGAAAAGGAAGAGCAGGGGAAGTGAGTGCGTGTGAGGGCTTTGGACTTGGACCAGAGGATGGCATGAGCAGTGCTCCAGACCATGCTCAGAGGATGGCATGACCACTGCTCACCAGTGCAGGGCAGTGGGCAAGCGCCATGGCTGGGACAGATGAACCAGATTAGCACCAACAATTATCCTCCTCCTCTTCATTACATATTTTTCCCATTGAGTCACACCTAAAGGACCAGATTTAAGCATTGGAACAGGCTTTCCAGGGAAGCCCTGGAAGTGTTTGAAAAACAAGTAAGTGTGTCACTTCACAATATGGTTTAGTGGGCATGGTGGTGTTTGGTTGAAGGCTGGGCTTGGTGTTCTTGGAAGTCTTTCCAACCTTAATGATTCTGTGACACTCTGACTGCAAAAACAAGCGAGTCCCAAGGGCAGAGCTCAGCCAGCGCTGCTCCTCACCGAGGGCAAAGTCATCTGTGGCCATGTCCCCTCTCCCAGGTCCCCATCCAGGGTCAACCCCGAGGCTCAGCTCAGACATTCCAAGAACTGTCTCACAGCCATCCTCATCCCAGCCACCATCAGTAACATTTATTAGGTCCAGATGCAGACCAGCAACAGGGAGGATGGTCTGCAAACACATGACATAAAAAGAAAGATAGTCCATTCCTCCAGGATCTTGAAGCATGGGTGTAGGACAGGAGATGGCAGATGGATGCAGGCACATGAAGAGCCAGTGCTGGTCAGTGCAACAGGCAGCTGCTTGCCAGACTGGCCCCAGTTCAGCAAAGTGAAGTGCTGCCACATGCACAAAGCTGTGCAGACATCAAAAACACGCTGCTTTTCCCCCCTCCCTCTCTCGACAAGCTTAGGAGTTGCCAGGATGAGAAGGTGGTAAGAAGTGGTCAAGTGGGAGCAGGGTGTTTATTCTAACAGTTTACTGCAATCAGTGGGCTGTCATCTCTCCCTATCGCCTTTCAGCAGCTCTGTCCAAACAGTGGACAGAGTGACACAGATTTTTGTGGATTCAGCACAGTAATTGCCTCCCATACAGGCAGTGAGCATTTAGGAAAGATTCTGCCTCCAATTATAATTTCTGATGTGATTCAAGGAAGAACACGCTGTATTCTTCTTTATTCCTGCAGTCACCGGCTAAAGAAACGTGCCATGGATATTTATAGAACTGACATTGTAAATAGCATTTGCATTTGGTGCCTTTGAGTTATTTAGTGTGACGGTACTTTCACCAGGAGGGACTTTTCGTTTTGAAAGGGAAAGGTTCTCTTTGGAGCCATTTTCTCCCATCTCCTTGGCTGTTTGTGTTGGATGGAGCAGTTCTGTGGGCAGTTGTGATAATTTAGTGACAAAGTGACGGCTGTACAGGGATTAGCTGAGTGTAGTGAGGGTTTTGGGGCTGTGTCACAGACAGTTTATAGGATTCTCCGAGACAATGTTTGAGTTACAGTGAAGATGAATAGAGAGGAGGGCAGTCATCAGAGCAGTTCATGGCACAAAGCAAAACAACTGCCAGCCTGCCTTCCCTAGGAAACCCATTGTGTAAATATTTGGGTAGGAACCTCCAAAGGAGATTTAAAGTCTTGTGATAAAGGTAACTAAAATGTCCTTTCCTTGAGAAAAACAGCTGCGATTCAGAAGATCCCATGAGTAACCACAAGACAGATTTCCTCTCTGTAGCATCTCTGTATTAGAGTAAACGAATGTATATGGCAGGACTTGCTGTCTCTGATGGACCTCAAAACATTTTGCAAAGGTCAGGATCAGTTTTTCCATCCTCAAGGTGCAGAAGCCAAGGAGCAGAGAAAGAATGCATGCCCTGTGTATGATTGGCCCTCCTGCAGACTAATCCAGCTCCTCAGCCACACAAACACATTGCTCCTGGTCTTCACGTGCCTTACAAGCAGTATTTGTGTTTGGGTATTGATTATATATTATCCCTAGTCTTTACACACTCATGTATATAAATGACAGAGCTTTTTAAAAGCATTCATGCTCAGTTCTTCAAGCACTTGGGGGGTCATGCTGCATGTGCAGGCACTAACAGAAGTGGCAGATTTTCAGAAAAAAATGTGACTTACTGAGATGTTTGGGGGGAAGAAAATGTGTTCTGCATTTTGGCGCATAATTTCCATCTGAGCTTGTGTTAAGTCTGGCCCATGAGATGCTCGTGGCCCATATTCACACCCAGCGCGTGCAGCTCACTGCCATATGGATGAACCGTTAGCACTCAGGAGTGTGTAACACAGTCCCACCTCTTCACATGTCTTGAGAAGCCTTGGAAATAGGAGGGATTGGTGTGGATACAGCAT
>NW_008239288.1:1253423-1266114 GCF_000691975.1 Corvus brachyrhynchos
GAATAACCATGGAACTCAACTAGGAACTCTCACCTCACTTGAAATGTCTGAGTGTTCTCTCTGTTTTGAGCATCAAGGGCATCTTAACTGTTAGGCTGAACTTGGCTTTTTAATTTCTGGAGGTAGGGAAGAGGGATCTTGCCTTTCAGAAGGAAAGTGGAGGACTGTGTTGGTACAGGAAATCTCACTGAGCTCATTGTGAAAACCAGGACTTGATTAGGACTGAACTCCCCTGTTTCCCTGCCACATCAAGTGTCCTCCTCTTCTGACAGGAAGTCTTCTTAACCATTGTTTCTTGTCCCTGTGCTGGGATTTTGCTTTTTCAAGGTGAAGGGAAAGCTATGCCTTTGTGCCTCTTAGTTCAAGTTCCTCTTTGCTTAGTTGTCCCCATCCTTCTCTGGGTATGAGCCTTGGGAAAGGAGAACATGTGGTCTCCCTCCATCCAAACTCGGGAACTCTTCAGCTCATCTTGGTGACCTCCTGCTCCCATCCGTAGGGCTTTGGTGTTGATTTCCTTTCTCTGATTGCACAGGGAAGCAGAAAGCATTCCCTGACTCGTTTCCCAGGAGCCAGCAACAGCCCCATGCACGGCAGTGCAGCAGACAGTGCAGAGCAGCCAATTTGCAGTGTCAGAGGCAGCATCTTTTACCCAGACTGTGCTAAATCAGGGCCTTCTCGCTGTGCTTTGAAATGTTCCTGTTTCTTGCTCTGACAAACTAGCAGAGTTTGTATTGATCCGACGATGCAAAAAAGCGCATAATGTGGGCTTCAGACACCTGGTGGAATAATAAAGCAGAAAGAAGGGAGGGCAGGACCATCATATTTTAGCTTATATTGAATAGGAAGCCTGTCTCTACCTTCTTTTCTTTTCTCTTGGAGAGCACTGTGCATTTCTAAGAGAAATGAAAAGCCTCATGGCTGGGGGAAGGAAACGCTTCCAACCTGTGGACCTGCTGAGCTTCAAGGGATGTTCATGAAATGCCTTTCAATTAGTCAACCACCATGTGCTGCATTTCAGAGCATTGCTTTATTCAGATATTTATTCATGTTCCCAGCTGTTTGCATTTGGGATTTCTTTTAGCAGTGAAAGCACTAAGGGGTTATGAAACTCTGGGCTGGAAAAGCATGGAGAGCTAAAGAAGCTCTGCACAGAAAGCAAGTGCTTTGCTGAAACATTAAAACACAAAGTCAGACATCTCAGAAAATGTTCCCTCTTCCCCCTTTCACCTTCTTTTATTCATATTTCAACTTTGTTATAGCAAATGGAGCATAACACACGAAAGCTGGACTGTGTTCCCATCCCTGCCATCACCACAACAAACTCATTGCTTTATCTCTTGCCTTGGGTAAAGTCATATTAAAGCTGGAATATAAGTGCACATTCCCCATCTTGGAGATGCAGTGGATATGTGGCAGTAAGAGGATGAGGGAGATGTCAAAGCACAGCTCAGGCACTCAGAATTTTATCTGCCGGGGAAGCCCAGTGAAGGAAGCTTGCAGTTCCTTGTGCCTGCATGAACATAATCCACACGACTCTTGTTCCAAGTAGGAGAAACCATTGCAAAGCCCTTCTGTGAGCCTCTGGCGTAGCTTTACAGCTGAGCTGAAAGCTGTTTAACAGTGAAAAATCTCACTCACCAAGTAATACACCTTAGGAGAAACCATATTTTGCATAACATTTCTTACTGGAGGAAATTTTCGTAAGACAATTTACTGCCATGGCAGTAACTGGCTGACATTTATGAGAAGCCTTGTTTTACAAGGTTTTCCTTTGGCTGCAATGCCAGGGCTCCAGTTGTGCTGATGGAAGAAGAGAGGGAAAGCAATGTTATTTGGCATGCAGGATACTCAGAGACGTGCTGATGTGAATAACAAAAAGGGGTAAAATCTGCGTGAATGACATGGGATTGTACCTTCCACAATTGTAAATTGTGCATAAGTTGAAGGGAAAAGCTCATTTTGACTAAAGTTTTCTCATAATACACTCTGCATCTTGCATGGCCAGCTTGAGGTTCAATAGAGTTGTTGAAACATTTGAATGTTTGCTTTGTGGACGGGGCTGGGTGCAGGGTAAGACTCACTCCGATCCGAGCCTAAGGGAGAGATGGATGTGGGACAGAGATGTCAAGAGGGAGGACAGAATCACCCAGAAAAGGCTGATGGGCTCCTGTGCTGAGAGACAGCAGGATGAGGATGATACTGCTGGAGACGGCTGAGGTTGCAGATCCCACGGCAATGGCCACACGTCTGGATTCTTGAATGGGCAAAGTTGATGGAGGAGCATCCACCACTGCCTCCCAGACGCCAGCACATCCAGCCCCATCAGCCACAGGAGCACCCAATTTTTAACCCACAGAGCTGAAGCAGAAAGCTGAACTGCCCTCAGTTAACCCCCCAAGCACACTTCTCCCCACTCTCTGCAAGGCAGCTTTGCATCAGGGGCTCAGCTCAGCTGGCACTGGTAGGGAGAGGTGATGGATAAGGGCAGTAATGCCCAGGATGCTGCGGCACTCATGTCTTCAGCAGTCTGTGACCCCCCTGCCAGGATCCTGTGGACCCTCTGCTCCCTTTTGGTGATGCTTTAGGACTCATCATGGCAATCAACATTATTCAATTGAGCTGGGGATCCATGCAAAGCACAGGAAGGTGCCTTTGTGGGGGTGGGTGGGTCCCTGGTGGTCTAAGCAGAGCTGTGAGACTATGCTGGGTCTGTGCCAACATGGGTCGAGGTGTGCGTGAGTGTTGTAGGGCAAGCCCACACTGGGGGGGGTGCCTGTGTGCTGCCTAAGTCGTGCTGAGAAAGGGATTTCCAAGAGCCAAAGAGGCTTAAGGCGGCCCATATCCCATTAACAGATAGTGGGATTGTGCCTGTGCCTGAAGGGCTTTGTGGGACTAAGCTGAGATCTGTAACTCTGCAAAGCGAAGTTGCTCCTCACTCACGGTGCTCTCTGCAAGAAAGGGCTTAATGCACTGTAAAGGGCTTCTCTCATATCATAGCTCATTTATTTCTTAGGGCCTCAATTGATGGACCTTGGAAATCTCATATAAATCTTGTATATGTAATAGTTTCATTGATATCATTTGCTAACTGTTGTAATAAACTGTGCTGGTATGGAAGCACCTTTGGACCAGTACAATGGTCACAAGTGGCTCCTGTGGTACATCTTAAATAGTATGCTCCAAGTAGGACAAGCCCATTTCAGGATTCAGGGCAAAGCAAACACCTGAGGCCACTCCAGGGAACACCATCAGCACGGCCCAGGGAGGAGCCTGGCTCCTCAGTACCTGTGGCATGGCTGGATCACTGCTGTTGAGGGGCTTGGGGAAACTTGCCTGGATGTCTCCTCTGCCAGCTAAGCCAGCTGCAGAGCTGGAGGCTTCAGTATGAAATGTCAGGACTTCTGTGCTGCAATCCATCCCGTGCCCCCATTGTACATACTGGAACAACCTCCTCCTGGCAGCTGCATCCAAGCAGGCACCAGACGCCGCTCCCTGACAGCTACCGGGGTGGCTGTTCTTTTTCTCCTTCCAGCCTTTTCTTTACCCTGGTGCCAAAAGATGGGGAACTAATTTAAAAAGAAATAAGTAAACACAAACCAAAAGGACTGCATCAAATGAAAGCCTCTAACTTGTGCTGGGGGATACCAGCAGCCACGTGCTGAGCTGGAACACCAAGCACCCTGACACACGTTCCTCTTCTCTCTTGCAGATGACAGAGGGTCGCAGATGCCAAGTGCACCTTCTTGATGACAGGAAGCTGGAGCTCCTTGTTCAGGTAGGAACTGCATGTTTCATCATTTGATAGTTTGCTACAGCCACGGGTTTTCACAAGCGTAGGGAGAGAAAAGGGTTTTCAGCTGATTTTCTCAGCAGCTTCACACCGTGACTGCCTGCAGAGCTCAGGGAAGCTTCAGTAGTGCTGCCTGGGAAGGATCTGCAAAGGCATATCTGTGGGAAGGTCTAATTCAAGATATTTTTACTTTATTCTTTGGCAAAACTGTCCCAGTCCCTGCCAATGAGATAGAAAAGCACCACTGGTCATTTTTGACACTGTTACTATATCCCTTAACTGTGTTTTTTGAGGTACTGCTTAGCTTTGAGAAATGGATTGCATCTGCTTAAAACACTTCCAGCTTCTCTGCTCGCCATCGTGAATTGCTGGGGTTCAGTGCTGGGCTCCACACCTGCATTGGGAACGTGGTTGGCAGCAGAAGACGTTGTGATGGTGCCACAGGCGGGCATTGCTTGTAGGCTCATGAGTCAAACACAAATATGTATTAAAATAAGTCCATGCTCCATCTGCCTTATTTTTTACTTTTGTAAAAAAAAAAGGAAGACTGGAAACAATGAGAGTCTGATGGTGGCTTTGTAAGGATGGGCTGGTGAAAACTATAGCGTCCTACACTTTCCTGACAATTTTGGCTCCTGTCTCGGAGATCCCCAACGGGTTAATAACAAGAATTAGAAGAATGTCTTTCCTTTTACAAAGGCTTCAGAGCAGCCACAGGCAGCCAAAGCAGCAGGAAATGAAACTTCCCATAGCACCCAAATGCCCTGGCTACAGCTGATAAGATGGGGGGCGGGGGCAGGATCCTACCCAGTACCGACAAACCTGAATGGGGATGGCTGAAGGTGACTTGAATTGCCGGAAGCACATTCAGCCTCGTTTTCTGGAAAGTTGCTTAAAAATACCATTACAAAATTGTTAGTGGGTAATGGTTTTTAAGCACATAGTCATCTAGGAGGTGAAGCCCCTCAGCTGCCCATGACACTTGGTGTGCTCAGAGAGCACCTGGATAACCATGAGTCAGGCCAGTGGGGGAAGGAGAGCAGCTAAATCAGGATGACTAATTAAAACAAAACACCATACTAATGGTCTCTGCATAGGCTGCACCAGGTTCTCTGATGCTTTGCAGCTGGCTGAGGGGAAGTTTAGTCACCTTCATCACAAGGGCACAGGGCTTGGCTTCCTATGTCATCTAAATGCCTTTTCTAATTTTTCTTAGTTCAATTAAAAATTAAAATGGACTATTGGAGAATATCTCTGCTAAAGTACTGCTCAGTATATTAATAATCACAGCTTAAAATATACTGCAGGAAATCTATGTGAGCTGCCCTGGCCAACCTACTTATTTGGGGCTTAATCAATGACAGTAAAAAACCACAGGAAGATGACAGCCAAGAAGCCTGGTCTGGGAAGATGTGTCCCCTTCTGAGGGAGCAGAAATGGTGTCACGTGATATTATGTTTTTTTAAGTGTTTGATCACACCTTCAACTCCTTGTAATCAATATAGGAAGCAAATTGCTCTGTAAATCACACTAACTAGTTTGCAAGTGACCCGTGGTTGAATTTTATTAGTACAACAAATCGTTTTGCTGTTTTCAAGTAATGTGCAAATGGGGAAAGCCAGGAGGGTGATGATGAAAAACTCATGGCCAGAAAAAGCACTAACCTCTGTTTCATGCAGTACTCAGATCTCTGAGCACCCCAGTGCCCCCATATGTACAGGAATGTCCACTGCAGCATCTCAGATGCTTTTCTGGCTTAATGACAATGCTGCTAGGTAGCTTGTACTCAGGGTGAAATCACCTTTAGGTGGAACAGATGAAGATAAAGTGGATGTTTTGGACTTGAGTATGTCTCCGGTATTAATACTCTTTGCAGATATGGGCACAACGCTTCGGTTTGCCTGCTTTACAGGCAAAGCCACCAGCATTGGGGGGGTCCTCGAGCTGCTCCACAGGGGCAGGAGTGGGCTGAGGTTGCCAAGATGAGCAGCTCTTTGTCCCAGCAGGTCCTCAGTGGGCTGGGCTCCCTCTGGGAGCAACATGCGCTTTGCTAGGGGAAATCTCACCAACTGACCCATATTGTTTGTGTCTTATAATGAGATTTCAGATGAAAGTTGTTTTGTAAGTTCTGAGTAGCGTTGTTTTTATTAATGTTACCTTATCTTGTAGCTGAATTGAATTAGAAGCTGTAAATAAAATGTTCATCCAAGCCCAAGCTTCTGGCTGTCACTTCAAAGCTGTATTTTTCCATGAGTGTCTTGCCACGGGCTGGAACAGAGGGCTGGTTTGCTGGGTTTTGCCATGAAAGAGGTTCCTCCATAACTTTGTTGGGCCTCAAGATCTGGACCTGCATTGGCTTGAATTGCTCAGGAGTCAGTCTCTTAAATTCTCATGTGAAACTTCCTTCTTTTCACCAACCTCAACCTTTTTTGGAGGCTTTTCCCTTCCTACGGGAAGTTTAGGAAAGACCACTGGGGATCAGCAGAACTGCTTTCTCTGCCGCAGGTGAGATCAAAATAGCAGCCTAACCTGCATCTGGCTTTACACTGCCTTTCAGTTCTTGCGTGTGTGGTATCAGGTGCTCTGCCCAGTGGAGAGTTCAGAGGTCCTGCTGCTGTATTTTCATAGAATCACAGAATCATAGAAAGGTTTGGGTTGGAAGAGATCTTAAAAACCATCTAGTTCCACACCCCCTGCCATGGGCAAGCCACCTTTAACTAGAACTGAGTAAAGAATTTCTTCCTAACATCTAATCTAAATCCCTCCTTTTTTTAGTTTAAAACAGTTCCTCCTTTTCCCCTCTCTATCTGCCCAAGGAAAAAGTAACTCTTCCTCTTTTTAATAAGACTCCTTTAAGTACTGGAAGGCTGCAATGGGGTCTCCCTGGAGTCTTCTCTTTTCCAGGCTGAACAACCCCAGCTCTCTCCTCTTTTCTTCATGGGAGAGATGTTCCAGCCCTCTGATCATCTTTGAGGTACTCCTTTTTGGTGTAGAAAAAAAACAGCAGAAGATGGTGGGTCTGATTGAAGGAGAGAGCTGGGTACCACTCCTTCAAAAGGATGCAGGAGGGCTCCTGGAGCGTCTTGAAACAGCTTTGGCCAGTGATTCTGGGGAGCTGAAATTATTTCTCCTCCTGCCTCAAGTGCTGCTGGGCAAAACCGGATGCATCTGGGAACAATCAGGGTGTTTGCAAAAAGCAGTGTATTAAGCAAATGTACTCCCTTTCTGTCTGTGAATTAGCTGTGATCAGACTCGGGGGTTTATGAATATGTCATTTGAAACGTATCAATTGCTGAGTAATGAGGACCATACCCTGGGCTGCAGGAGGACAGGGAGTGGAATTGGTGCTTCTGCACACAGGAGTCACCAGTGGCTCAGCGTGACAGCTCTGCCAGGCCAGATTGAAATGTTTCGACACCACAAGTTCGCTCCCAAAACTGCAAAGACCCCTCTGACAGGCCACACAGATATTTCCAGTGGGACCCACCAGGCACATAGGTTTTATTTTCATTCCCATACCCCAAAAGTGAGATTTTGGCTCTGAGGCAGCATTTATAACCCCTTCTGTGAATGTTGGCTTGCTTCAGTGTTGGCACAGAGTGCAAGGGTTTGGGGTTACCATCATCTGGAAAGAGATCCTGGCTTTACTGAATCAAAGGGTCTTGACTGAAGTCTTTTCCTCCCAAGTTGAGCGGCTGCAGAGTGATGCAGCAGCAGCTAAGGAAAAGCAGAAACACAGGCTTTGCAGATAAAAGAAAAGCTTCCCCAATGTGTTTTGTCAGATAAATGCTGAAATTTAGAAGGGCTAATCATAAATGGAGACAGAGGAGGATCATATGGAAATCTCTTCCTGAGGGTCTGAAACTCAAAGGCTGTTTGACTTGGGATTAGGGAGAAGAGTTGTATTTGGTGTGTGTTTCATTTGATAAATGCCTGTTGAAGATCTGGGGTGTGTGGCAAGTTTACACAGTATGATTTTTTGACAGTTTTTTCTTTCTGAGCAGAAGCAGAGTGTGGCTCCTTGGATCTTAAGATCTGGGGTTTTTTTCCTTTCTGCTTGATGCATGTTTATTTTCTAGCACAGTTCTTTTTTTTTAAGTGTTTGGCTTCATCCAGCTGATCATTTTCAGCAAGCAAGAGCCTTTTCTTATTTCTGGAAAATGGATTGCCTCCATTCCCCACTCTCAGCCTCCCTCTCTGTTATATTGTTTCCCAGTGACCGTGTATCATTTGTCTGCTGCACATGAAAGGTTTGTGTTGCTTTATTTAAAGACTTCTGCATAATTGGCTATTCATTCCTTTTCATGTGGGTTTTATAAACATGGTTCTTTTTCTGGGATGGCTGAATCAGGCAGCCTGGCTTGATCCCGGCTCCTGCACCGGCTGGCGGTGCCTGTTATCTGACAGCAGCTCCAGCAACTGTCATCCAAAAGTGTTAAGCCTCCTAATTCTTTCTCTCTGGAGGAGCTATTGCAGAAATTGAGCTCATCCGAGGCTCATAGCAGAGCTGTCTGTGGGGTCTGGAGGCTCTGCAATTCGATTGTAGGAAATATCTGGGCAATTTGTTGCTAACCTTCTTCCCAGGAAGCACTGAGCCTGATTTGGAAGAGCCAGGGAGAAATGGGGAAGTCAGCACAACCCATAGGTATTTTGGTGATTAACCCACCTATACGTTCATGTTGACATTTCTTGAGTAACTCTTCTTGCAGCATTTTTATCTCCCAGCTGCCGTGCAAGTGCACCCAGAAACACGTTAGCAGTGATATGCACAGCCAAAATTAATGGGATGCACTGGACCTCCAGTGCCTTGCTCAAAACCAACTCTGCTTTGAGTGAGTCAGGAATCTTTCAGGAGCCCAGGATTTGTTTCCAGTGCACTTGCCGTGGTTCAGCATCTCATCCCCAGGAACCGCCTCAAAGCCAGACTGGGAGACGCTGGAGCTGTGAGCCAGAGCCGGGCTGGCAAAGTGCCCTGTGGGCTGCTGACTCACTGCCACACGGATGGATGTCACCAGCGTGGCTGTCCCAGTGCAGATGCTCCGTTTGGAGCACACCGGTGTCCCTCACTACTCTGGGATCAGCCTCACTAGCACCAGCCTAAGGTTCGGTGTCCTGGGGAAGCAATGGCATATTTTGAGAGCAATAGCTCCACTAATTATAGCTGGAGGGAGAAATAAAACGTTCTGCTCTCCTCCCAGGAATCTGTTATATTTTTTGCAGTATTTTCAGTACTGCTTGTGATCAAGAAATTGCAATCCATGGGGTTTTATCCATGTTTTGTTGCAATCTCCCTTCTGTATGCCAATGAGCAGGGTGGTTACCTGGGCTGGCATGGTGGGAAAACTGCAAGGGTTCCCCTTCAGGTGGTGCTGAGGCTGGCACCTGCCTGTGTTGGGAGAAGCTGTCTAACTTTGGATACAGGTTTTGCATGAGGACCACAGCGATATATTCCATGCTCAGTGAGGGATAAACAAGCCCCAGGACGGTCTCAATCTCCCTGGGGAAGCCACAATAATTGCAGAAGAATGGGGTCCAGCCCTGCTCCACTGCCAAAACTGGGGATCCTTTTGGAAACATCAGCCCTGGGGCTGATGCAGAAATGCAGCCGTGCAGCCCTGACCGTAAATGGAGATGTTTGGGTGCCAGTAGCCGTCCTTGCCATGCGGAAGAGGCAGCCCCGGTCCCTGCAGCACACCAGGCTCTGCTCCAAAGGCGTTTTTAACTGTCCCTGTGGAAGGAGGGAGCAGCCAGTGGGCTGGGAGCGAGGAGGCAGGAGCGAGCACAGGGGTGAGTACCACCCTGCTGACCCCGCTGCCCTCCCCTACACCCTTGCAGGAGTATCAGGTGAATATATTCTTGGAGTTGCCTATAGGGCATATCCTACTGGTCATGGAGATCTGGGATGGGCTGGTGATGATGCCCTTGGTGAGTGCCCAAGAAAGGATCCCTGCATCCCCTCATCCCACCCAGCCTCTCCACGCCTGCAGTGAAGCAGCTGAAAAATGTTCCTTCAGCTTCATACAAGGACTCAGAATTGACTTGATTTCTGGTGGTCCTCTGAGTGGCTCTCAAGGTTGTGGGTTGGTGTGTTGCTCCTCCAAAGAAACAAAGCATGTTTTGTGTAGGCAGACAAATAACTGGAGACCAGGCTGAACATGAGTGGAGTTTTCTACTAGGGATCTGGCAGGATCTAGTCCCTCACACTGAGAAAATGTGCAAACATTGGATTTGGATCATAATTTAAAATAAATTTGAGCTGAAGGGGGCTCAGTTCTGCCTTTCAGAAAGGAGGCTTTATTTTAACAAACTGCAGTGCTAGGACTTTGGTTTCTTTAGGAAATAAATCCTGATTTACTACAGAAAGAGTGAGACTGTAGTCCAGCTCAGCAAGTGTTTGCAAAATTGCAAAGGAGATGTTTTAACATCTTTGGCATTAAAAATTATGGAGCTCCAAAGCATTGGATCAACTCAGAAGGATCCTGCCAAGCACTGTCTGAAGTAGGGTTCATATCACCGGGACAAAGCACACAATTGCCCCTTCACAGCCTGTGGCTCACGACAGATGAAGAGTGTGAAGCCTCTCTCCTGACAGGAAAGACTTATCCTGGCCTTCCTGTGCTTCCCAGGTTCCTGTTTGAAACTTCTGATCATTTTGAGCACAGCTGCAAACTGCAGATACATGGCGGGGCTTGGTCACCATAGGATGGGGAGAGATGGAGGGGACATTGCTCTGCTAAAAGGGAGGTGGAAGCCCGGACTGGCAATTCATGTCTGTGCTCTCACTGAGCAACCAGTGAACAGTGAGTTAAGAGCTTTTCTGCTGAAAAGTTGTCTCTTCACAAAAAAAAAATATATATTTAGTGCTTCTCCAAGGTAAATGTGGTGCTGGGAGTGTGGTGCTGGGAGCATTCCCAGTCCGCACACCTCCTGCAGACACAGTTGGTGCACAATACCTAGATGTTGTCTTAGACCAGGTAAATGGGTAAATGAAAAATGGACCAGGAGAGCCAGGTGCGCTCCCAAATCCATCCTTCCAGCCTGCAAGGTGTGCCTGTGTTGAGCTGCTCTGCAAAGCCTCTCTAATCTCTCAAAAAGCACCCAGCACTGCTATCCATGGCCTACAGAGCTTATGGTGTCAGACTGGAGGGCTGTATCTTGGGGGTTCAGTTCTCAGCTTAGGCTCCGCTGAACCAAGAAGTCCACAGAAGTCAAGCCTCTAGGGGAGAGTGTTTGCTTGAAAATGGAAATGGAAGAGCACAGGGGCAGAAAATAAAGAAATTTGATGTGCAGAGCTGGGGAGTGAACAATTCAGCTTAAGAGCCAGAGGGATCTCAGGCAGGATGAAGGTGGCAAAGCAGATAATCTCAAGGTTGCCCTTGATTATGAGGGCAGAACTGAAAAGATTTGGGAGAGGAAGCAGAATTAGCATCTCAGGGGGAAATCCTGAGTTCAGAAACTAGGGGTGAAGAGCCTCTGCTGTGCACCCTGGCTTGGCTCCATTAAGAGCAACAGAGTGGTGCTAGTCCAAGCTCAGCAGCTCCCAAGTCTGCTGGATGCTCCAGGCTCCCTGGAGCTCACGATGGGTGAGAATGGACATGGCCCCTGTGCTACAGAGAGCATTCCAGCGATGGAGCTTCCACAGGAGAACATTCCAACAAGGCAGCCTGTGCAGAGCAAGCTGGCAGGTAATGCACATCAGTGAGGGTCACAGGGAGCAGGATTTGAAGAGGTCAAGTAGGGTGCACAGCTGCAGGCAGGGATCAGCAGTGAGCCCAAACAGATAGGGAACACAGAGAGCCTCCAAGGGGATCTGCCATGCAGGAAGGTCAATCTGGTCAAGCAGCTCTAGAGAAAGCAGAGCTGTGTCTGGGAAAGGCAAGACTGGAAATTAATGAAACCCAGCAGGGATAGTTCAGCCCATCCAGATTCGTTCCTCAGCATAGGCATGGGAGGAGCACGAGCAGAAGCTGGGACAGGTGGAGGCAGGGGGCAATAGCCGCTGGGAGCAAAGCGTCCCCTGAGAACGTGTCGGGTCAGG
Source organism: Corvus brachyrhynchos (assembly GCF_000691975.1). Taxonomy (NCBI): domain Eukaryota; kingdom Metazoa; phylum Chordata; class Aves; order Passeriformes; family Corvidae; genus Corvus; species Corvus brachyrhynchos. The sequence continues at coordinate 1,265,252 of NW_008239288.1, forward strand.
ACTGACCTTGCCGAGAGCAGAGGTACTCCTGTGTCTTGAGGAAGTTAATTGGAGGGGAGGATGCTTCCCTGGTACAGCAGTGCTGCACATTCCCTTCATTCTGAGCTGCCTGATGGCTTCTGAGAAATGCTTAGAGCTGGTTTTCCCCATGTGCCCCAAGACTGAACCTGAACCCTGCACGTGTGCCAGGTGCCACATGAGGAGCCTCAGGAAAAAGACTCCCACAGCAAAGTACTTACAGCCTCATAAGAAAATGAGCTGGGAATGGCAATCATTGCCCTCCGCAGAGTGAAATGAGGGTGTGATTTCCAAAGGCCTGCATAATCAATATCCCTATTATCAGTCTTCCAGAATAAATTGCTTTTAAACTAATACAGGCTGGGGAGATATCCATGAGCTGTCAGGAGAGAGATAAGCTGAAGACACATGTTTATTCATACTGCATATGCTGAAAGCAGGATGTTCTTTGCAGCTGGCTAAATGGGGGCGAAGATATTCAGCAATTTTTTGCAATTCTTCTGCTAAAATTTGTCAAATATCCTTAATTTTGAGAACACCTGGAACTTTTCAAACTTACGGGGGGAGCTGATGAAAATCCCACTAAAACATCTGGTGAAGGGAGAAAGTTATTTCCTTTCCTGTGAGGTAACTCCTGAAGTTTTGCAGAACATCAGCAATTTAAATTGTCCTGCCGACCTCCCACCACATACACCAATACAGGAATGGCACATCCAGCATCTAATGGGTCTGCTACAGAGAAAACATCTCACTCACTGTTACTTGGGAGAAATTCAGAAATCCACTATTGTTTCTGACTGGCTCAGCTGCTCTGTGGCTTCAGTGGAGCTTTTGTTCAGCCTGGA
>NW_008239288.1:1266981-1329441 GCF_000691975.1 Corvus brachyrhynchos
GCGGGGGGTTTTTTTTCCAGCCGGGCCCTCCCTGCCAGTGTCCAACAGTGGCTGTGAAATATGTCATTGTATCCCATGAGATGCTGCTCCAGCCATGGACAAGCCAGTGTCCCCCAGCCTTGCTTCCCCCACCCAGGGACAACTGCAGGATCTGCTCAGCCATGAGGCACCAACAAGCTCAACAGTGGAAATAAATTAAGTTTAGCAGCAGGACAATGAGGCTGAAATGCACAGAGCTCCTCCTGCTCTCTGCTGCTGCTCCTTCCCGGTGGAGTAGCCCTTGTGCTGGTGCCACATCACAAGCCAGTGTCCCCCAGCCTTGCTTCCCCCACCCAGGGACAACTGCAGGATCTGCTCAGCCATGAGGCACCAACAAGCTCAACAGTGGAAATAAATTAAGTTTAGCAGCAGGACAATGAGGCTGAAATGCACAGAGCTCCTCCTGCTCTCTGCTGCTGCTCCTTCCCGGTGGAGTAGCCCTTGTGCTGGTGCCACATCCCATCCCTTGCCTTCAGCCCCAGCCTGTCTGATGTGTTCCATGGCAGGCAGTGGTGAGATTAATCTCTTCTAACTTAAGGCATAAACAGTGTGGGTGTCTGTGCCTGAGCCATGATTTTAGAGACGATGGAGGGAAGAGGGCACTTGTAGGGCACAGCTGAGCTCATCCTAAAAGGGATCATCTGAAATGAGTCATGCCCCTTTCTCTCCTCAGCTGCAAAAAGACTCTGCAATCAGCTCTCATAGGTATTCACACTGTGGGTGGTTGTGTGTGGTCACACCAGTCCTGTTCTGGCTCCAGCTCCTCCTTTCATGTCCTCCTGGCCAGACAGGAAACCCAAGGAGATCAGAAAGCGCTAAATGTGGCACAAGACAGAATCTACCTCCTGGAAGGTAGTGGAAATAGAAAATTATTTTTTTTATAGCATGGTCTGAGCAAGCAATTTTGAAAAATAATAACAGATGTACCAGAGATGATTCCAGGAGATATTGAACAGTCCAGAGGAGTGTAGCTCAGGAGAAATGATGAATGAGGCAGCATAGAAGATTTGCTTTTGAGCAAGGTAAAAAAGGTGCATTTCCAATTGGAGCTAGCATTTCAGGATGGAACATTTCCCTTTATTGCTGCCATCAGGCTGTGCAGCACAAGTATGAGGTTGATAGTGAATGGGCGAGCAGCTTGATTGTCTAAGCTGCGTTACTCAGCTTATAGAAAATAGTTTTCTATTCCCTTTCCTTTTCAGCCTCAGTGGATGCAGCTTAGACAAAAGATCTCAACTTTCAACCAGAAGGCAATTCCTTCAGCACAGCACAGTGAGAGTTTTGGCCACAACTGAGGCTGCTGGGCTCAGGGGCATTGCACATAATGAGTAAAAAGGGTCTTGACTGTCTCACTGGGAAATTATTTCCTTTCCCTTTCCCTTGCTGCAAGTAACCCAAAGCAGCAGCTGACCATGGCTGTGTGGTGTCAGGTGGGAACAGTTTGCCTGCAGCCACAGATTCAGGCCACGTAGTTTAGAGCAGCTCAAACCTGTGCTTAAACAGACACAGGTCTGAGCATCACACCTGACAATGGCACCAAGCGAAGCAAAGATGAGCTGGGTCTGGCACCAAGGTGCTACTAGCAAAGGCTGCTGGGTCTAGTTCAGCCCACCTGTGGCACAGGAGGAAAAGTGGCACCTGTGACCACATAGAGGGGACAGAAGGCTTGGAATGGGCAGAACAGGCATGCAAGGACACCATGCTGCCCTTTCTGAGGGAGACCTGAGTGTTCCTCAACCCTGCTTACCTCACCTCTCCCTCTACAGTCCCGATCCATTCCCTCTGCTTTTGTCCAGGAGTGTGTTTTTTTAGGCCCATTCTCTCTGGAATGATGCAAAATGCCATCCTCAAGTGTTAGAGCAAATCTCCAACCCCCAACCCTTGCCATATTTCCAGTGTGTGGCTTGTTGCTCCTTTCTCTCTCTATTTTGGAGAAGTGCCTGATGATGGGGAAACTTTGGGCTCTGTGAAGTCAAAATGGATTTGTCTCTCTCTTTGGTGGATGATTTCCCCGATTTCCCCTCCTCCCCCAGGGCTGCAGTAGCTTGCTGACAGCAGCACAGCCATGAGTTGGGTGCCTGGAGAAGGAGCGAGGCAGTCACTGCAAGCACAGAAAGGCTGCCCGTGGCACTTGTGTCAGCCACAATACTGGATATCATCAGAAAAACCATCAGCTTTTCTAATTTTCAGGACAAAGGAGATGGCTCTTGGCTTATAATTGGGTCATGCTTTAAAAAAACCTGCATGAGCTCATCATAAGCAACAAGCTGTACCCCTTCTCCCCTTATATTCCTGCCCCGACCTCTCCCAAAGAAGCAATCCTTTTGGATGAGAGGTTGTTAATACAGATAGGATGTCTTTTACTTTCCCATCTCTGTGCACTCAGACATGGCTCATTACTGTTATGTTTGAACGAAAACACTTCTGTTATTACCTTTGCTGGGAAACTGCCCATATTTGGGGAGGAAGAAGCACAATTCTAAATCTGCCTTGGGAGGAAGCTTCAGTCTCTGTTCCGACTTCGAAGATATCTTGGTAGCAGGTCAAACCAGATTCTTGGAGGTAGAGCCAGCAAAACATACCAGCTCTGAAAGGTTTTCACCTTTGGGAAAATTGATTCATAGTACAGATTTTGGTTTAATGAGTCATCTCTATTTTGGAGTCTCCCCTTCTCTGTGCAGCCTGTCTCCAGCATCCCCATTAACAGAACAAGAATAATCTCTCCTGTGCAAGCAGGCAGCAGACTAACACTGCAGCCTGGTCCCCATCACATCTGCCTTCAGGAGCCGCCATCCTCTTTATCCCCTGGAATAACACAGGCCGAGTAGTACAGGCATCCCCTCATATTCTCACAGGCACCAGATACATTTTGGGCCACTGGGATCAAACTGCCAAGCTGCAGAGGTACCACTGGCTCATTGCTGGGTGTATAACCCTGTGGTTGCAGTGCAGGATGGAGAAATTGGGGGTTGGAACAGGAGGCACGGCAGTGACTAAATGCAACCTGACGAGATCATGAACAGGCCAGCAACTTCCAGCTCATCCCAGCCCTCCTGGCTTGGCAGCCCAGACAGTGTTAGAGACTTCAGCTTGTCAGAGTGGATCTTGTAAGATATATAACTTACACTGGTCTCCTGGAAAAGGGATGAATGAAAGAGATTGCATCTGCCCTTTTTAAGAATAAAATAAACCAAACCAGCCAAGCCATTTTCACTTCATTTCCCCTCCTCACTTTGAATCCAACTTCAACCAAACGGCATTTAATGCATAGAGTTGTTCTGACCCACGTGGTGATGTGGGCAATGCCACTGCTCATGTTTCCCCAGTCCCTCTGATGTGTATTGGTTTGTTGTTTTATTGGTTATTGTTTGTTGCCTTTATGCCAGCATGCATGCATCAGTCCCACGCAGCCAGACCATTGCATGGGACGAGCCTCCCACTGCTGAGCAGCTCGAAGGGAAAAAGAGTGTTTGGCTGTGGCATTGGCTTGTGGAATTTCTTGATTACCAGAAAGACTAGTTTTTGGATTAATTTTGTTCTGTCTTTTGAGGACATTTCAGCAGTAGACACCTGATTAGAATACCTTTCCTCTTGGGCTGTGTCTTTAGTCTTTCATCCCTATCACTAGTGGGCAGGGGATGAACAAGCCTATTTCATGATGTTCAGTTCTTCTAAACTTTATCTTCTCTTTTGATTTTTATTGTCTTTTGAGCAACAGAGAGTTTATATGTACTAATGTGCTTTAAAGAGGAGGAAGCACCATCCATGCCCCTGACCTTGTTCATCTCATGGGGACTGGATGCCCATTTCTAACGGCTTCTCACTCTGCTGGTTCCCTCCACTCTTCTCACAGCCACATAAACTGGGAGCGCAGACAGCAGCTGGGATAACCCTCAAGCCCCAGGGATTCCAGTGTCTTTTCTCTCTGTACCCATGTCCCTTTCTCAGGCCTTCTTATGCTCCTTCAGCAACCAAATGTGCATCTGTGTGCTCCACCGCGGCTTTGGGTCCAGGCTTTGGGATAAGGGGGTGAGATCTGTCCCTGGCAGGACATCATATATTCCTGAGGATGGGTACCCCAGAGCCAAATATTTCTAGAAAGCAGGATGGTGACTTTTATATGTATCTGGAATTTTGTCAAATTATTCAGCAAATGTCACTAAGCTACAGAGACATTGATGGTCAGGCACATTTGCTATGATTCAGAGCTTGTCACAAGCATTTTGCACAGCTCTAGCTCTTGGGCTCTAGTGAGTAGTTTTAAAGCAGTCCATTCCCTGAAAAACACTATGGAGGCAGAGAGCATGAATTATTATTTGTTTTCACTGTGTGGACAGTTGATCAGTGACAGATGTTTCTAATTGCATTAAGCAAGTGGAAATAATGAGAATTAGATAGCAGATTCTCCAGGAATTTACATTTAGATTGAGTTACAATTTGCTCTTAAAGAAGCAAATTCAATGTAGATGCATTGGTTCTTCAGCAGAATTGGGAGACAATTATTTTTAATTATTATTTGATTACTTAAAAATGAGCTGTGTTACTATACTTAAAAATATTTTACTCAAGGGGATGACTTAATATATGCACTTTATGTCTCCCTTAAAAGATATGGAATGATGAAATTGTTCATCAACAAACATCTCCACCTCCCCATCACAGTCATATTGAAAGGCAAATGAAGAACAGAGGCTGCCAGAAGCCCGTCTCACAGTGCACAATTTGGCCAGTGCTGGGATGGTGGTGATCGCATCAGGCTCACCCAAACCGTCTGCAGCCCTGACAAATTGAATTAAGTTGCACTGATGGAAGACAAGCTGCATCCCCCTTTGGACGCCATGCTCCGCTGGGCTTGGCAGGAATTCCAGGCTGATAATCCCCGTGCCGTGCATTTCGTGGAGCTGAGGCAGAGCCAGGCGAGGCCAGGCAGAGGTGGGTGCTCAGGCTGGAGCAGGGCAGGGGGCGGGCAGAGCCTTGGCACGCAGGGAGCAGCAGCATCTGCTGCCTCCAGATGACACAGATCTGACAGTTATCTCCCCATCCATGCCAAGAGGAAATGAGCTGTGGTTCAAACCGCTGGAGGTTTTCCTTTTGGGGATCTCTCTCACAGCTTTTTTTTATTTTATTTTATCTCCTAGATTTCAAGTTCAGCTTCAGACTCAGAAATGTGTGAGTCCCCTGTCAGCAGAGGAGGGATTTATGTGCAGTGCAGATTATTGTATGTCTCTGTTTAGCACAGAATCCAAGCTATAATATTTTTTTAACCAACTAGCTGGCTCAGCTTTTAATTTTTTTTTCCTTTTGCCTAATGAGAGCCTTATCCAGAACTCCTTGAAGTCAGAGTCTGTCTATCAGCTTCAGTAGGCTTTGGATCAGATTTCACATCACTGATTCATTATTAATTACACATCTGGGACTCCCTTTTCAAAGAGTTCATTGTTAAATAAATTCACTTTTAGACATTACAGACTTGGCATTCTTGTGCATTTAATAAAAGTCTGGCAAACCAGCAAAGAGCCATAGGCCAGCTTCTCTTCTGGTATTGATGGATGAATCTCCACTGAGCAGCAGTGGTTTATACTATAAGGATATAACATACCCCTTTGCTCTCATATAACTACTTTCTGTCTGAAAATAAGTCTATGTTTGAGAATTTTGCCTTTTCTGGAATTTCTCCTCTCTTTTTATAACTTTTCCTACCAGCAAGAGTTCCTCTGTGGACTCAGACACTGCAGGGTGAAATATATTTGCCATTGAGTTTCTTTTCTCTTCAAAGAGATACTGGCATCTTTTTCCTTGGACAAACTGCGAACCCATATTCAGAGCTTCCTGGGAGAGCAGACAGGCAGGCAGATGTTTTCCTGATCCCTACTGCAAGTGGAATGGACCTAGGGTCTTTCTACAGGGTCTTTCCAATAGTCCTCAGTAACGTAGTTCAAGTCCAGACATTGAAGTGACCAAGGAGCTGCTCTGGAAGCTCCATTTACAGAGGAATAGTTTTGGCAGGGGAATATGTAGAAATAAAGGTTTTCCTCCTGAAGTCCATTCAATAGGAGGCTATATCCTAGGTGAAGAATGACATCTTGTGTTGTGATTTAATGGTACAGGGTATTACTCCCACTCCGCAGCTGATGGGACAGGGACCAGCAGCCCATACAGGTGTTTCCTGTGCTGCAAGGATCTCCTGAGCTGCACTCAGCTCATCCTGTGCTTTTGCAGGGCTGCCCAGACACAGGGGGAAAATGGATTGAGTGAATCCTTTTTTTTCTCCTGATGCCAAATCAGAGTTTGGCTGAAAGGTCCTGGTTAATACCAATGTCCAAATAAATTGTGAGGATAGATTCAGATGACTGCTACCCATTTTCCAAAGCTTTCACTTAGTCAACAACTATTTAAGGTATAAGGAAAGGAAAACCAACAGAAACTCTACTCCCACTGTTTAAATAATGAAGCTCTGAATGTTGATCAGAGGCAGACATACACTGAGTCCATGGCATGCTCCCAATGCAAGGGATAAAAACCACCACACAGTTGTGGAAGAGTCTGTGGAGGAAGAGAGAATTTTGACGCTGGAGCACTTGAGCCCCTGAAAAGTCAAAACTAATTCCCTACTACAAGTGAAACATCTCTCCTGTTTTATCACGGAGAATGACAAAACCTTTTCCCTGCCCAAATTCACCTTCCTCAGTTTTTCAGAAATCACATTAAATGGGATTATTCTCATCACCTTCATGTATGAAGTGCAAATCTTTCCAAAACTGCAGCCCTTCAGAATTAGAAATTATTAAGTAATTTATTCCTTGCCATAAAGCAAGTTTTGGGGTGGGTCTACAGCCACCTGGTAGGATATGACAAGGGAGAAATGAGAGAGATCTGTCACACAGGCAGTGTGACTGCTGGCCAGCCAGCAGAGATGCCTTCAGTTGCCAGGGGCCATCAAGACCTCCAGCATCATTTTTGGGAGGTCTTTGTGCTTCCAGCATCTGCCAGCAGCATGACTGATCTCCAAGCTGGCCCAGCTTCTGAGGCTTTGTCTCTGTCACTCAATGAAATGTACTGGGGACAGCCTTGCCCACACTGCTGCTGTGGGATCTGCTCCTGCCCATCTTCCACATTGGGTTCAAGGAAAGCAGGAACAGATACAGTTGCCTAAGCACTTTGATCTCTTTTTTTTGCAGTGAGGACGTGTTCTGGGCAAGACCCAGAAAGAGATTTTCTGGATGCTGGCAAGAAAGTTCAGCCTGTGCCCAGCAACTCCCTGTGCTATGCCACTGCATGGCACACTTGGGCCTTTCCCCATACACAGGCCAAGGATCCCTCCTTTTCAGAACCCAGGCTGCCTTTATTTGCTTTCTACCTTTCCTGCTTAGAAAAATTTCCTCAATTCTCCATATTCTCCAAGTTTCTCCTTTCATGGTTCATTACATTCATTGGCTAATTCTGCTATCGCCCCAATACATGGGTCATCACCCACATTTGTATGCACTTAGATTTTCCACTTATTTTCTTAGTAGCTGTTTATCACTAACAGTTTCTACCCTGCCTGAATTCTCTCCTAACCATTCCGTCTTTTTTCTTTTTTATTCTTTCTTTGCAGAAAAAAAAAGATGTTTTTTTTTTTAAAAAAAGACACTATCTCATCTGGTCATTCATTTCACCCTCCTCCTTTGTAATGGAACTGGTTTATTACCAGCACTTCTTTTTACAAATATCAGGGGAAATAAGCCTTTCTTATCCTGCTATGGAGGATAAGAACAATTCCTATGGTGAGCAAGTATTTTGCATTCTTTTCTTTTGGATTGTGGCCAGTTGTCATTTCTCTCCATTGCCTCCTCATTTTTTTATAGGGGTCACACTGTGACATTGATGAGCCTGGAGTCAGGAAAGCCCAGCATTCTTGTCCCCTTCCCATTCCCCTTCAGGCTTGCCTACAAGGCATTAGAACAGAGCTGTGAGGAGGGGGGACTAGTAGGGCACATTTAGGCTCTTGACTGTCCTGATGTGGACCAGGGTGATTTATCTAGAAGTGGAGGCAGGACTTGCCTGTGCCCATGGTTTCCCCATTGAACCTTGATCTGCTCCTTGAGGGTTTCCCCATTGAAGTTCAGATCATTGAAGAGCAGATCAAGGTTCAATGGGTTTCCCCATTGAACCTTGATCTGCTCCTTGAGGTGTCCTCTCCCTGTCCTTCTGATATTGACATCGACAAGTGCTGGATGTGGTGAGTGCTGTGACTGATAGAGGGGACCAGACCAGAGGATCCAGGCAGCTTCCTTGCTGTCCCAAGGCATGCTGGACATGGAAAACTTTGCTTCTTAGGGACACACACGGTTGACTTCATATATAGGCTGTGAATGTATAGACTCAGTAGGAAAAACTGCAGAGTCACTGAAGGCAGGGAGAGTTTCTGTGCTTCTGTAGATGAAAGGTTGTTGATTTTTCCCATTCCCTCTGAAATAACCACACTTTTACCACAAGCCTAATCCTTGGTTATATCCCACACCTTGTGCTGACTCAAGAAGCCAAGTCTCCTCTTGGGTGCTCACCCAGAGTGGAGGAACCCTCTGTCTTACAGGACAAGGTGTATCAGACCCTGCCCCATGGCCCAGTAGAGTCAGGGTCCTGTCCCAGCCACTGCTCTAGTGAACTTGGGAACCACACTCAGTCACAGATTAGAAGCCAGACTACCAGTGAGGAAGTAAGTGGGGTAGCACTGATTTCCTGTGCCTTGAGAGCTGGACCTACACAATGCATTACACTTCTATTTCAAGTACTTGAAGTTTACTACTTGACTTCAAGGTTAAAGCAGCTTCCTTAGCTATCCCATTTCTCTCTTTCACTGACCGCTTGACTCCCCATAACACCTGAGCTTTGCCATCAGGCACTGAGCAATGTAACCAACATCTGGCAAGTGAAGTTCAGCCTCTCTCTCCTGACCTGTCTGTCTGATGGGTAGTATTTTCATAGTATGCTTTACATTTGAGTGTGTTAAGCAAAAAGCTTCAAAACATTGTGGTATGTTTTTAATATAGCAACTGTGCAATATACAGAGATAATTAAACTGATGCGAACATCCAGGAAGACCAATGTGCTTCAGCTCCCAAGTTCTTTAGGGGAGGGAACTCTAACATTGCTGTATATATGGAGAATCTATTAGTGGAGTCAGCTCTTTTGACTGCATCCCTAAGTATAAGTACAGGTAGAGAAGATGAATGCACAAAAGCCCATGCACCACTGTGCTTCTGGAGGCACTTACCTTCCCTAGTCTCAGCACATGAGGATGTGGCTCTTGTCAAGTTTAATTCATTTCCCTGCACTCACAGTTGCTGTGTAAAATAGAACAGGACAATTTAATCCTATACATCCTAGCACTATTATTTACTTTATTTACTTTTATTAATGTTAGGTTCGCTAGCAGACGGGTTTTTTAATAAATTATTTTAATGTGTTTAGAAAATGTGCTACAAAAATAAGCATTCACTTAGCTTATTAAATATTTTCAGTAATGAAGAAGTGACTATGGGTGAGGATGGAAATAAAAGTCCCTATTCAGGAGAGATTTTTAAAAAGCAAACAGAACATAAGAATGCAACTAAGCTAGTATATCTTGGGAAATTATTTTTCCTTTTCCACATCAGCAATAACAGATCCAGAGCATTTCCAAGCACCAATTTCTGTAGGCTGCGTAAAGGGAGATGGACATTTCTACAGTTGATTTGAAACTGGATGAACTAGAGCACTTCAGAGGTTTACAGTCGAAAAGATAAATGGATTGTGTGAGCTGTCCAATTTCATTATGTGCCCTAGCCAAACTCTTTCTTTAATGTTTGATAGAATTATGATCAAATATTTCAAAATAAAAATGCTGACCTCTGTAGAAATTGTTGTTGACCTTGTCAAGGTAGGTTTAATGCTTTAAAAGAAGACCAAGAATCTCTCAGTGATATAAAACTTCAACAGACGCTACCAAATCGAAATATATATAGAAGGCAGCTGGTTATTCACACTGGCCGAGTGCTTATCAAGCCCCATTGTCAGCTGAGTGTGAAATGGATTCCTGCCCAGAAAGCTGGCTCTGAAGCTTGCTTCATGTTCAAAGTTTGATTTGCCACATGTGATACAGTCAGATGATTTAAAACACAATTGACTTTCTTGAAGCAGTTGACTACCCTGCTTCAAAATTATCTCCAGAAACGGAAAGGCAAGTACACATGAAGACCCTAAATACTTTAAGCTGAGCATTTACAATACCGATTATCTGAAAAAATTTGGAAGTGCTTTCCTAAAGTAGGCCACCTCTCTTCCAACCCAGAGTGCTGCAGAGAATGCCATACCCGTGTCTTTTTTCCTTTGCATTAAGACAAGAGTTTGAACCAAAGCCCTGTACACAAACCCTCTTAACTCCCCAGCATGTGCAATTTGCATCTTGAGCTGCTTCAGTTTGTATTAATTTAGCACCAATCTCCAATTGGAGAGCTCCCTCTAATCTGGCCTCTGCATCTATCACTGCTGCATGTTATGTGCAAAGGAAGGTGAAAAATCCTCTGAGACCCACAGTTCTGTGATAAAACCATGAGATTTGTTTAGTCTCAGTAATATCATTGCTTGCTTAAATTGATTACAGATAATGGCAATGAAATCCATCTCTGTTGCAGGGGCATCTTCCACAGGTTAAATGCCTTTGTGTTGAAAAACGAGACTTTTCTGACTCTTTGGAAGGATGAGGGAAAGCATAAAGTGTTGCCTGGTTACCCAGGCTTCTTTGAGGCTGTGGTAGCGTGATATGCTATGACCTTCTTCAGGTTACTAGTGCTGATATAGGCAGTGCTGCTAAACCGTGGAGATCCAAGTGCCAAATACACCCAGTCCCAGCGATCTGGAGATCAGGTGGAGTGGGAGATTCTGAAGCCACTGTGACCTTCAAAATCGGGGTTTGCTTTGAAGTTTAGATACTTCTTTCTACTGCTTATATGAAACTGATGGCCTTAAACCAAGGGAAAGTCCTCCTGTGTGTGGGCATCTTCCTTCTCCTCTGCTGATCTATCATCCATATTTTTCTCATTTATAACATACAAATCTCATAGATGCTTCATGTATGAGGAGATGGGAAGCTACAAAATAGATCACTAATACATTCAAGATGTTGAGGATGATTTAAAGGGCTAGTGAATCTGATCATCATAGCTGGGAATGGGTTTTCTTTTGCTCTAAAGGAACTGAGTTTGCTTGAAAGTTGCTTGTTTGGGTCCACATAAGTGAGTACCTTTATTTTGCACCAGTCCTTCTGAGTTAGTGCCTCATAAGTTTGCTCTAAATTCCCTGAAAGTTAAAAAAAATCTCAGTCAAAATAGTCAAATTTGGGATGTATTTTCATTAAAACTGTATTAACCCACAGCATGTATTTCTTGATGATACTGTAAAACTTCTCATGGAGTTTGGAGCAGCCTCCTGAAAATACAGTATTTGCTGGAGTAGGCACATAGCGAAGCAAGCAGCCAGCCAAGCTTGTCTTCAGGATTGTCTTGTAAAGGTCAAACCAGATTCGATGTTGTGTTAGGTTTTGGGAGAAACCCAAAGACAGATAATAGAGGAAGGATCTGTTTCTTCCAATAATCCAAAAACAAATCTAGAAAGTTTAAGTAAAGAATAATAAAAGTTGCATGCGCAAATTGACTTGGGGCGACTTTTTAACTTGCTTCAGTGATATTTTCACAGCTGATTAGATGAGTTGGCAGTAACCTTGGCAGTGCTACAAAAGCCATTTTTACACCAGTCAGCATAAGGAATTCCACACTTTCCATCAAATCCCTCCAAAAAAGATGTCTGCTTTCCCTTCCAGTCTGGGTTTGCTTCTGTGGTTGGCCTTCTTTTCATTCAGTTCATGCTCCTGGCCACAGTTCAGTTGGAAAGGACTCAAGGGTGGCTTGAGTCCTCACATGAGGTTACCCTGCATGATCTTTCTTACTGCCCAGAAAGATAACCCAGGGGGATATGTGAGGATTTTGACCACATTCCTCTGGAAATCCTGTGCAGAAAGGACTGCTTGTGCATGCACAGACCAGCGCTCCAGCGCATGGGAGGTGCACTGGGGGACACTGGACCTGGCACAGATGCTCCATAAAGGGGATGTGCATCGAGCCTGCACATCCAGACTGCACAGCTCAGAGATGCAGACTCTTGGGGGATCCCAGGAAGAAATACTTTACAGTGTGCTCGTCCTGCTGGCACCCCATGTGGTCAGGGCAGACCAGGACAGTTTGAATGCCAGGCACAGCATCCTTTCTCTCTCCCCAGTCCTGCAGGAGACAGAGAGGCAGGTTCTCATGTGGGATGTAGTGCACTAAGCCACCAAACCTCCTTGTTCTTCAGGTCTATGGAGAAAAAAATATGTGATCAGAGCCAGGGCCAGCCCTAAACCTGGGCTTTTCCTTCTGCCATCCTCAGCACATCAGCCAGGCTCTTTCAGCTGTATGTAGCGACATCAGCTGTTCCCAGTGGAGACAAAGGACTGGAGCAGGCAGAGGGCTAAGGGAGGGAAGAGGGAAGTGCTGAGGCTTTTGTTGTGGATGAGAGAGAGATCTGAGCATGGAGCAGATTTCCTGTCCCGGTACCAGTTGCAGCTGGCTGGCCTCTTTGGACGCAGTCACCTGAAAACTCTGTTGGAGTAGCGGGGCGATACAGATGGCAAGGGAGGAATGGGGTCACTGGGCATCAACAGAGACCCCTTCTGAATGGGGGAAGAGTGCAGCTGCCTCTGTGTCAGACAAGAAGGGGAGGAGGGATACTAGAGACCCAAAAGTGCCTTTTTCATCCCACCAATTGCTTCTCATTTTGCTTTTGACTTGAATTTGCCATGCACACTTGGCCAGCTCATGCTTTTGCTTTCTGTGACTGCAAAATTATTTAAGCAGATTCCCATTGCTAATATGTAGGGGAATCAGAGAGTATCAGCAATGCCTTCTGACTTAAGATATGGAGTGTCAGGTATCAGCGGAACCCAGAAATGCAGCTATCTGTGAATATTTCTGAGTCAACTTGTCAGTAGAGTGTTTCTAATCCTTTTACCAAACAGATTTTTTTCAGAAAACGTGGGAAATTTTTTTGTCTATTTCTCTCTGACCTTAATAAATCTTAATTCCCACAACTTGCGGGTGTTGACTTTCCAAGAAAAAACGTCAGTGTCACTCTGTCACCACCCTCCACATTCCCGAGGCAGCTGCTGGAGGCAAGTTCTCTCCTTTGCTTATGTAAATGAAGAAAAGAGATTTTTAGAGCCAACCGCTGACTCTGGGAAGAAGGTGCTGCCTGTGCCAGTGCGAGCAATGCTCCCGCCGCCGGTCCCCAACACTGATGAAGTTCAGCTGTTCCATGATAAAAAATAAGGCACTCCCTCTCCAGGCATTTTGCATTTCAATGAATAATTTTTCACCCAACTACATCCCAGCCTGCTTTGATTATGTGCACTTCATATACTGACATAATAACATGGAGTTGAGGAATAGAGGATCTATCCCAGAAGGGGAATTGCAGCCCCTAAAGCCCCAAGCCTTCAGCCTGAGCAGTTTTGTACAATATTGTTACCCTGTATTTGGATGACACAATGGCCAAAAGGGCCATTACTGGGTATTTACACAACACTACATGGAGTGACTTCAGATTTTTCTTTTCTTGGAAATGCATGAAATGGGTTAAACAAGAGGATGACAGAGCTGTTGGCAGACCCAGTTTGATGAGAATTGCAAGTGAGGGACAGTTCAGTGGCTCCTGGATGAGAGAATTCCGTGTTCTGTGCACAAGGAAGAAGGGGAAGGAGTTACAGTCCGTGGCTATCATGGGGCAATGCACTGTCTAATGCACACAGGTGAGCATGGAGCGTTTCCTGGCTTTCAGCAGATAAGGCTGCTGACCACTGAGTATCAATGTCCTGAGGAACAGAATCGTAACACACAGGGCCTATGTGGGTTTCTTTACTGCCCTTATCTCCGTGGTGTTGGAGGATGGGGTCGTGGCTGGTTTTAGCAGATGATCTAATTCATGGGGAGGACCTGGAGTTTGCTTCATTAGCAAATGCTCCCCTCAGTGGAGGGGAAGAATTGTGCATGAAGCACCGTTTGGCATTTCTATTTCCTCCTGATTACACCGCCCAAGGCTCGAGCAGACCAAAGAAGAAGCGCTGTTCCCTGCCTTGTAGGACTGCACCGGGCACAGCCATGGGAGGAATTGCTCTGCATTCATGCAAACCATTCCTTTTCCACCTCACCTCTCCTGCTGATGGACTGGCCACATTGCACGCATTCCCCAGCTTACACTGCAACTCAAGCCACCAAAAATATATTTTTCAAACATTCAACCTTTGACTGTTGAGCAAAATTTGACCAAATCAACAGGACTTGAGAGGCTGGTTTGAACAAAACGCACTTCACAGTCCATCCTGCAGAAACCAAACCCATTCACAGCCAAATGCCAGTGGTTTGAGTCCTGGAGCCTGGGCCTGGCCACAGCTGGGTTAGAGCACAAAACCAGTGCTAAGCACCAGTCCTGCAGACAGTCTTTATCACTGGCTTTATCAATCTTTATGCTTGGCTTAACAGTGTCCCATCTCTGCATTCTTGCGCTATATCACACTGTAAATCGCCCCAGCAAGGAGACAGTGGATGGTAGCAGTGTTTTTAGCCTAATGAGATGAGACATTGCTCGGCTGTGAGTTAAGTACGTGGTTACCACAGCTCAACATGTGTCTGTGCTGGATGGGTTTGGGCGGCATGCGTCTGTCCATATGTTGAAACATACATTACCCAGAAACCTTCTGCCACAGAGAAAAGGGAAAAGCTGTGACGTGGGGGAGGGGGAATAGATAGGCTTGTTTGACAGTTAATAAAACAATGAAATATACTTTGTGTGTGCCTGAGTTTCTAGGGACTTACCAGCAGCTGCTAATACCATGTCATCTGTTTTTTATTCATGGCATTGCTGGACTGTGGATAGATAATCTCTTTCTATAACTCACTCATTTCTAAGCTTAATGGGAAGCTGTCACAGAGAAACATGCTCCTCTGCCAAAGGTGGGCAGTCTGTCTTTCCACTGGGGAAACACATGATTCCAGAGTTCCTTGCTCTTCTCAAATCCCAGTAACATTGTCTTTTAATTATATTGAATATTTAATACTGGAATGCTTGTGTTTCTGCTGTATTTTCCACAATGACTGACAGAAACAGCCCATTCTGTCTCTGTCAGACAGAGAGGTGCTCCATCCCTCTGGTCGTCTTTGTGACCCTCCTCTGGACCTGCTCCAACTGGTCAGTGTCTTTCCTGCACTAAGAGCTTCAAAGCTGGATGAAGAATTCCAGGTGGGGTCTCACCAGAGCAGAATAGAGGGGCAGAATCACCTCCCTAGACCTGCTGGGCATGCTTCTTGTGATGCTGCATAGGACACGTTTGGCTTTCTGAGCTGCAAGTGCTGGATCGTGCCCAGCTTTTCATCCACCAGTATCCCCAAGTCCTTCTCCACAGAGCTGCTTTCCATCTCTTCATTCCCCAACTTGTATTGATACCAGGGGTTTCCCTGACCTGAGCGTAGGACCTTGCACTGTACCCTGTTGAACCTCATGATGTTCCCATGGACCCACTTCTCGAGCTTGTACAGGTCCCTTTGGATGGCACCCCTTCCTTACAGCTTGGCAACAAGCTTCTCCCAGGCTATGAAATCCTTCTGCCCAGAAGGCCTATTCCTTCTCCTTCCATCCTGTGGCCAACACATGCTCATAGCATGTCAGTATTATCACTAAACCTGTGTGACACTGACTGTGGCTGGTGTTAGGAGGCACCAAAATGGGATCAGCATGTTACCTTCTGCTGCAAAATCTTGCTTTTCATCACCTGTATCTCACCTCCTCCTTTTCCTCTTTTCAGCACTGGGGAGGTCTCCCATGAGCAGAGCTCAGCCTGTTCCTCCTGTGGGTACAGCAGCCCATATTAGTGAGCTCATGCTAATATGAACTCAACCAATAAATCCATCAAGGAGAGTTGAAACTCTGGGATTTTGACACTGAATCAGTACGAATCATCATTCCTCATGTAGCTTCCCTTTTGCAAGGAGCTCTCAGGCTTGTCCTTCCCCTCCCTACTTGCCTTCAGTGTTCTCTGTGCTCTATTGCTGTTCAGGGAAGTTGCCATCATGTCTAATTGGGAAGAGACACCTGTAGAGTGCCTCTGTGCAGAGATAACTGGAGTGCACGGAAGAGAGACTCATCCCCTGTGGTTAATTTGCCAGTGCTGAGTGCTCCTTTAAACAGAGCCAAGGAGATACAGACAGAGCTTGGGCATTGTGTGCATTGAAGTTTTCTTGCTGAGGGTTTCACTAGCACAGGCTGTGCCTGTGGTTTGGGCGTGGTGTGGAGTGGGCTCTTTAAGCAATGGGGAAAGGCAAGGGAGACATCCCTGAGAGTGTCAGCCAAGTGTGATCCCATATGGGCCTTCTTGTATTGCCTTTGGTGCCTTTCCATAATCTTTCTTCATGGCAAGTTCAAGTCACAGAGCTGCTACTGAGGCTCAGCCCTTTCCCTGCCACCTCCTGACACCACTAATAAAGATCTCCCTTTCCTCTAAGTCATTATTTGAACAAACTTCAGCTATTTTGGAGGGCAAGGAGGGAATGAGTTTACTGCTTCAAGCCTGCAGGGTTGCAGAAAACCCCAGCCATGTGGTCGCTGTGCTCCTCACTGCTGAGGCTTTGTGGATGTATGGCATTATCATTTCAGACTAACCTCTCCTGCATGGCCCAGGGAGCAAGGAAGGATGTCTGGGTCATTTTACTAATAAGGAGGCAGCCCCTAATGAGTCCATCTCTGCTCCCCTGCCTCTCCAAGACAGAAGGAAGAAACCTCAGAGTGCTCTGAAGTCAGGCTTGACTTCACAGCAGAGTTGTCTGCTCTGCAGAGTATCAGGAATCCCCTGGACAATGTTTTATGCCATCATACCTGGCAGGTGGATCCTGAGGTATTAAGTTTTGTGGAAAATGTCACGTTTGCATGTCCAGGAAATCCAGGCTGCAAAATGTAGCTTGTTCCAGTCTGGAGTAGGAATTGGGGAATACAAGTAGGGGTCCAGAGGCAGGAAAGCACTCAGGTTACTGCCATGCAGAGAAGCCTCAGGGACAGGGTTTGGCTAATAAATGGCCAATGCCTGTGCCAGACACTCACATACACAGGAGTATGGGTCCCTCATCCTTTCCTCCTGACAGGGGTAAGCACTTACAGAAGAGCAGACTCTTCTTCCCCAGGGCCACAGTTCCAGCATGCTGGGACCACAATAAGGTCCCTGCTGATTTCTCTAGTAACAATAGCAATAGATTTACAGAGCACTGTTCTTTACATGCCTTTCTGCAAAGAGGGTCCTGTAGCAGGAGGGAGCAGCAGGGGATTCCCTGGCTGAATAATGCTGCTCTGACAACCTACATCACCAGAAAAGCATGTTCAGCCCTCACTGGTCCAAAGGATTTCTCCTGGTGTTCCCCATCCCAAGTTCAGGCCAGCCAGCTGCAGCTATGACGTGCCCCACAGGCTGCCTTTTGTGATACAGGTTACATGGAAGATGCCGGGGAGGTGTGGGTAGGAAGGGGATGAAGAGCAGCTGTTGCAGAGGGGTCTCCACACCTGCCTGGCCAGCTCGCAGGGCACTACAGTCCAGCTCTGTAGCTCTGCATCATTGAGGACATGGTTCAGTTTCTACTCTGAATGCCACCTGTTACCCTGATTTATTCCTGTGGGATGCACAAGGCGCATCTTGCTGACCATCTGATTTTATTGAATTCAGAAGGTGCCAGGCCCACTTTCTACTGATTTCCCCACGCTCAGAGACCAGTCCCCATCTCCTTCAATGTGTCTGTGATGGAAGTTTTATTAATGCAAAATTTTCCCTCTGGAAAATGAAGTCCAGAAATTAATAATGAATTAAAACAACTTGCCACAGGCATTGCTAACGAGCTCTTTGTCTGCGCAGCTCACATGAAAGGAGGTCATTGCTCAGCCGTTCCCATCGCGAATGGCAAGAAGATTAACCACTAACATCGACCCTGTGTGTCTCTCCTGAGACAGCAGGACAGGCTGCAGCTCAGCTTCTGCCTGGCTGGCTTTTCCTGCCTTATTCCTGCTTTGCAGGTTTGTCTCGAGGAGTCTTTACTACCTGGAGAAACACCTTCCTCCCCTCCCCTCCAAACACTCAGGTTGCCCATCTGTGTTGGGAGGACACCCAAGTCATCCCAGTGGAAAGGACAATAACCTTGCAGAGCTTAAGGGGAGAGAGGAAAGTAATCTTGGAGGGGACTAGCAGGGCTTAACTTCACTGCCATAAGCCTCTTCAGGGACTCTGGCCCAGTAACTAACCTGGCACTGCTCCAATGCTGGGTGTGCATCTATTGTTCTTTTCCCTTATCTTGCAAGGCAAAGGGTTATCCTGCCTTATCTGCTACCACAGGCTTTGGAGGAGGCCCCATGGCAAGGGCACTGGAAATTGTGCCCCTGCTGAGCCTCGGGGGGCTGAGCTGGGAGAGGAGCATCCGCATCTGGGCAGTAGAGATGGGAAAGCTGTCACACCATGCTGACCACCTCTCCGTGGCTTTTTCAGCCTGGTCTCACTCAGCAGAAATAAGGAAGCACCACGTTGCATTTATGCATCCAGGGAAGGGTGGCTGAAGGCAGGTGGGTTCGGGTGCTGCTCCTCACTTGTTAGCTGGGACTGGATGCAGCAGTGTGTGCAGCAAGAGAAGTTGAGCATCACTTCTTCATGATGTGACTGAACAGCAGAAGAGACTTGCTCCCTTGTCCAGTGTTCCTTGTGAGAGTGTTGTCTGACTGCAGCAGAGGAACCCATAACTCCCCCATGTCCATGGGCAGCCAGTTACACATCAACTGTTGATTGCTCTGTTCTGCTTTCTTGCAAAAGCTCAAGCTGTACCTTCCATGTGCTTAACCCAACACATTGGGAAAACTCTGCTGTGTTTGGGGCATGAAGTTTTACCACTCTTTCGCACCCCTGACGTCTCAGGTGGGACACCCAGCCAGGCTGAATGATGGCTCATTCCCTTGCTTAGCAGCACAATTGCTCGTTTATCAAATAACTGAGTCACACAGAGCACTGGGCACCAGGCAGTGACAGCCACGTGGCTCCCAGCCTGCAATACTCTCCAGCATGAGGATGCCTGGATTCACCTCCACCAACTGCCCTCACCACGGCCTTGGCCATGGAGGAGTCAGTCCTGTGATGCATTCCCTCCTCTAGTGTTAGCCCTGGGCTGGGTAGAAATCCCTTTCTGGTGCAGAGAGAATTTGGCCCAGCAAGGAGAGAAAAGGGCAGGGATCCTTGGGCAAGGGTGGGGAAAAGCAAGGCTTCAAACTGCACGTCGATGGGAGGAAACAAACCCTTCTTCCTCTCTCTCCTTTAAAAGTTTGTGCTTGTTTGCCTGTTGTTAAGCTGAAAACTCACCCAATGCCCCAATAAGTACCTGCACTGAGCCTGTGTATCTCTGAACTGGCAGTCTTGCCCTCCTCTTCATCACAATATTTGTGTATATCATAAGTCAAACTGTAGCTTGCCCTTAAAATGCTCTGACAAAGTGAGGTTCATCTTACAGGAGACAGGGATGATGCAGATGTCCATCCCACCCAGCACAATACCAGGAGAGAAGTATCTTAGGAGTCTCCAAAGGGACTGGTGTAGCTGGTGTGCTCTTTGTTTGGGTCTTTGATGGGACTCACAGGGACAGGGGACCTGACTATGATCCCATGCCTGGTCCACTCATCTCTGAGCACCGTTTGGGAGCTTGTTCAGGAGTGAAGGTCAATGCAGTCACCAGCGCTGTCATAGCAGAGCCTCCAATATTTGTGCCTGAGAAGTCTGACTTGGGAATTAAAATGAAGCTGGTTGCATCCCACCTATTTATTATCTGCCAGAGTGTTCCTCCTACACAGCAACTTCTCTCGTATTCAGAGGCTGCTTCAAGCCAGGGCTGCATTTAGGCACAGCTATTGCTTCTTTCTTTGCTGGCATAACCTAGAAACCCCCTGTGAATTGGATGTTCCCCACAGGGTGGGTAGAAGATGCTGTAATGCTCATATGAATGCCAGGGAAATATACAGAGAAGTGAGTTTGTCCCAGCTGTGTCAGATAGAGTGATAGTGCTGGGTTTAGGGACATTTTCAGAGAGTCTGAGAGTCTTATGAATCTGTTTAGGAGTTAGGTACAAATCAGGGGTTTTCTACTATAGTTGTGTTTGTGTTTATAGGACAGAGCAGTCGATTACAACAGCAGGGTTTTCATGTCCCTGCCACCCGTTTTCCTCACAGCATCATCATTTCACCTCCGTTTAACAGCAGGTTCACGTCTGGGGTAACTGACTCAGCTGCTTGGCAGACTTGTTGGGGCAGTCAAGCCTGCAGACAGTTTTATTTTCACTGAGGTTTGCAGCACAGAGATTTGTAGACCAAATCCTTATAGGCAGTCGCCAGGGAACATTGTTGGGATCTCTGACCCCAGCTGTGCCAGTGCTGCTGTAACAATTGCAGCTCTGGGATCTGGGGCAATTACAGGCTACAGTTACCTGGATCCTTTGTACTCCTGTTTCCCACAAGTGAGTGTGCTATTGCCAAGTCTTCAGAAATGTGGTTGGAAAAACCAGAGCACAGTAGAGCAGATGAAAATTCATCGAGGCAGGAGTACATATTAGAGTTAAAAGACAAATAAGGTTTTGCAGTAAAGGTAGTGATGAACCATGCTCTGTTTCTCTGAGCTTGGCTTTTATTGTCTTACAAAGAGTATTCTGAGAGTGTGTGCTGCTTTCCTTTCTTTCCTTCCAAGTGCCTAAATTTGAGGATGCATCCTTATCTCTATATGACAAGCAATACTGAATGGGAAACTATTTTGTTCTGTCATTTACTTCCCATTTGGTCCTGTCACATCCTATCTTTTGGCACTGTGTATTTTCTTAGTGTTATGAGCGTATATCTATGCTGTGTGTGAGAGAGTGGGTGTCTGAATTGTGTTTGCAAAGGTCCTTGATAAAAAGTTTTAACATCTAAAATTATCAGAGAGGCAGGAGTGAGCTGGTCTTGGTAGATCCGAATGCTGGCAGGCAGCAGATCATCTGTCTGCAGAGACATTAACTGCTGAATAGGTCAGAATTGCCAGGTTTTTAGTATTTACCTAGGAGGGAAACTACTGCTCATTTCAAGGAGCTAATGTTCCTTGCAGATTTAGCTTGAACACCAGAGGGAACATAAAAGCAACAGCTGTGGAGTAGTTTCAAGGATAGTGTTTTCCTCCTCAAGCACAGTTCAGTTCTATCCAATTCTCCTCATTAATCACTTTCTTTCATTTTTGTTTTTCAGCCAAAGCTTTTGGCCAAGGAGTTGCTTGACTTGGTGGCATCTCATTTCAACCTGAAGGAGAAGGAATACTTTGGAATTGCATTCACAGATGAAACGTAAGTGTGAGAAATCAAAGACCTAAGAGGCAACTCTTGGCAGCACTGTGTGCAGCAAGGTCCTAGACCAAGGTCTAGGGAGGCAGGGACCAAATTACCACAAAATTTGAGGTTTTGTCTCAAGACAGGCCATATCTACCCCCAGATTAAACAACAAGAATAAAATTTGCGCTGGAGAAACATTAAAGGTCTGCCAAAGGCTATGATTAGTCCCAGACTGTGATCCTTCAGTGGTACTGCAGCGCCCTGTTACATTTTTCCAGCTGTTTTCTCTCAGGAGGTATGCCGTCCTTGGCATATGGATTATGTCTTGTATGGACACCCACCTTGGTTTGCAATAGGTTTTTCCTTTGTATATTAATCAGGAAGAGGCTTCCCACACCCAAATCATCTCGAAAAAACAAATTTCAAACCAATGCTGTGTCCCCAGAACAGCTGAGTCAGCGGCATTGCTGTCATGAGCCAGTTCCTCTCTCCTACTGAAGTGGAAGGGAAATGTGAATTATCTGCTGGAATAATGATTCAGGATCGGGTAATCAGAGGCTGCTGGATAATTGCACAAACATATCCGCATTCATCTCGGCAGCAATCACCCCTCTAAAGTCAATTCCTTTGGCAAGCACCTGCCTTGGGCAGCCTGAGGCCATCTCAGGACACAGCTCCCAGGATGGAGGAATGCTCAGCAACAGGCACATGCAGAAGCAGGACCCAAATCAGACAAGACCTCAGAATCTATCCCAGCTCACTGACTTGAGTAGCTCAGCCCTGTAGGAGATCTCCAACCCAACACAAATTAACGAGGTTAATTCTCCAAGGAGCAACAGTAGGAGGCACTGGCCTTCCACAAAGCAGGAGGAGAAAATTGCTCCTGCCACAGTGTTTATTCTTGGAGAGAGCAAGTTACTCAGTGGGTGCTCTCTAAGAGGCACAGGAAAGCCATGAAGGGAATCCAAAGCACACTAGGAGATGAAAATGTTCCTTTAAAAATCCCAAGAGCACAGCTGAGAAACAAGGCACATCTCAAACTGTAACCAGAGACCAGCTGAGCAAGTCCCAACTCTCAGTTCAGCTGGGCGGGCACAGGGCTCCCCTGGGAGTGCAAGGAAAGCTAATGAGGAGATATCAGCAATTAGAGAGAGCCCAGCCTCCCCTGGAACTTCCAGGTTTAACTGTGTGAGCAAAGATCTGGGTTAGCAAGGGAGGAAGTGTGAAAAGCTGACAGAGGTTGTCAAGGCAGAGCTCAGAGCTTGGAGATACATGGTGGGTGCAGATGGATGTGCACTGTCCAGGCAGGACTCAAAGGGTTAGGTGATGGCATCCACTCACTGGGTCACCTTCAGGCCTGTAGATGGAGCAGGGTGCTTTTCAGGAGATGCTCAGCCAGCCCAGATGAAAGATTTGGGGTCACCCTCATTAAATGAAGGAAATGCAGCCCAGAAACAAGCAGGAAGTCCTAGCTGGTCTGAAGCTGGTCTGCAGCCCTTCTGCTGTCCCACAGTGATTGTATCATTTGCACTGAGGCTTCTTCAATGCTGTGAAAATAACCTTGAAAAAGTATTTCCTCTTCAGTTGTAAAATGCTTTGAATAGAGTTGGCACGAACAGCAAACGTTTTATTTGACTGAACACAGCAAAAGAATATACTTGGGGCCTTGGGACAGAGTCTTGGAATAGATGTCCCGAGTCAACTTCAGAAAATAAACAGGGCTGTCTATACCACGGATCTTAACCTGCAGTGTGAAATGGAAGTTTGAAAAATCCCTTTTCTTCAAAAAGTAGTAAAAACAGTCTTTTAATGTGCATTTACAGGGCACGTAACACAGACCTTTAGCTAATACAGACCAGGAATGCAAAAAGAAACCCTTTAATTCTGTGACAGGCCTTCAGGGACTTCCTTCTCTTCACTCTCCACTGAGTTTCTATGTGCTTTACTTGAAGGGGACTCATAACCAGCTAAAACAGAACATGCCTGGTTCATAAATGTAGTTTGAGGTTGCCTAAATTGCAAGTTTAGAGAGAAGAAAAGCCGCTAAAGTATTAAATCAATTCTTCTATTTAAGAGTACAAGCTCTATGAGAGTAATTTACTTAGAAATTATTTGGACTGGGGATTTCCATTCATTAGTTGTGCTCTATCATGACAACCTTAGAAGAAAATCAATAGGAACAACCTTTCCGTTGGCAACTTAATAGTTTCTTGTAATAATATAGGGTCATTACTGCATTCAGCGTGACTAAAATTAGATTGTCAGACCATTATGGAGGGGAGAATAACGCCTCCTATTTTAATGATCATAGGAACATTTTATAGCGTGAGCCATTAACTGCAGGAGAGCACAGGTCAAAAGGGTGTCCCTGTGCAGCACAAGGGGCCAAGCTTCACAGGAAGCCAGAAGAGCAATATCCTGCTTGATTAAAAGTGAAAAGGGATGGGGAAAGGGCTTGGGTTTTAGTTCAGCTGGTTATGAATTGCCACTAACCACCCTTTCCCTTGGTATCAGCTCCTCCAGCATTCACTGAGACCAGGTGGCCAGGGTTACTGCAGACTCCCCATCTGGGCCATGGACAGGGTTTCTACATCCCTTACTTGTCCTTAGATCAGAGTCACCTGCTCCATTGAGAGCTACCAACTTTTGCATCCCACAGCTCCCCACAGTACAGGGTACCACCCTTCCCTGGAATACCCTCTCATCCCTGGGAATGGGGGCAAGCCTATTTCCACTGTCCAGCCATGTGGCAGAGCCAAAGTGAGGGAGCAGGTGTCCCACATCCGGGTTGAACAGCTGGTCCAATGGAGGGTGCAGCTCTCAGAATAACGTCCTGCTCTGGCACTAGACCAGTTCCTTTATCACCAAGTCCACTGTGTTGCAAAATTTGTAAAGTTAAACTTTTGCGTCTCCATGAGCTTCTCAGCCCCTTCAAAAGTAATTGAGAAAATCTGTGAGCTTAAAGGGCTTTTTGTTTCTGTTGCAATTGATGGAAATATAAATAGTTTATATGGTTCCTATTATGTGAACTGGTCTTTCTCAATGTCCATTCAATTCAAAATGAGTCTGACACTGAAAGGGTGTGAGTTGATTTATTGGTCCAAATACCTTTATAACACAAATCAATGTGGATCCACTTTTCAGAAAACTGGGCACTAAGCAGTAAAACTGTATAAATGGAACCACCTGGAGGCAAAGTACTCATTGATATGCCACCCTTTACTTATAAAAGAAAACAGAACTACTGCACACAATCGACAAAATGGACCCTGGGCACCAAAATCCATATTCAGTCTGTATCCTAAATGGACCCGGTTTCTTTTCCTAAAAGTGATTATGTGGTTGTTATTGACACACCAGTTTAACTGCCAACATGAGTACAACCAACAGAGGAAAATTATCTGGCTTCCTATAGTCAACCTCCCTATAGGTCCCCCAAAACTGTTTGCACCAGTATTTGTGAATACGCTGATAGAAATATCTGAATGAACAAATAGATGGTGATAATGAAACAAAAGCTACTTTGTGTCTCTAAACTGAACCATGAAGGAAATCCAGCTAGACACGGGCATGTATGAATGGGATCCCAGTGCAAGCTGCCTAAATTGGTCCATGAAACTGTCAGGATTACTACATGCCTAGGGTTATATGCCCATACTTTTTCCTGTCTTACATGGGATTGTGCTCCATGAATAGTTCTGCTGACAACAGGAAGACAGATTCCAGAGCAAAGTGTTTTGTGGTGCAATGGCATCAGGGTTTGGCTCCCTGATAGTCCATATTCACAGGCAGATACCAGTGATTGCTCACTGCTGCTGCTCTCTACATGCCGCACATGCACGCTTGAAAACAAGGAGTTAGGTGACAATCTGCAGTGCAGAAGCCCTCAGCGATGAAAGACTGTAAGTAGTAATTGAGTACAGTGAGCAGTTAGCTCCTGGCAGGGATTTAAGTGACCTTCCTCCTCTCAAGGAGCTTTGGATTTAAGCTCCATGCAGATGAGACTAATGAAACTCTTCAACCTAAAAACTCAGCAGCAATTAAATGTGTTATCCAGTACTCAGAACCGTGTACGTGTGCAACATAAATGTGGAACTGGTATGCATATGTATATATATGATTATACCAACCAGTTTCTCCTGTTAAAATGAAACAAAAATGAAAAGAGCAAGTATTTTCAAAATAAGAAATACCTTGAAGTGATTTTTTGTGCTGTGCACCATGGCTTCTCAACCCTTTCTTGTGCATGTTAGGCAAACCCAGACATTGCTCTTGAATAAACACAGAGGTAGACAGTAAGTCCATTGTCAACAACTCGCCCTCGGTGGGAACTGCTGTGTAACACCATCAGCTGCTGGTGGCTGCTGCATTGGTGATACAAATGAAACTGGACAGGTTCTGCATAGGATGTCAGGTTTAGTGTGGCTTTTCCTTGCTCTGACAGCATTTTGCACCATGGCCTACGTGGTAAATGCTCAGGTTGTACTTTGGCTAGGAATGGGTGAGCACGGCTTGTTTCAATCCCATGTATAACTGTGCCTTTACAGTTAATTTCAGCCTTCCTGAGGCCTATTAAAAGAAACATAAAAGCACTTCATGACAAAAAGAATACGTAAAATTAGATTTCAAGATGGGAGATGCAGCAGGAGATGTAGATCCCTCTAATTTTTTTGGTGCTCAGGCTGAGAATCTATCAATGGGAATTATTATCTGACAGCCTGGAGCATCTGCCTTTTCAAAACCAAAACTTGTCAAACTACACATCTGTGCTGAACAACAGGAAATCATGCAGGGGTCCCATACTAGCATGCCAGCAGCAGAAATGATGGAAGGAAACCCCCCTTCACTGTGCTGCATGCCCGGCTCTGCATCCTGCCCAGAGCAAGACCAGTTAGTCCCTACATCCAGACAAGTTAACAAGGCCATCCTCACCCTGATCCCGGCACTGTCCAAGGCTGGGCAGACTTGCCGTCAGCCCCTGTACTGTAATGGAGACATGAGAAGTGACTAGTTTGGCTTGAAAATCTGCATTATATCACCCCTTTCCAGTAGTCACACTGACAGCAAGTCTGTGCCCCTACTACAGAGTATAGGCTGCCCTTTACCTCAAGTGTAAAAAACAGAGAAAAAAATTATTTAAAAACTTTTTCTAGAGAAAAAACTGTCTGAAAGCTAAAATGTCTTGGAGAGAAACATGGGTGTCTAGAGCAGGGGATAAAATAGGCTTTGATCCTTTTGTACACCAAAAGATGTCCAGGATGAGTCTGAAAAGTCCCTGACTCCACATGTTTCACTTGTACCTAGCTGAGACTTAGTACTTCTAAGTAATGCTAAACAGATGCAAAGGCTGCTTAAACTGAATTCCTGACTTCTATATGGCAAAATTCGAGGAGAGTTTCTTTCTAAATGTTCTGATCCCGAACCCATGAGAGTGATGAGTGGAGCTCACCAGTAATTTTGAATCCCTTGGTTCAAAGCAGCTTGCTGTGCTCAGGTGAGCATACACAATGTTCCATCAGGTCTCCAGGGCAGCCCAGAGCTGCCTGGGCAGGAAGGTCCCTGAGCTGCCCATCCTCTTCTGCACCTCCATGTACAGAAATTCCCATTGAACCCAGGCAATCCAAAGCTTCCTGAAAGTGCTACTTTCCCTTTTATTTATTTTTCTAGGAAACATGGAGTGGGGGAGCTGTAAATCCAGTTAAATTGCTACAGGGATGTCATTGCTTACGTTCCGAAGGGGCTTCTCAGTTGCCCAAAGCTCATGCACATGCAAACCCTTGTGAAAGCTTAGTGTGTTTGCTGTACACAGGGTACATTGCTAAGGCTTGTGGCAATTCTAGAAGTTATTTAATGTTTTTTTTTTAAAGCAGGCTCTTTTTTTTTGCCTTTTTTTCATTTTCAGTGGAATGAAGAATTATTCTTGAGGATTAGAATGAGCTGGTGAATAGGCACTGGAATAAAGCTCAGGACCTCTGAGTTCCATTTCCTGCTTTATTTGCTGCAAGATTCTCCCCCAAATCGTTTCAATTCTCTTTCCCCTTGCTTGTCTAGACAGCAGAGTACTGAAGGCAAGGGCTGCCCCTCCCTCTGGGTGAAATCTGGTCAGACTGAAATCAACAGCCAAGAGCTCACAGCATGCAACCCTAGCATCACTGAAGGCAATGGCAAAATTCTGGCCAGCTTCAGTGGGGCCTGAATGTCACCCTAGGTATTTCCACAATGCCTAATTTAACAGGGCCTTTATCTCAGCTGGGGAGCGAGATGATGCCATCATGAATTTTTGCCTTTTCTTTTACACCCCTGTTATACCTTTTTACAACTTCTGTATTCTTAGTGCTTTTTGCCTACATTCTTGGACTTGTTTGTTCAGCCAGGAGACCAAACATTTTAGAAGCTTTGTAGGTAGAGGTTAGTGTGCCCCAGACCCCAAGGTCCTCTCCAGAGCACATTCTGTAAACTAAGATAGAACCATCCAGGGGAAGGTTCCTTGGGGAGGGGGGTTTATTCAAGCCTCTCATTGGGGAATTTTTGATAGATATGCTAATTAGTAAGACCTATAATGTTATACCAGATCTTTTGGGGATGTGCACTGTGGCGTGCATTTCAGTGCATTCGACCTGGACATATGCACCTAAGGATCCTTAAAATAAGTACCAAGGTAAAATCCCTTTTTCCCTTCCAACCGTGTTTGACTCTTGATTTTAAGACCAGGAAAAGGCATCAAGATGCCCCTGTAATGCAAATAATGGTATTTATACAGTACCTCTCATGCACATACAGTGCTGTACAATGCGGGGAATGTGACAAAGAACAGAACTTCTGCCCAGGAAAGCTTCCAGCAGCAAGGCGTGAATGGATAAATTATAGGAGAAAATAACAGTGACAGGTACCATCTAGGCAAAAGAAAAGCAGCATGTGGTAATTGGAGCTGGAACGCTTCATGGAGCAGCTGTTTTTCAAGAGCTCTCTGAAGAAGGAAAAACGAGGGCTGGGCAAACATAGAGAGGCTATTGCAGGCATGTGGGTGGTAAATAAACTGTCTGAGGCTGTAGAGTCAGGTTTAGCCTTGAGTGATATACTGTAGGCATCATGGAAACTCTTAACCATAAGGATTTCTAATGAAAATCTTGACAGACTTTTAATGATACAACTGCTCCAGGGGCCTGTAATAAAAAGGTGAAGCTTATAACATTTTGGGCTGTCCTGATTGCTCAGTGCTGCCAGCTTTCACCCTGACAGATTGAACTTTAGCAGTTCGATTCCCAGACTGAAACACTGCCAGGATGATATCGCCTCTGCTCCTCAAACATTTATTGTGTGTTTTCCAAATATCATGCAATAGTCCAGGGCAAATAGCACACATTTTGGTTCACATTTTGTAACACGTCAGACCTCATTGCTGTGAGGAGTGAGAAACCTCTTTGGTGCCAGGCTCTAAACTGTCTCTTCTCTTGCCAGGGGACACTTGAACTGGCTTCAGCTGGACCGCCGGGTGCTGGAACATGACTTCCCCAAAAAGTCAGGACCAGTTGTTCTGTACTTTTGTGTCAGGTAAGTGCCTGATGGCAAACCCTTCCCATGGGATACAGCTATGGACAGCCTGTTTCCTGGAGGCCAGAAAGTGAGGCTGTCGGTTTCTCAGAAACACCTGTGGGCAAACAAACACTTCTACAGAGGTTTCTTTTGAGGTCTTTGGCTTTGCAAACTCTTCTCACACAAGTGTAAACAAGTAGTAGCCACACCAACACCCACAGTTGTCCACAGGGAAATGTTGTATGAGGGCGAGATCAGATGTTACGTATTTACACTTCTACTTGTGGACTTTGAGCTGGAAAGTCCAAGCTGGGTAGGGTGGCAGAACAAAGCCCTCTTTCTGCCAAGATAACCCACTTGAGCCAGCAGCCTGCAGGGAAAACACTCGCTTCCTCACTGGTGAGCCATCAGTTTCCTCTAGATTGTGCCCACAGTGTGCATTCTGTCAGGGACCAAATTAATCCCTGTACAGCTCTGTCGTATTCACCTTCTGAACTCAGTGCTACAGTGAATTACCCACAAACAGCAAATGATGGCATTTTATGGCAGCCAGTTGGTTTCTACATGGCTGGACCGGACTATAAAAATTTTAATGAAGATTATAGCAGTTCGGGACCTCCAAACTTCATCTGGGATTTTTACAAGGAACTGTTAGTGTTTGGAAGCTGCTGGAAGCTGCCAGTGCTCTTGTGCATACAGTGCCTTTGCCTCCAAGGGAGATATTTTCTGAGAAGACAAATTTGCTCCTGCAGCTTTGAAATGCCCAGAGAGAGGCCAGGGGCTGGGATGGCATATGTACAAAATTAAGTTGAGGGTTTTGACTTACTTTTAATGGATAGCTCATGTCTAGATCAAGCCAGTGCAGCATAACTGTGTCTTTTTCTGTTAGGCTTTCTACGCCAGTGTTATATTACATCTGACATCACTCTCATTCATTCCATAGTATCCACAAAAAATGAAGACCTACTTTTGAGTTTCTTCCCCTGAGAAGCTTTTTTTACTCCGCACAGTGGTTGTCATTCTTTTAACTTCCATTACAAGGCAGACTTTTTATGAGAAGAGATTCTTTGTTCTGTTATGTCCCCATATTTAATGATGTATATATCTTACGACACATCAAGACTGCACAAAGCCCTGTGAGTCCAGAATTAGTCTGATATCTCCCAAGAGAAGAATTTAGTCAACACTTTGGGTGCTTCAAACTGTAAGGGTAGATCTTGAGCTGAGCATCTCCAGCATGTGAGGTCCAGATCCACCTGTGCTTAGAGCTGTTGATGCTCATTAAGAACACGGTGAGTCAGTTACCAAATATCTTGTCCAGGTACCAAACTGAGGAGTCTGTGCTAAGACAGGGATTCCATGGAAAGCAGGAAAAGCTCTGAGTGAGCAAGAGCTAAGTGCCGGGCTTAGGAGTGGAACTGTAAGATGTGTGAAAGCCAGTGCTACTGAGCCACTCTCATATTCATTTCAAAGACCACTCAACAAGCATAAATATTGCCATCTGTATTGCTTTATAAAAGTTGGCAGCACAGTGGAGACCAGTCATTCTAGCAGGATCCTAGCCAAGAGACATCCTAGGATACAGATCCATATAACAGTTAGTGAATGAGTGACCCCTCCTGTTCTGGAATCGTAATCCGTAGGGAAAAACTCAGCATTCAGTATCTGCGTATGTGAAAACCAGACTGACTCTGGGCTTATACTCCTATTGGTGGCAGTAGTGAGTGGATTGTCACACTGAGTTAGGATTTGGATTGGACTGGGAGGCAGATGCCTCAAGAGTTAGGAACAGGCATTAACTTACCATGCCTTTTCTAGTGCTTATTTCCCTTGTGGGTGTCAGATGCTGGCAGAAGTAGAAAAAGTTTCCCAGCACATAAGGAGTTCCCATGTCCATCCTTAAATCCGATCTGAGCAGAAAGCGATTGAAGACACCAGCTCCAGTCAGATGGCTGAAGTTGGAAAGCCCCACATATCTGTTACCCAGTGGTTTCAGTGCTGGCTTGGGAACTAAAGCAAGGGCTGAAGGAAAGGTCATAAAAAGACCCACCCATAGACAGGGGTTTATTTTCATAATCTGGGGGTGTGCAGCAGCTTGCAGAGCCATTCATAAACATACTACAAACAGAATGCTCCCTCTCCCCTGCTGCCACCAGGCAGAAAGCAGAGATAATTAGTGCTGTACCATACCTAATCACAAATGTGTTAATTTTTAAGGGACTGGGTGCCCATAACACCTACTGTATCACTGGTAAAGGCTTGCCTGCGGTTGCAGGTACCTTCTTGCATTACCTCTCCCATTGCAGCTGACAAAGCTTAGTTTGATGCTGGGGGTCCTAACTGGGGAGATACAAGTAATACAAGTGACTGGATGTGCCAGATGCTCACGACACAGAACTCTGTTTACTGCATCGGGATTTAGTAATTGTGTGGGGTTTTTCCCTCTAGCCAAAGTAAATGTACAATTCAGTCACACTGCATAACTACCGAAGAGATGAAGCCTCAGGCAAGAAAAGTAAAGGGTAGTTTGTGAAGCGGAGAACCTACAGTGAAAACATTTTCACCTTTAATGTGACCATCAAATGGTTTTTACCCTCAACGTTCCTGCAGCAATGTTGAAAGGCAGCATGCCCACCAAAGATGCCACAGATTTTAACCTGCTCTAAAAGTACATTTAAAGGGAAGCCTGCCTTCTTAAGAAAGGCTTCTTGAAAGAACCGTGCCGAAAATAGGAAGTTTCACAAGCTTAGCAGTGTGAAATTCTCCTCCCTTTTTTAAAATCTCTGCAGCACTGTTGAAGCTTTGTCTTTTGACACACCTTTCCTTGGGGTTTGACATTGTTGAACACTGATCTCCAGTGTCTTTACTCTCTTCTGTTATCAAAGACCAAAAATTTCACAGCACTGTGTCAAAGGAGGAGGATTTTAGAAGGATGTTTTTGGCATTGGTTTGTAAGAAATTGCTTCTTCCATTGCACATTTACACAGCTACTAAAGCCTGCCTGTCTTCAGGTTGTCATCTAGTGCTTCAATGGCAGATTTCCACTGAGAACAACATAGGAATCTAGGAAACAATCAGAACTCTTGGGCAGCTGTGAACTGCCCCATGGCTATTGTGCAATATTATTTTATAAGACTGCTAATATCTGTTTACATAGCTCTAAAGCCACACATGAAAGTGAGAGGGAGTGTTGTGTGTCTTGCAGGGGAGGAGGCACATCTAGCAACAGAATGAGAGTGATATTAATTCTCATCTTAGAATTAGCTTCCCTGGATGGCTTTCTATAGCCCTGGTTGGTTGGTTGGTGGTGAAACTAATTCCCTGCCTTAAAGGGTTTACAAGTCAGATGAGAGTCACCACTGAAGTCCAGAAGAAGCAAAGGATAGGGATGAAGAAAGGAGGGATTGCCTGATTAGCTGATTTTACAGAGGTGTTTTGAGGCCAGAAGAGAACAGAGAAAATGTACCTCCCACCACAAGCTTTGGGGTAAAGTGCAGGAACCTAAGTACAGTATGGAGACCTGGGCAGCAGAGGAGGTAAACAGATTGCAGGGGTTCAGATACAGGTACAACCTTTTGGCAGGGAAAGAAGCATTTTGCTTGGACTCATACAAACAGAAGGAAGGCAAAGTTACTCCTTTTGTATAAAGCTTTGAGGTGAGAGAGAACCAGAGCACAGACACACTGTTTATTCATGGAAAGCAAAGTTGGCCAGGCTCTG
Organism: Corvus brachyrhynchos; assembly: GCF_000691975.1. NCBI lineage: Eukaryota > Metazoa > Chordata > Aves > Passeriformes > Corvidae > Corvus > Corvus brachyrhynchos. The sequence continues at coordinate 1,299,735 of NW_008239288.1, forward strand.
CGGTGAGTTCTCATCCTCAAACAATGGCCGTGTGAGATTAGCAATCCTTAGCAAAGGAACCACCAGCATGGGTCTGATCTCTTTATCTTCTGTATGTTTGTCATGCTGTTAATTTATATGAACAAGCTTAGCAAATAAAATTCACTCCACTGGTGGATCTTTTCCCAGGAATGAATATATTTGTTCTCAGGGTAACTCTACCAGCTAAACAGTGACAACTCACTGCAGAAGTCGTCACACTAAATCAGACTATGTCTCATATGGAAAGGCTTTTCTTTCAGAAAGGCATGGAACAAAATGTGAAATAAATCCTCAATATTCAAATACACTGTGGGGCAGAGTTTGTATCTATGGGCTGGCAGTATTCCCACAAAGGAATGCCTGTGTTCAGCAACATCTGGCATGTGTTCATACATACTGGCTAGGCTGAAGTCAGCATGGGAGCTGTGGGGGCTCAGGACTCTCAATATTGAGGCCAGACATTTTGCCAGGTTACCACAGTTACTACAGAACAAAGTGGCCCTAAATAAGAGACTGGCACTGAAACACAGAGTGCAAAGCTCATGGGTGTCTTTTCTCCCCTTAACCTGAAGGAAAGTAGCTCTGTGTGCACTGGTGGTCGTCCAGATCTGGGCCAGGTGGGCAGTCTGAGATGAGATTCACCACACCAGAGCTGAGGTCTTTACCTGGCAGACAGCACTATATCATGGCTAATTAGTGCAGTCTCCCTGTATAGCCACTGGAAAGAAATAGGCACCTTTCAGGGACAATTCATCTGACTTATTTGAGATGAGTGCTTTGGAATTCAACAAGTTGCACACTAAAATACCTGTGTCTCTTCTCTGACCTCAGACCCCTGCTCAGATGCAGACATTTCCACCTGATGCATCCCTCTGTCCCATCAAGGGCAATCTGTCAATTTAAAATTATTATTTCAAGCAGGTTGGTACAGCAAGGGTTGATGAAGCATTTCCTATCTACAAGGTTTCACTTGGCTACTTAAATGGAATTGGACCAGATTTCAGCTGTTAATGAGGCCTTCTGCTATTTTAGTCCTTCAGCCCTTCTTTATAGCCATCTTTAAACCTGTATTCCATTAATACAGGTAATGCTAACAGTGAAAGAAGCCAGACACCATTTGAAAACAATTGACCCTGGAAGGGAGACAGTGATTCTTCATAGGGCTAGATGGACCTTAGAACTTGTTACTGAAATGCATTGCTGCCTCACACATGGGCCAGAGACACTTATGAGGTGCAGATTCAGAGCATCCTGCTCCCAACTTCCCCAACTGACTCACGTGGCAATCCCAGCACACCATGGCTGTGTATGCCACTCACAGCTACTCAGCATGGCTTCTCTCCAAGAAATCAGATTAGGGGTTGTGATGACAGAAGCCTGCCATGCCAGGAAGAACTGAATAGAACCACATGAAATTAACCTGAGCAATTTTTTGTCTGGCACAAAATGGGCTGTGTTTCTCCATTCACAGCTTTCCCCACCAGAGGAGGGTACGTGATGTTCCAACGCTTTGGTCCAGGCAGGGAATGAGGAAATCACCAGCTCCTGTCTCTCCCCTCTGAGAAGGGAGAAGGAGAAGACAGCCCTCTTTCTGCCCCATGGTGTGAGACTGGGGTTTACAGGGACTGGGGGAAATGCACAAACAGATTATTAAATACATCAAATTTGCAGTCAGGGAGAGGGAGAGAAGTGGTAGAATTTGCTCTCACCCAAGCTTTGTTACACCTGTTAGCACCCAGGAGACGCTAACTCTTCTCCTAACTGCTCCTCTCCTCTTCCTTGGTCCTGTGCAGATCCCTCTGCACTGCAAGCAGGGCAGCACCCGACCCCAGTTTGCCATGGAGCTTGATCATCCCAGGAGAGCTCAGGGAACCACCCTGAGATGTTTCAGCACCTTGGGATGCTCCATCGACATTCTCATGGCTAGCTGTCTCTTCCCAGATCTCCTTCCAGCTGCGCTGTCTCCCTCACCCACTGCCAGTACCAGTACTGAGCCAGAAACTCCCTGTACCAGGGAATTCGTGCTGCATATTAGGGGAGACAAAGAGCCATCTCCTGCTTACATTATAGCTCTATGTCTCCATGCACTGCTGTGGGATGCTGTAGAAACAATAGCAAAAAACCAGAATATTAAACCCACATAATCAACCCAGTCCAACCAAGCTGCTTTCAGGGGCTCCTGTAAGCTGCTCTGTCTATAAAGTCTGTGCCATAGCCCAGATCTCTTTGCACAGCATGTTTTTTGCTGGTTGGTGTGCACCAGCTGTGTGTATGCTAAGCAGGAAGATCCCAAAAGCCGGCAGCCCTGCAAACCCCCACCTCCCAGCCAGCCGCAGTGTATAAATACAGCCGCTCAGACCTTGTTTGTGCTGGAAGACAAGGCTCCCTGCAGACAATTTATTGCAGCCTTCCCAGGGTGGCCCCCTGCTCTGTTCAGCCGGGGGAAGGTGTAATAAATTGCCTGTGGGGAGGCTGTGCTCCTCAGAGTCTCTTTAGAGATATGAGAAACTTCTGTCCAGTCAGAAGATTTACTTGTGTGAAAACCGACCTTTGCTTGAGGAAGGGAACTAATGGGGCTCTGCTACTTAGCACACAGCTCTGAGCTAAGCTATCCATTACACACACATCTTAATAGCAGTCTGGCTCTTGAGTCCCATAACATCATTTCTGTTTTCTGCTTAACTAGGAATATATTTGTATAAGTGAGCTGTGTTGAGAGAAGGGGCTAAGTTGTTTTTCCTCTCCATTCAGCCACCCAAGGGGGCAGAAAAAGTGGCATTCTGAAAATTTGTTGGTTTGGGCCACATTTTGAATGTGTTGATGTTGGCAGCATTGTCTTGTCTAATTTTGGGAAGTGCTTAGACTGCATGATAGGTACCATGAAGAAATGATGGATGCTGTCAGTGTAGGATTTGTACCTAATTTGGATCAAGATGCAATAGCTGTGTCAGTGCCTACACACGGATTCTCTGACTGGGTCAAAGTCATGCAGACATTGTTTTCACTGCAATGTGTGTGTTCGCACCTTACACCAGTGGGTGTAATGTGCTGCCATCAGTGCAGCAACAGGAAGGTGCACTATGAGGGGTCCCATCATCGTGGCATTGATCAAAGGCTGAGTCAGTGAGTAAGTGATCCTCATGCCAGCTTTGACACACAAATCATACCTTCATGTGCTGCTGACAGCACATGGAACAACTGGAGGGATTTCTAGTCCTAAAATGGTCCAAAATCCTTATATAAACGATGTTCTGAGAGATGATGTTATGTAATACAGTGCACCCAGAGAGTTACCTCCACTAGCCAAGATGTGACTCTTGGCAATGACCAAAGAGCAGGAAAGGGCTGTGCTGATGCTCAGGAGATTGAGGGGCAAATTCCCCTGTTGACTGAGGGAAAAGAGGAGGAAGGCAGTGTGCTGCTGCGATATGGTCACTGCTCTCACATCAAACTTGGAACAGATAATCACATCACTCCAAGCCAAGAGGAGCTGCAACAGCTTTTGTACAAAAATTGACACATCTTTTTGTACAAAGATGCACTTCTTTTGCAAGCCAAGCTAAGCTCCAGGGGACATTGCAGTGGTGGAGCAATTTACAGACTATGTTGAGCTGGGTTGCTCCTTTTATAGCTTGGGCTGGCCAGGTTCCCCATGTGGGGAGGGGGCAGAGGACTCACTATACTCAGGTCAGTGCCTTTGCTTGATGCTGTAACCAAATATGAGGGAGGAATGTACCTTCTCTACCACATTGATTCCTCCCCTTCTCTACATTGATACTGGAGCACTTTGTAGCTTGCAAAGACTCCCAGGATATACAGCCTGGAAGAGATGAAGAGAGTTGGTCTCTATATATTCCGAAGCAGACCCCTAAGTGTTTTGTACATGGAGAAGATGAGGTGTAGGAATGAGCAAATATCCCCAAAGCACATGGTTTTCCAGGGATTCAATAGGCCAAGATCTTAGAAACACTGGGAAAAATGGATTGACAGTAGGTAACGATGCAGGCAACTTCATAGTGTAGCGCAGCTGGTGAGAAAGAGAGAGGGCACAGGCTTGGGTTAAATAATATCCACAGCTTTTTATTTTGTTAGCTGCAATTCCCTGTATTTCTGGAATCAAATTCACCTCCAGTTTTACGGCTTCCCTTGCAATGAGGTAAAAGTTGACACACATCTCTCTTGCTGCCTCCTGTCCCCTGCATACCGATCCCAGGTGCTGGAGAAGGTGGGCACAGCACAGACACAGGGGACAAGACATGGAATCCAAAGCAAGATGAATGCAGAAGGGGCGGTAAATGGAGCTTTTTTAGCTGATTTTCATTCCTCACTGATCACTTAACAGGCCAGCTATTTAGCATGAGCATTGTCTGCTTTTAAGTGTCAGCAAATAAAAGTGTGCACCCGTGACTATTAGCAAACAGGGCTGGAACATAAAAGGAGCTGTGAAGCCTGTGCCACTCGGAATACTCATTTAGCATGAGACACTGGACATAATGACATCTGCATTTAAATCCATTATACCGACGCATGCGATTTTTCTTTTGCCAGTTAGCAAATGGCCTCATATTTTTCAAATTATCCTCTGAGGTTCTGAATGACATAGTGAGGGATAATGAGCCAGACCCCAGGATGGATGAGGCAGAAAAGGGGTGTTCTCCTTTACCCATTGCTTTGTAATAACAAAATAAGGGGTAGTCCATCGACAGGGTCACTGCACTCTGCTGACAGCTCTGTCCTGCATCCCAACCAGATCAGAGTTACCCAGCTGGGAAAGATGCAGATAGAAGTCTTGTGGACTAGGTGGCTCCCACCAGCCTCAAACTTCACAAGAAGGAGGATGATATCACTGCCCCAGGAAAGACAGACACCTGAAGTAGACAAGACATCCATTTGCTGTGGTCATGTTTTGAACTACCATTGTGTTGAAGACCACAGTGAAATATTTTTACCGTTTGGCAGGTTCTGCTTGGAAGTAAACACATGGACTTGTGCTCTCAAATGCTGTGACAGTCTATCTGCCCAGTCAGCAACTCAGCTGCTGAGAGCCTGGTCCCTGCTAGGTGATAGATGGCCGAGTTCAGGCTGACAGGATATGTCTAGGGCTGAGTGTGAGAGGCAATGCTAAACATTTTGTATTCGACAGTTTCTTTTGGTGTATGGAGATCAGGAGTGCTGCTCATTTTTTCTCTCACTGTTCATACAAGCACCCCACCAGCTCAGGTGCTTGGCAGTCCTGAGTTCTTCTGTTCCCACTGCAAGGATAGAATACTAGTGTTCAAACACCTTCCCAACACTGCTAAATTTGCCCATCTGCACACACACACTTGGGTTCACAGATGAGACCAGCAGCAGCAGTCAGGGATTCTCCATCTCCTGACAAACCATTAATCAAACTGGTGAGTCCAAGACCCAGTTGGGCATTTCTCTGAGCCATGAGTCGGAGGTGAGTGGGCCTGTATATAATGCAAGGGAAAAATTGTGCTAGTACCAGTTTCCCCTCACCCAACAATCAGGAGTTTCCACAAGCACCACTGTGAGCCCGTGCTTGGCTGGTTATGATGGGAATTGCCATTCATCACAGCATGAGGGGGCTGAGCTGTCTCAGAGAATGTTGTCACTTAACCAACACTTAATAGAGAGCAATCTGATCAGTATGAGACATGTCCTCACAGCTAAAAAGCATTAAACGTTTGAGGCAGCAGCTTCTGAAGTCTTCCAAGACACCTTCTGCAGTACTCGTTATTTTTTCTCTGCTGCTGAGAGGGAGCAGCCAAGATAGGCACTTTGTGTTCATTACCCAGCATAATATTCACTGGTCTATTTAATTAATGCTTAGAAAATGTATTTGATGAATTACAAGTTACTGGGGGTGGGGAGGCAGGAGGAATGCAGAAATAGATGAACATTGGCTGATCTTTTAAATTTTCTCTAAAATTATTCCTTTGGTTTTTACACTCACCAAGTCTCATGGGGTGTTCTCCCTTCCTGTAGACAGCTAATTTCTCACAGGCACAGTTGCTGGCTATCAAGGAACCTCTTGTAGGAGCTGCTGGAGGCAAAACTATTTGCTGAGTGTATTGCAAAAGATGCAGGTAGTGGAGCAGAGTTCTTGGACACATTGCCTGTTTCTCTGTCCAACCTATCCATTATATCCTGGACACATCAGCTTCACACCACATGAGGAATGCTGCTCTCTGAGGAGTCCTCAACAGAAATCTGAGAACTGCCTCTCAAAACTGATGATCTCGAAACACACCTTGAAAGGCTTCTAAGCTTAACAGGCAAAACAGACAGAGGGAGGCAGAGGAGGGAAGGGTATTTTCTAAGCACGGCACAACAGCCCAAGCAGCTAAATGATTTTATGAAGGTCACAAAGGAAACCTGTGTCTGAGTTGGGAACTTAACCCAGATTTTTGTGCTTGGTTCATTGCCTTAGCAGCTGGATGCCCCTGCCTGCCTCCTTAGTCATTGACGGGTGTCATTGTGAAGTGTGGTTTCCTTCACTGTGCTTGTAAAAGATGGAAACAGGAGATTTGACAGAAATTTGTCATCAGTGCAAAAAAAAAAGGTCTTTCCCTTCCCTTTTTGTTGTTACAGCACCAACTGTGAATTCAGGGTAGTCTACTCCAGGTCAGGTTTTCTGAGCTTGCTACACAGAAAATCCCACAAGAGTTCCCTTTGCAAGTCTGTTTTCTTTTAAGTAGCACCAATCTCCTGGTGCACGTTTCACATTTGTCTGGGTGCATGTGTGAGACCCAGTAGCTCCCCAGCTCACTCTCCGCTGAGGAGATAATTTGAGAATTGGGTTTTCTTTGTGAGATGAAGTACCATGTTCAGGCTCTGTGCTCCCAGAGACTTAATTTTGTACAGAAAACGATCTATGTCCATGCGGAAAGCCTTGGGAAAGCTCCCTGTAGCCTTAAGAAATGCAATATTGCCCTCTAGTGATGATGAGAACAGTCTCGTTTGATCTGGTGAAACAAAAAGCTTTTTGGCTAACCTCCACTGGGATTCAAAATGGAAAAAAATGTTCCTGTTTTCTTCTGACCTTGGAATAAGAAAACCTACCATCATAACTTGGAGACCATTGGTAGTAGTGATAAGAAGAGAAGGTTGTTCAAGAACCACAGAATGTGTAAAATTACCATTATTCTCCATGAATTCAGCAGATGGGAAGCCAGCTTCACTCAGAGAGCAGATCTAGTAAGAAGATCTTTTAATGCATCATTTTCACATTCCTAAAGCCAAGTATATTTTTATTTTAAAAAAGGAGAAGGAAAAAAAAAAAAAGGAGGCCATTTTGAGAACAAGAGGTGAAACACTGAAAACCAGAAAAAAATAAGAAAAAGTTTAATCTTTTTGTGCTTCATCATCACTACATTCAAATGTTTTGGGGTTTTGAGGGTTTGATTGGTTGTTGGTGTTTTCTTGGGTTTTTTAAAATTTTATTTTATTCAGGTTTTATTTTTATTTCTCTTCTGAAGGGGTAGAAGGAAGGGTAATAGAGATAGGAGCCCTTCAGCAGATGAACAAAATGTTTCTCTTACTCTAGTAAGCAGGGAGTTGGTTCTGTCTGTCAAGAAATAAAATGTTTTGAAGAGCCTTCAGAAGACACTTAGGAGCACTACAAAGCTTCGACCTTTGCCCCTAAGAAGGTTACATTTAAGGCCCTGGACTCTGCAAATAGCTGGGTGTGGACAATCCCTTCCGTACTTGTGCGAAACCTCAGGAGGGTCCCAGACAGCAGGGTCAGGGAGTGGGGTTTCTCTGTAACTGGACCCCACATGTCAACCCAGATTTCTAAGGAATTCGGTTTTTAAAAGTCCCTGATGCAGACATCATTTGCCTGGCACCTTCCCTATTCTAATTGCTTCTGACAAGGTACGATAGCACTGGAATTTATGTAAGGAACATTGCTGTCACTGCACTGCAACTTAAAGATCACTACAAAACAGCATCAGCAGAGAGATCTATTTATTTTTCCTTACCTAAAACACTAAGTAAATGCAAAATTCACCTTTATCATCTAGGCTTTCTGTGTTACTACAGGAACACACAACATACCTGTATGGAATTATCAGTCATTAACACTGACAGCATCCTGAGCATTTTTTCACGAAAAAGATCACAGGACAGAATTAAGGGCAGGAGGCAATTCTCATAAAGCTCTTGCAGAGTTCATTGCCAAAACATCAGACCTTCAGAGCAGGCAGGACATGGAGTACTGAATAAATTCATACATATCATGGGCTTTCAACATAATTGCAAATATTTGGGGCAATCAGCCAATGCAAATGAGTGGGTTTTTCTGACACGGAGGGTTTGAGCTTTCTCCTGAGTTCCTAGAAGTCACTTCAGCTCAAAAAAATTATATCATGATCATTCCCTGTCATCCCTAGCATTGTTATTCATGGTACTGGTAAACTGTGCAAGGTTAGTAACTACTGTCTTACTGTGAGACCATAGATATAATATGTAAAGAACCCTTTATAAAATTTGCTTTATGCAGAGCTGAAGGGCACAGGGAAGGGAGCCAGAAATGCATTTCTGTAGATGAATATTTTACAAGATGGAGGTTAACAGCCCAGAAATGGTTGTGATGGGTAAAGGAGTGATGAAGAAAGGCTGATGGTGAAAATGTGATGGCGATCAAAGGTGAAGCTTACAAGAAAACAGGATAAAGGTTTATTTTAAGTCTAAAAACAAAACAAAGGATTATTTAGAACCTAAATCACCCACTTGATGATCCAGTTCCTTTGGTATGGGTGGGGTGGTGGTGACTGATCATGTCCTGGAGTGTGCACGAGCCTCCTTCACCACCTCAGTCTGCTATAAGCGAAGAAAGTTCATTTTTAGTACACTCATCATGACTCCATTGACCACATTTTTCATTTAGTAAGTGCATTTCCATGTTTTGTCCTAGTTCCCTCTTGTGTCTAACCCCTCTTTCTTTCCCTTTCAGGTTCTACATTGAAAGCATCTCCTATCTGAAGGACAATGCCACCATCGAGCTGTTTTTCTTGAACGCCAAGTCCTGCATCTACAAGGTGAGGACTTAGAGAGGTCTGGGTGGCACCGGAGTGGGCTGAGACACCTGGATCTGCATTTCCTGCCCCAAAATTTACACTGGTCACACCTGGACTTCCAGATACAACCTTCTCCTCTTCCTCCTCTCACATTCCTGCACTCCTCTGTCTCCAGCTGCCCCCACACTTGGCAGCAGCTTTCCTGTCAGAGAGTGGTTCTGAGGTAAAACAGCCCTGGAAGTAACTCTTGTGGCTGGCAGGAGGCAATCTGCACTGCTAAAATTATAAACGGGCTTGTATTTAGAAGGAAGTGTCCGGTTTTTGGGCTAAAAACGCGCTCTGGGCCGAGTGGCTGTCGTGAGGGTTTCCCGCCCGCAGAGGGCGGCAGTGTGGCGCGGGCGCCATCTTCGGGAACGGGGGAGCGGTGTGTGTGAGGGGAGAGAGTGGGAAAGATGGAATGTCCTCAGTTGGAAGGGACCCGCAAGGATCGTCGAGTCCAGCTCTTGGCTCTGCACACATAAACCCCGAGAATCCCACCATGTGCCTGAGAGTGTTGTCCAAACGCATATTGAACTCTGTCGGGCTCAGTGCTGTGAGCACTTCCCTGGGGAGCTGTTCCAGTGTCCAACCACCCTGCGGGTGAAGAAACTTCTCCTGATATCCTACCTAAACCGTCCCTGTGTCAGTTTCATGTCATTCCCCCGGCATGTCACTGTTCACCAGAGAAGAGTTCAGTGCCTGCCCCTCCATTTCCCCTCCGGAGGATGTTGCAGATCACCATGAGGTCTCCCCTTAGCCTCTTCTCCAGGCTGAACAAGCCAAGTGACCTCAGGTTTGTGGGAATGGGTTTATGTGCGAGTGGGGTAAAGGTATCTGTGGATATGCACCAAAGATCACCTTGTACAGGAACAAGCCATGCACTGAGAAATGTTTTTGTATGAGAAATTGCCCTCCCGGGTACACTCCTGAAAGACCAGGCTGCTGTCCCTGGCACTGCAGCTCAGAGCAGCTCCTTGCAAGGTACTCTCTGTGCCAGAGATAAAGGCATCCTGGCACAGCCTCAGCTTGGAGGAATGCCCACAGCAGAGCCATGAATCTGATCCCTCTCATGCCACAAGCCAGCTGTTCATGGAAAGATCCAGAAAATCAACCAGCCCCAGACCACACTGAGGTGGAGATTGGCAATGTGCAGACTCGGCCAGGTGGGCTGGATGTCTGGGACTGGGAGAGGTTTGTCAGCAGCTGGGATTCCCTGGGAGGATCCCTCCTACCTCCCTCTGTGCTGGCAGAGGCCATTCCTGTGACTCACCTCCATCTGCCAGAGAGGAAGTGGTAGGAAAAGACAGATGTAGTCAGGGAGCAATTGTTCCACCATCCCACAGCCCTCAGCACATTTGTGACCTGCTAAACCAAGTAGATTACACCAAATCTGTAGCATCACTTGACATCTGTATGTCCTAAAATGCAGGGACTAACTTTGTATCTTCTAAAATGCAGGCCAGAAGCCAGAAAATTCCTTTTTTTCTTTCAGTGCCGAGGAACGAGGCAGGGCTGCTGAGCTGAACTGTGCAGTGCTTTGCTCTCCGGCAAGGCTGCAATTAGATGTGCTTAGTCAGCCCTCTCCAGCAGCAAACTTAGTGAGCATCACGTTTTGGTTTCTGGGGAAAGTTCCTTTTTGAAGTACTGCCAGGAAAAGCTTACACTGTTGTTCTTTTTCTGGAGAAAGCTTAATAATAAGAAGAGAGGAACAAAAGAAAACAAAGTCCCTAGGTTGGTCTATTTTAGTCTGACCTTTCCTGAAACCATTACTTTGCACATTCAAGCTGTGTCTCTATCCAAAATCCAGCCACTGTAAGCCATGCTGTGCCATTAAAAAAGGCACTGAATTTGAAAGTTGGGTGCAAAGTGTCTGCTAAGACTCAGGGCAAGCACCCAGCCTGGCGGATTCTTCTTAATGTAGCGTTGTGGGGAACTCGGTGTCTAAGCACAGCCAGTGCTTGTCATTCCTGTAGCTAGCACGTGATGTCGCATGCTGCCAAACCTTGAGAGCATCCTTGTTGAAGCAAAAGTTTCCTTGTTGGACTTCCCATGGGTACCTCCAGCCCTGACTCCCCTGCAGCCCAGAAAGACCATATGTATATGAAATAAGTGTAGTTTCTAACACTGTGCTAGCACCCTCAGACCTTCTCCTGTTGATTGTCCAGACACATACCCTCAAGCATCCCTTTGCACAGGGCTGCTCAAGGTGGGAAAGAATAAAACTGAGGCCTCATTTGGGGCAGCTGGTCACTGGGTTGCCAGCTGACCTTGTGTTGGGCTCTGTGCTCCTCTGGCTGTGCCCACCACCCACACTCACCAACCCTGTTGAGTAGTGAGGCATCTGTGAACCCACACACCCAAACCCTTGCACAGCACCACAAGAAGACACTGGTGCACAGAAAGGCCAAGCCACATTTGTACTACCAAAGCAGACAGGGCTTGGCATCAGGCACTGTCCCTTGATCAGACAGGCTGTTTAATTACCTGCACGTTCTGGCATGGGTTTTGGCCTGTGCCAACTAGCTCTGTCCCAGGCATTGCTTTGGCACTGATCAAGGATTCACACCTGTTCCCAGTAGGCAACACACTGATGAAAACCCCATCTGGGACTGGGGGAGGGAGGGTAAGTGTTTAGTTATGAGCTGTACTGCACCCCATGTACCCTTGGGGCCAGAGAACGGGCTCTGGCCTGCTTCACCTGCCAGTATAGACTTGCCATAGCATCAACACGTGGTTGCATGGGCTGGTTTGTCTGTGCCATGCCTGGTGCTTCCAGACAGGAGGAAGACCAGGTGCTCTGGTTCTACTCTGCATTGCCCCTTGCTGTGGGATGTGCCTGACAGCCCCAGCCCGGCCCTGCCTGCAGCTGAATCAGCCTCTTGCACCAGCCGCTTCTCTTGGCACAGGCTCGTCGTCAGTGCAGGTGCCTGCGTGACTCAGGCAGTTCAGCTGAGACGGGAAAGGCGTGTTTATCACCCCTAGCAGAGCTGCTCTTCACTCCCCAAGGAGTTGTTATGAAAGAGGCGAACTTATTTTATAAAGCTGGCACTAGTGAAAGCCAAGGACACCTGGATCTTATCCTGTGTTTTGCTCCCTTTGTTTTTGATTTTGCCAGAGACAAGCCAATGCAGCAATTGTGGCTTGTAAATGAGGTGTGGCCATGACTTGGCTGGAGCATGGATCACAGCAGTGATCTATATTTAGATCACTCATTTCTTGCCAGATGAAGTAAAATATTAAAAACAGCAGCTTAAATAAATACAACAGAAAAACCACCACAGGAATGAGCTGAACAATGACCCAGTTTACTGGGCCATGTCCATAGGAGACAATGTAGGAGTTCTAGTTGCAGAATAGAGAACTAAGCAGTATCTCAGTAAAAGCCCACTAGCTTCCCCAGCAGAGACCAGAGAGTCAGGAATAGCACACTCGGCCTCCAGAGTAATGATCGTGCCTCCCATTTCAAGTATCTTTTATGCTTGGACTGCATACATTCAGACAGAGCAGTGCCTGGACCCCTTGGGTCTGTAAATGCTGTCTCAGGCACAGCAGAAGAATCCTGAGAGGATCTTTTGGGACCATCAGTGTCCTACATGTGACTATGTTGTCTAAGTAGAACTCTCGAAGATTGATTTCATCAGTGGCAGGATCCTATAAAATGGAGCAGGGAAGATCTACCAAAACACTTGCTGTCAAAGTTCATTCTCGAACCAGCCCCAGTGCTCTTGGGGATGAAAAGGCCAAAACCAGAGCTCAAATCCTACAAGAGCAAATGTGGTTCATTTTCCTGTGAGTTTACCTTTTGCAAGGGCCAGAGAAGCCTAGGGGGGGCTTTGACGCCACCTCAGTGTGTCAAAGACAAATTCTCATTCCTTGCTTCTGTGAGTCAAGGACAAGTCTGTGTTCCCTTGAAGCATGGTCACATCTCGGGGCAAAAAAATATCTATATCCTAGACTGCCTTTCACTAAATCACACATGAAAATAAAATTTACCCTCATCCTTCCCCTTCCACCTGCCTTCTCCTCACTCCTCCCCCGGGAATCCCTTCATGCCACATCCAGTTATGCTTCATTAACCAACGCATTACATCAAATATTTGGCTTTGTCCATATCTGAGTGGGCAGGTTCTCTCCTCCTTTTGTCTTCAGGAGCACAGGGAATACTTTGAAGCCTAGCCAAGGGAGAAAACTGGCACTGCATGCCTCACCATGCAGTAGTCAGGAGGAGATGTATGTCCTTCTTACAGTAGCTCAACTCTCTTTTTCTTTCTTGTTTTCTTCACCTTTCAAGGAACTCATTGAGGTTGACAGTGAAGTGGTGTTTGAACTGGCTGCATACATCTTGCAGGTAAGCACCCGCCTTCTCTCACTTGGTGCTTCCTCATGCTGCATTAAATCTTTTGATTTTCCAAATCCACAATGGCTCTATGGAAGTGTAGGGGTTCCCCCCAGTTGCAGGAAAAAGATGTCTTTGCACAGTTTTCATTGTTTCTGCCAAAATGGGTACAGAAGGCTCTCAAACTAGACCTCCCCACTCAGGGAGCAGATACTACTGCTCAATATTTTGCATGCAGAAAAGTGTTATGTTTGCACCAGCACAGATATCCAAGACTCTGGGGTATGATGTACAGCCAAAGAAAATATAAGTAATGAATGCAAATTCCTAGGTGAAATCCATATGCAATGGGTTTTTCCACCAGTGACTTTACTTGCATTTGTTTTCCCAATGGGGCTTGGTCATCTGATGAGCTACATAAGCTTCTACACATGCAACTGTCTGTATTCTCCAACATGGGCAGAATGGTTTAAAGACTTTCTGAAATGGTGTCTTTCAGAGTTCCACTCTTCAGGAAGAGGGAAAAGGGTCAAAGGGCAAATGACCAAGAAGTGTTTGGTAAATGTCAGGTTCCCAGAAAGGAACCTTTTCAGGGTAGCGGAGCTGGATTTTGTGAAAGTTCTCTTTTTGGAAGCATGACTGTGGGAGCAGATCAGACATAATTGTCACATGATCCTTGTTCCCCTCTCTTACTGTCTAGTTTTAATTTTTTTCCCATCAGCCATGAAGCTATGAGGAGCCATGCGAGCAAACAAACCAGCTCATCAGACTGCACTAATAAATAACAATGCGCTGCACTTCTAGAGCACTTGCCATGTTAAAGAAGCAATTAATGTGTAGGGATTTGAACCTTCATTAAAATCATTTTATGTAACAAAAATGGGAGCGAGAGAGTCAGGATGGAGGACTCAATTAGCAGCACATTATAGAAATCACGTATTGGCTGTTGGGGGAATACACATCAAACAACGGGCTCATTGTGAGGAGCAGCAGTGGGGTTATGAATCTATTGTCTGCTCATCCTAGTGAATAACTTAGTGCTTAGTAATTGTACAGCCAGACCCAGAGCTGCCACTGTAACTCTTGTTGCTGGGATTGTTTCTTGCCACAAACACAGGATGTTACGCTTATTCCTGTAGTAGTTTGATGTGTAACTTAAGTCAAAACAAGCCACACCTTTGCTGTCTGTAACCAGAAACTACTACAACCTGTGTTTGTGACAGGATCCAAGCAAAACAAAAGGGATAATACTGCATTTTGTTCTTCTCACTGCAGCATTTAGGTCAAAGCACTGAATTATGAAGAATGTACCCTACAAAATTGTTTTTTAAATTCAGTATGCTCACACCCATGCAGGCCAGGGCATATCCTTTGTGCTTTGCTCTGTGTTGAACCATAATCATTACATGCTCAAGGACTCCTTCCTATGAACCAGAGAAGTGCTTGTCTGGCCTTCAGTTCACTCAGAGGGAAATGGAAAGATAGTAAAGGTCTGTCAGAACTCAAGTGATTTAGTCTGCAGCCCTATTTCAAATTGTTTTATTACCAGAACAAATTAAAGTACCACCAGAGCTCTGAACTTTACCCCCGCCTCAGGACTGAAACACCACTGGACGTGGGCTGGCAGGTTTTGCGGGTAGATTAATGGATGTAAAGACAAAAGACCTGAATACAAAGCCCAGTCCTTTTGGCAGTGGAAACTCCCTCATTCACAAATTACATTCTTGCACAGTGCTTTCTGTGTAGCTGGTGGCAAATGAGGTGCTTTAGCATGAATCATATGAAAGGCATATTGTCTATGGAAAAAGAAAAATGCAAAATGTATGCTAAATCTGTTGCGGAGGGCACTCACCAGATTTTGGGGGTTCTCCAGCTATGCAATAAGACTGATCTAACTACTGTAGTGGAACATTATCCAACCCTTTAACATTGGGCTGTGATGGTAATAAATAGAAGTATCTAAGTGTACAAGTAAGGACAACCCCAGACACCCAGCAAGGAGTTAGAGAAACCTGTGTCTTGCATCCCCTTGAAAGCTGACAGTGAGCAAGCTTTTTGAAAGTCTACGTACTAGAAAATGGTCAGAATACTTGTAAAAAAGGCAGGTGAGTTGCAGTCTCAGAGTCTGCAAAGCCACTGAGACTTCAGAGATCTTCTAGTAATGTAGCATCCACATTGACCCAAAATTTCTTATTTACTGGCATTATTTCCTGTAGCATCTTAGGTATTCACAGCAGAATGAAGAATCATCTGGCCCTGTGTTAGATCCTTTGTATGTTAATCTGCCCAACTCACTGTATCATGGCACTTGACATTAGATACCGGTTCCAAAAAATACATGAGGAATCAATTACAACAGGAAATTGCTGCTAAATGAATTTTGCAAATGGAAAATCTTGAACAGCCTTTTCTTCTCTTTTTTTTGCTATTTTTAATTATATATTTTAAATTTTTCTTCCTTGTTTTACAGGAGGCAAAGGGAGATTTTTCAAGGTAGGTGAATTTAAAAAGTTTTTGCCATTCTGTGCTGCGAGAATAAATCTGATAAAATTCCTGTATGAGACATGCAACTCAGTTGTAGCCATGTAGTAAGAGGATTGCCTGTGTTAGCACGGCATCTATGTGTGCATGGCTAACACAGACACGGTATTTCCTGACAGCATTTCTTCACCAAACACAACCTTTGACCAGAGCATGCCTTGCGAACAATCATTGTTTGTGATTTTGTTGTTGACAAATCCCATTATGTGGTCATGAAGTTCAGGAAATAGACTAGTCTTCAGAAGGAAATTGCTAAGGAAATTACTCTAAAATCACTGTTATATCACAGATCCTGCCAGAAGCAACATTAAAATTCCATCACTAATTGATA
This sequence comes from Corvus brachyrhynchos, assembly GCF_000691975.1. Classification (NCBI taxonomy): domain Eukaryota; kingdom Metazoa; phylum Chordata; class Aves; order Passeriformes; family Corvidae; genus Corvus; species Corvus brachyrhynchos. Next base: position 1,316,029 of record NW_008239288.1, read on the forward strand.
TTTCAGTTTGAATTTGGACACTTCTCAAAATCAAATTCAATAATTGGTTTTGTTGAACTTCCTCTATCCCTTGAGCTAAATCTTCAGACTTACCGTAAGAAATTCAAAGAGGTGACTGTACTTGGTGTTTCGGAAGACTGTTAATTAAATGCCGAAAAATTTTCTTTAAGTAGACAGCGTCTGTGATTTACGCATTAGTAGTAACCAAAGGTCGGGTGTTGTTTGATGTCTCATGTGAGAAACATGAAAGTTCTTAATGTGAAGCTCAGGAGAACTGACTATGCTAAAAATTTCATATACTCCATATATTACTTTTGCTGACCTGAATGTGAGTCCAGCTGGAGGACCACAATATCCGTTAAAGTTAGTTTCAGAGAAGAAAAGAAGTGGGCAGTGGGATTGAATTGTCAGGTGAGCCTAAAGAGTTGTCTTAATTTTGCCAGCATTGGAATACAATGAGAGATGACCGTAATGATAGGAGGCTGTGAAGAACAGGCAGGTTCCACTTTCTGGTGGACTGGAACTTCCAGCTAGCTAAAATTGAGACAAATCAGTGAAAAGGAACTGCATTGTAGATATTTCCTGCCCATTGTGGAATCTGAGATGACATAAGGTAACCCTTGCTAAAAGGAAGTTTAAGGTCTGCGTTATCATTTCTCAAAACCTTAATAAACTTGCAGAATCCTGACGTGCATCTGACCACAGAAACATAAACCCAGTCTTGCTTCATTTTTCAGTTCTGTCCGATTTGGAATAACTCGGCTATCAGCACTGTTTATTTAGGGGGTACTGGAGTGCATGTGGCTCTGACTTTTCAGTCTGGTTTTCAGTGCACTGCCAAGTGCTCAGTCCAGAAGAGCTGTGCCAAGCAAAGTGTTGCTATTCCAACCTGTGATAAACCAGTGGTTCTGTTAAGAAGAGCAGTATTTGTGTCCCAGAATGTCTTGGATATGGTGAAAAGACACTCGGAAAGCGTATGTTCAGACTGTGAAACATAGAACAGAAAGGAATCAGATAGCTAGGAGTAGTAGGACTGAAAGCATTTTATCTTCGAGTATCCATTTCCAGACCAGAAATGGAAACAGCTGGTGGAAAGTATCCACCTGCTAAAAATTGTGTGATGTCCCTTGTAAAAAGGATGGTTGAGTTTATCACAGCATGTTTCTCTAGGCCACAGGGGAATGAAGAATCTTCTCTGAGGGCACAGAAGACACCTCAAGCCATGGTGTTAACTGCTCCCACCATGGCAGTGTGGGTGTCATCACCAGGCCTATTAAAACAGCTCTGAGTTCTTTCACCAGTGGATCACAGTGGTTTGAAGTGGAAGGGGGATTCCTTACATCCAAGTCAGGCAGAGAAGGGGTGTCATAATAACAACTTAAGGGCACTGCCAGGGATATTAATCTATAAATGGACTTGGGTGACAAAGCAATCTGCCATCCTAGGGGAGTTTGAAGCCTGTCCTTGGAAGAAGGTAGAAGAATGCTGCCCTGATCCTCTGTGGTCTAGAAGACTTGGCATCTCCTGGGATGTCTGTCCAGAAGTTCCCATCTAATGTGCACTGACAGGTTTATGTGCTGGGTGAGATCCAGGTGCTACTGAAGTCAATATGAGGTCATTGTGGTCAAGATTTTTGCCTGCTGAGATTTGTGGTTATCATATCAGCAGTGTAAAATCTGTCAGGCAAATCAAGCCTCGGGCCAGCCAGAGGAACTGCAGATGAAGGCAAATGTTCTGACTTCTCTTAGGGATAAAGTTAGCTTCAGTGTCTGAAGCTAGTTGATGTTGAACTACTGTTTAAAGTAGAAGTGGCTACTCTTTGAAATGGAGAAGCTTTGCAGTTGTGATTGTCTCACTGCTGAGATTTAAAGATTATACATTGTGCATGGCAGCATATGTTGTGTGAAGGCTGAACTCTTGAACTCCTTTGTTTTTGAAGAAATAATTTAATTCTAAAGGGTTACATGCTTGGAACGCAGACTGCAGCTTTCCCACACCTGTCCTGTCTACTCCCACCAACAGATTTATAGCCTGTGAGAGTACAAGTTCCTCTCTGGCCCCGATCCAAAAAAGTGCATAAGCACTGGCTCATTTGTAGTGATGGGAGAATTGCTGTTCCCCATGGGAGCCTTCCTATGAGTCACTGCCGATCACCTCAGGTGCTGGGATAGTCAAACTGTCACAGTTCCAGCTGCGTGTTGGCACCTGCCCGTGGTGGCCAGAGTGTGATTACCTCCAAACCCCACTGCAGCCAGGTGGAGGATCTGCAGCTGGTGCAGGACTCCTGAATGCAGTTGCAAGTCTGCTATTTGGGCCTCGTGGGAACTCAAAAAACAGAATCAGTCTTACAAACTAATAGTCAGCTTTGTATCTCTGTGAACTGATACATCCTCAGTGACAGCAGCTCCCACTGCTGCTTTTGAGGAAATTATCCCATACCTCAGAATAATCACTATGCTCAGAGTACTCCTTTTTTCTTTCCCCAAAAGCAGCTCATGTGTCATTTCAAACAATCCTTTGGTAGGGCGTTATCGTGTGTGAGTCTGTTATCACTGATTCTTGCCACCTCGGGCATCACAGTGATTCCCAGGTTTTCCTAAGCCTGGGGAACAGTCTGAGTCACCCTCACCTGTCTTGAAGTAAAATGCCCCTGACAGATCAGTTTAGCAGCTATAGTAAGCAATTATTTTAAGACCTTTTCCCTTTCTAATGTGTGTTTCTTTTCAAAAACAAGCTCATCAGAAACCCTGAGTTCATGTACCTGTTTAGATCAACTAAGTATTTCTTAATGTTTGCTGTAAGTAGTCTCATTGACCTCTTAGAGATTCAGGCAGAATGGGGTTTAAAATAAAAAGCTTTTCTTTTTAAGAAGTTCCTAGTCCTCTGCACTAAAGAAGAGCATTTTCACATTACTGAAGAGAATGCCCAAATGCTTCAGCTGACAAGACTTAAATAGGTTTACTTTTAGTCTGGGACATACCATTGAATTTTGGACAATCAGGTATCCCTGTTCAGCTGATTTTCAAGTTGAACAGACCTTAAGATTGGATCTGTGCTTTTCCATATTAGCTGCAAACATTTTGACTTCAAAGGCACAGAATCACATGTATAAAGCTCCTGAACTAGTACCCTGCAGACAAATCTAAAGGCTATTAGCTCAAGCTAATCTTGTTTCTAGTTGAAAGCTGAGTCATGCTTGGTTGGCAGAGCATGGGTAGGACAAATTTCAATTCCTTAGATGGACACAAATCCTACAGGTGTGACTCTCTTTTGGCCTACATAGAGGAATTACCAAGGCTGCCCTGGCTAGGGGGGAAATCCAGCATATTGTTAAAATAATTGAGATTTTTTTTTTCCCCCTAACTTAATCCTGCCATGTTTAGAGTACAGTCCCAAAATCTCTGGGAAACTCACACCAGCTTTGTTTTTAAATGTTCATAATCCAGTTCTTCAGCCTTAAACAGCTTGTATGCCAAAGCAGAAAGAAATAACATATACTGATCATTTGTCCCTCAGTTTGTGGATGGGAAAGAAAAACCTCTGAGTAAAACAAAATCCTGAACAGCTGCAGCTTTTCCCTCATTGCTAGATTTCTTCCAGTTAAACAACATGAGACATTTCGAGTGAACTCCAAGTATCTCCCAGCAATATATGAAAGAATAACAAGGGAGGAAAGCTAACGGCCAGTTTCCTGCTAGGCAGAATTTCACAATAATTTCAGCGTTTGGGCAGATGGTAATCTAGCATAGTTTCAGGCTTACTTTTCTTTCTGTGTAACCAAGTGACATTTAACCAATTAGAATGTATTAAAGGGTTACAAAACCCAAGCTGTATTCTTTCAGCCTAATGGTGAAGATCCTAAACACTGTATTTCGAAAAGTACCATCTAATCTGAGAATCTCAGAATCTGCATTTCCTCTTGCAGTTCTACAGAATGAATTACCATGCTGAGAAGAGTTGGTAACTTTAACCTGCAGTTTTGTTTTGTTACTGATCATTGTTATTATACATGCTGGAAAATGTATTTCCTGAGACAACTGCATATGTAATCTTGCTCAAAATTATTGCAACTAGTTTGCAAGAACTTGTTTTTCACAAAATGTTTATGAAGTGGCTAGGCAGGCCTTTTTGCCCCCATATGTAGATAGAATACTGAGAGGTGGTGACTAGCTTATTTGGACAAGACTCATTAAACAGGCAGTACCAGAACAAACCCAAGAAAAAGGAGTTCTGTTATCTAGGTCCATTGTTAGTCAACCTTACTTCTGCCTTTCTAACCAACTTTCAGGAACCCATGCAGATGGCTTTTCCAGTTCAGTTTTCATATTGTTATTCAGTCCTTTAAATATTATCATTTCCACCGTAGGAAAAAAGGAAATAAAGTGGTCTAGGGAACACAGAGAAAGTGTGTTTGGAGCCTTTTCCCTGCATATTAATAAATCTGTGTCCTAAGCACCCTTCTGTGTATATCAGCCCTGGAGGCTGGACACTTCCAAATATAAAATAAATGCAGCACAAGTGACCGAATTAAACACTTTCTAAATACAGTAATAAAATAAACACCCTGAGATATTTCACTCGAAAGAGCATGAAAGGCAGTAAGTACAAAACTGCTTGTGATCCTGCTGGAAACATTTTAAAATTTGAGGGGTTCAGTGTTTTATAAGGAGCCAAGCGGAAAGTGACCTCATGGCCACTAGTTCAAATGCAGCCTGAGTCATTATTGTTTTCCATTTTTGATTTGACATCTTTTTGAGAGCCTAAATTAATTTGTCTTGGGATGAGTCTTGCCAGAAGGCTTAGTGAATATATGGACCATAGAATGAAATGCCTTTTTGTTCCTGGAAATTATTGCATGACATATATTTGGTGCTTTAAGGCTGTGAGGCACTACCCTTATGATATTTTCTAGGTGCTGAGCAGAAATGTTAATTCTGCCCAACATCACTAAGAATGTCTTTTTTTCTGATTCTTAAAAGACCTTATCACAGGGCGGGCAAACTTTGCTCCTAACTGACAGAAAAAACAGAGCTGACTGGTGTTAGTCCTTTCTTTTATGGGAGCCATTACTGACTCAGAGTTTTTCCCAGACACTCAAGGATCATTAGTCACCACTAATCTTGCCCTATTTGATAGATTTCTGGGCTCAGAAAGTCCCTGTTTGGAACTCACTCTGTGCTTTCCCAGAAAAGTTTTGGAAATCTCTCAACTTCCTTCTATGAGCAGCCAGCTTCAAAAAATCTTCATTTGAGGGCAGTTACTGCTGCTTCTGCTCCGATTGTCCCAAGTTCTGTTCTTTTTTCCCAGTTTCTTCAAAATTTCAAAAACCTCAGTAGGAGCTGAGTATGAACATGCTGTGGAGGAGAAAGCTCTGGGCAGACCCGGTAAACTCTAAAAAGCAACAACTTGTTTTCTAGGCAACAACTTGTGTCCTGTCAGTCACAGAACAGAGCATCCAGATCAGCAGATAACATGGAGCAGAGCAAATTCATGTTCAGACTTGTGCAGGTATTTACCTGCCATGGAAGAATAAATCTGAATCATTTTTGAGCATTTGCACTTAGAAAAGAACAGTTCTCTGATGGCTGAATGACCATGGGATTTGAGCAGGAGTGGGTGTTCAAACACTGTTTGTCAAAAGACTTTTGGCTTGGCATAGGAGGTGTTACAGAGTAGTTTTCCATGTGCTTGGCATGGCAGTGGTTGCCTCAGTTCTTGTGTGCTATTCAGCACATCTTCACTCTGCAAAATTTGAGCCTAATTGAGACTTGGGCATCTCTCATAGATTTCTCCTGACTAGAAGTTTGGTCCTGTTTTAAAACTACTTATTTGGAGGTCAAGAAAACTACCATAATAATAAATAATAGATGTCTGTAGACATGTCCAAAATGCCTGCTCCAGGATTTATGTCAGTGGTTTACCCTATGGCCCAACCTAGCAATTAACCTGCAGACTCCAATTAAGACAAACCCACCTAGGTCTCAGGCAGAGCCTGCTGCTGGGATGTGCAAATGGAGAAATGCTGTGCGAAGATTTTTACAACTGAAGAAGTATGACCTCTCTTCAAGCCACCATACAGACTGTCCCAGAGACAAAACTGAAACCCAGGCTCTGGGATGTCCAAGAGCTCCTCGAGTCTATAGCAGATATTAGGATCTCTGGTCTACAGCCAGAGAGGTCAAGACTACCTATCTGACTGTCTACCAGCCCCACTGGAGAAGCCAGTGGGCTGGGAAATCTAGAGCTCTGGAAGAGGTATCCCTCTGTGCAGCTCCAGCACAGCCACACTTTTGGGTAGGATAAAGGGAAGGGTTTAAGAAGGCAGAAAAACTTGCTGGCAAGAAGTAAGCTGGTCAACATTAATTCTTTGGCACTCCTCTGTGTCCTGTCTGGCCCTCTTGGCTGTGTATTTCTACAATTTTAAAAATTAATAGCAGCACTGCCTTCCTTCCCAAGCCTTTGAGGCTTTTTTTTTTTTAATGTGCACACAATTCCTTGTGTGTTTAAAAGTGGGAAGGGAGGCATTTGGGGTTTGTAGGAGAAAATCCCACGGTTTCATTTCATCTGTGAGAATCTGCCTCCCATTTCATGAGCTCTCCCTGCTCTCTGCTGTGCAGTGATGCTGCTCCAGCTGGCCATTGTGGCCACTGGAGGCTGCAGGAAGAATGTTAGTGAGGTGGTTCCGTGGGAGGGTTTTGTGTAGCAGGACACAAATTCAAACTGGAGTCTTATCAGTGAAGATGTTATGCAAAGGACAGGTCACTGGGCAAGAGGTTAAGAATAACCTGTGATGCTAAGAAAGCAAATCATTACTTTTTGCAGAAGTTTGTAAAGCGTTAAATATAAAGGTGTATAATTGCAGCTGAAAGCATCACTTTCTCTTCCCCTTGGTTTTTTTTTTTCCCTATATGAAAATGTCCATGGCACCCTGCTCAGTGACATGTGACATGGTGGCTTTTGTGTCCAGTCACTGGTAGGAAGTGCTTCAACATAACCATCTGGGAGAGTTTCTCTCCAATTTTGATAATAGAAGGAAAAGTTAACTGGGCTGCCATAAAACAAATAGAGGAGAAAAAGGAAACCCCAGTGCCTTTTGTTAAGAAGGAACAGATGTAGAGCCATAGCAGCCTGCCAGCTAGGTCAAGTAATATCAAATATTGTGGTTGTTTTCTTGTAGCCTGATCCTCCTTTTGAACTCTCTTTCAGCAATGAAGTTGTAAGGAATGAATTAAAGAAGCTGCCAGCCCTTCCAACACCAGCGCTGAAGGAGCATCCTTCCCTCGCTTACTGGTAATGTATCACCCTCTGCAGTGTCTTGTGCAGGACCTGGCTCTGGCAATGTGGTCTGAGAGTGGAAATGGGATGCAGAGATCCCTGTCTTCTGGCTCTAGGTCTGCCACTGACTCATTGCATGAGTTAACACAAGTAGAGCTACCACCCTGGGCCTCAGTTTCCCCATCTGCCAAATGCCTGGCCAAAAATCCACTGTAAGTGTGCAAATGTCCTGATGAAATAAAAATGCCTAATGTGCCATTTACTTACCAGCATTTTCCATCTGTGAAAGAGTTTTCCCAGTTGGAAATGTCAATCTTTTGCACTGCCCTGTGTTGAGTCATTCAGTTCAATCTTGCAAGTCCTCTCTGTATGGCACAGCTGAACTCATCTCCTTTTGTATGAACTCAGTGATGTTTGGAGGTGGGTGCTTGTTTGCTGTCTTTATTGCACAGAAAAGTAAACCCAGGGTAGGAGCAGGGTCACACTTAGATTTTATATGCCACACACATAGATTCTTTTTGCCACCCTGCATATCCCTTTTATCTGTGCAAATAGAAAAGAATTTGGGGAAAGACTATTCATTAAAGGTGAGACACCTTCACTTCATTTTCTTCTTGTTGCTCTTTCATGTTTGCCTTTAAAGCTTTAGGCTGTAAGCCTGGGGGTTGGATTGAACTTCTTTATCTGCTACTCTTTTAATTTCTGCATTTTGGCAATCTGAGGATGGCAGGGGGAAACAAATCAGTTTGTAGGTTATGATCTCAGTTCTTCTCTTTGCCAAAAAGGTCAGCCACTTCTTGTAGCATGGCTACAGCAGTGAAATTAACTCTACCTAATGTCAAGTCATAGGCAAGCTCATCATGAGGTCTCCTAATCACTTTCTGATAATACAAGAAGAGATTCGGAGTCCTCAGCAGAAATTAGGATCACTGACACAAAAACTGTGGATCATCACAATCTCCTAGTATTTCTCTCTAAGAACCAAATCAAATCTTCATGAAATGTGATAAATATAGGCTGCCATTTCATTGAAGAAGAATGGTCTTCGTCTTAGGAGCATCTCTTTTCCCAAGAACTACTCCACACCCTCAAAAGCAGTACATTTCCAGGTGGTCTGGCTGATTGACAGACTGGGAGCTCAAGCTGAAAGCCTCACAAGAGGAGAGCTGGGAACAAGTAGGCATTGTCAGGGAAGGCAAATCTGACCTTTTCAGCAACAACATGGCCTAAGGTCTTAATAAAGTGCCACATAGCAAGAAGAGCCATGTAAAATCCTCGTGCTCAGAATATGAGTATTTGCATTTATACACAAGGTACAGCACTTGCAGCTGTACTTAATTTTGTGGGGGTTCTCGTGTGACTGAGAACAGGTTACAGGTTGGGAAGATGGTGTTGCCAATGGGGTAATAAAATCAGAGGCTACAGTCCTGTGACTCCCTTGTGATTTCATGTCAGTAACCAAGTCTCAGAGACCTCTTTAACATTAATAGTTCATTATTTTTTAATGATGGCTTTTTTCTAAAAACCCTCTAAAACACTTAATGCTCTCAGGAAGCGGCTGTTGCTGAATCAGACAAAAAGCCTCAAAAGTACAGATCAAACTTCAGTGATCTAATGGAGCAGATTTTTAAAACGGTGTTCACTTTGCATCTCATACAGATTGTGTACTGGATGCAGATTTCATCCAGTCCTTTTCTGTGAGCAATCAGTTTTATTCTGCAGTTCTTCAGCATTAGCGCAAGCAGTCACAAGTGAATCTCCAACCCTGGAAAGAAACTTTGAAAACATTAAAGGTGGGATGGGTAATGGCTCTAGTTAGTTTAAAACAGACAAACCAAAGAACTTTGTACTACATTTTTATCAGATGAAATGGATTAAGAGATAATAAAATGAATAATCAAGTAAATACGGTGATACCTTCAGCAAGATGCTGTAATAGATCTGCATGAAATAATACAACATCTCCATCACACACCATGAAAAAGCATCAGCTGTTGCACCTACCAAAGAGACTTGTGGAATGACTGCTGGATTCTTAGACCAGTACAGTTTGTGTCTCTGATTCCACCTTCATGGAGTCTCCTGGTTCCATACCCATGGTGTAGGCCTTTCTCTTCCCTGTATTCTCTTGCAGCTTTCTCCAGGTTCAGAATAATCAGTTGCACATCTTGTTCTCAAGCATCTTTTGGCATCTCTGATTACTGGTGAAGAAAGAAGGGGCTTTTTGTTGCGTTTGTTTGCGTTTCTTTTCCTTTTAATGAAAGCTGAGCTTCTGGTCCTCCCACACAGTCCAGGAGTTGGGGCCCTGAGTTTTGATTTCTCTTGGCCATGCATGGAAACAGACATGAAACTAATCACAGAGACTGGAGAGAACCTTTAGAAATGTGTTAACTCACAGTGCTCCTTTCCAGACACTTGCCATTGCATTTTATCTCATTTCAGATCCTCCCCAACAAGCCAGCCCAGCAGTGGGTTGTCAATAATAAGGCCAGAAGGAGATGCAACAACACAAAAGTAGATGCTAGAATGGAATTTTCAACAGACCGGGGGAAGAGAGACTTCTCCCAGGTTCCCACAGACTTTGAACACGAGCTTGTTTGTAGCAACCCAAAGCATTAGTGTTGCCAGAAAACCCACCTCTGAAAATATCATCTGAAAATTGCTATTTAGTGATTTTCTCTAGTTCAACACAGTCCTGAGGCCCTGGTCCAGCTCTTGGTCCCTTGGCCTAAGAGGTGCTAGTGGCTTCAGAGGGACAGCATATGACTGTATGACAGCGAATGCAAATAAAGACATTATTCATTCAAGAATATAATCAAAATGGTCAAATCAGGTTAGAAGCAGAACAACACTAAAGAACAGCAATTTATTAAAACAGCTTGGTGTGCTGGGAAGAGAGGGAGGGAGCAACTAACTTTGAAAATCTGGATCTGATGATGAGAAACTCAAGGCCTGCATTTGCTTGCAAGTTGTCTGCTGTCCAGTTCTATAAGCTGCTGGGACAGGAGGGATTTCTTGTTGGTTCTAAAGATCTTTATCAGAGTTGTCTGCCTCAGGATATCATCCATGTATTAACTTCTGCGTCTTTGGGGAGAATGTTTTATGAGCTGGCAAACAGACAGCAGTGCTTCGGCAGCCTCCGTGTCTCTGTCTCCACATTAGTCAAGCATCCTCTGCCAGCCCTGCACTGTGAATGAGTTTCTGTGTCACCAACACAGCAACAAAGCAAAGCAGGGAGAGAGGAGATGTCAGCTGGTGGTCCCAGCAGTGTCCTAGCACTCTCCCAGCTGTCAATAGCAGCATGGCAGCTGCCTTGAGATGAACAGCTGAAATTATAGGGGAGCATGTTTATAGACTCTGCTAATGCTCCTTCTGACCTGTGATTGATTTTGCTTGTTTTCCCTGGCACATGCTGGGCTTAACCCTCCAACCCAGAGCTGAAGGCAGAAAGCAACTTCTGTGCTGGATGGTCCTTCTTGCACAGGGCAGTGGGAAGGAAAAGGAAGTTCAAAGAATTGTTAGAGGAGGGACTGTCACACAGATTGTTCTGACTGTGAATATTTTTCCAGTGTGGATGTCGCTATCTGGGCTAGGTGCCCTCAGCTCCCTTTGCTGTCAGTGGAAAGAAGCAGCAGTAACCTCTTCCCAAGGAATTCATCCAAAATAGATTGAAAGAGTCATGCTCTGGAGTACGTTTCTTTCCCCGGTGATAAGCCCAGTGCTGCAGAAAGGTGAAAGGCCGCAGATCTCCGTCTTATATATGCCTTGATTGATAATTCAGGCTTTGTAATTTTTGTCCAAAGGAAAGAAGAAACAAAGATGATACTTACCTGGCACTTAACATCTGTATACCACAAAACATTTTACAAAGGAAGATTATCAGTATCCTAACAGAGCAATGGAGGTATAGCATTGACTGCATTTGTTTAGAAGAACTGGGTAAAGCCTGGACTGTCCCACATTTCTAACATGGGTTAAAAGCATAACTATTTGTCCTGATGTTCAGGAAGGCTTGCTGACATCTGATCTGTCCTTTTGAAGGAAATGGGCCATCAATTGGCTTCCTGCCCAAGGAGTATGGTCTAGGAACATACCAATAATTTTATAATAATCATTTATAAGAAAGCAGAGCACATCCAGAATCACATTAAATAATCAGCTTGTCCAGGTACATCTATCCTTTCCTTGAATGGCAGCAATATGAGAGCTTGATCTGTGCAATAAACTGCACAGAGTGGAAAATAAAGCTAGCAGTGTTTTCAACTGGAGAAACTCCATTATGTTCTGAGAAGTCACTCCTGGTTTGTTCCTGTCTGAGACGGTGGAATTGCATCCACATGTAATCATGGTTTTAAGAGGTAATTTCAAAGGGCTGTAAGCCCTCTCTGTCTATCTTTTTTATTAAGAATGATGTTTTTTGGAGTTCTTCCAATACTGAACACTCATGTAATTCAGTTATTGCTCCAAAAGTAATCCTGTTTATGACAATCATGGCAGGAGACCCAGGCTCTGCCTTCATGTGCACACCCTTAACATCTGTGGTACTTGCTTGGATCAGTGTGCTGAATATGGTTTCATAGCTGTAGAATTTAGAGCTTACAGATCATTTTCTAAGCATTAAAATGATTCTGAGGGATTTGAAGGGAGAGCTGGACCATTCCTTTACCCATGTAATGTGTCACTGGCTCAGTCAGCATCCTGTTCCTGCTGTGGCCTGCTAGTGGGACATCACTTCACCTTGCCCCAAAAAGGACTCTTTTCTTTTTGTAGGATGAATGGGAGAAGCCGCTTGATGAGTGAGTAAGGAAAGCAGTTACTCTCAGATAAACAACAGGCTTGTGAGGGAAGAGCTGGCCCTGTTGACAATCTGACAGACTGTCTCTGAATTGCTCTGTGCTGCCTACACTGGTGTTTCTGATTCTCCTCCTTTCTCTCTTCATTATTAGGGCTGCACAATCCTCAGCTTCCCTGTGCCTCTTCTTTCTAAAAGATGCTTTGGCTCCAGAGATTCTGCCTCTCTTTCTAAAAAGAGGTTCTGTCCTCTCTGGCACAGGGGTGCAAATGGGAAAGGCAGCAAGGAGAAGATGCGGTCATGTTAAGCCAGGCTAGTGAAAGGCTTTGCAGTCCTCCACAAAAGCTCCTGTGGGCATCTCTGAGCAGTCATGGTGAGGTCATCTATCACATCATCCCACACTGCTATGCTCCTTCACACTGCCTAGCAATACAAATGGCTTCAGTTCTGCCTGAGGAAGGATTACCACATGGTAGACAACTGAAAGGCCCCATTAGGGGGTCATGCTGGATCCAGGAAATGAAGGGAGGGAGGAATGCCAGTTCACATTGCCCTAAACCACATGCAGTGTGATGGCATGGGATGGACACGCGGCACTGCTGGAAGCTTATGCAGGGCCAGGTGGGGAGGTCACTAAGGTGGCATAAAGGTAGTTTAGGTTTCCTTCCTCTTGTCTGGCAAGTTCTGTACAGTATCTCCAGGGGACTCATCAGATTCCCTGTCCTTAGTATTACAAAATAAAGGGCAAGAAATTGGTTTTAAACCTGAGGACCTAAGTGTTCTGTCATGCCAGTGTAACAGAGCAGGTCTTGTGTGCACTACACTGGATCCTTGGCTTATACTTTGCCATGCTGCGAACTTGCTAGCACAGCTGATTGTATGCATCAGTTACTTCTGCTGCCCACTCACTGGAGAATAATGAATGAAATGCTTTAAAAATGAACTTACGGGTGTCTCTCAATCTGTCATTTGGGTCGTGCTGATTTCTCTTGGATACTCCATCTCTACTGCTTGTTGGCACACACTCAGAATTGTTCTCTGACACAGAGGCCCACTGGTGTGGAATAGCCTCCATTTCACCTTGGAAAACATGATGACATGGTTCATGTCTTTCTAAGACATGAAATGATCTTAGTCTCCGAAGAGCTGTTGGGAATGGGCCCCAGCTCATGCCAACTCCCAGTGCATAGCCAGGAGTTGCCTGGGGAATGCACATTAGTATAACCCAAAAGCAAGCAAAAGCACATGAGTACTTTAAGAGTAAAGAAACTCAAGTTTGAGTGCCTGGAAATATCCCCTGTCACTGTTTAACCTGCTGTTATTATTCCTCTGTGTACACTAGGAAT
>NW_008239288.1:1329486-1334082 GCF_000691975.1 Corvus brachyrhynchos
GCAGTTATGCAGTTGCAGTGAGGAGGAATCTGTCAGTCTTAGGGCTATGACTGGCCACCAATATCTCACAGTTTTGACCATCTTTCAGAGGATGTGATGGGCTTGAAAAGAAGTTACTTCAGTTAGGGCAGAGCAGATCTTCATCAGCTCCAAGGTGAATCTGTTTGCCCACAGTGTAATATTGTGGGCATCATTTGTAGATAAGGAAAGGAATGCAGAGAGGGAAAAGTCTGTACAAGTAGGTACCATGCTTGTGAGGAAAAAGGGTTCTACTAGAAACCCAACTCTTAGAAAACCATTTTTATTCTCAGTTGGTGACTCCCCCTTTGTTTACCCTGGTCTGCACCAAATCCCCTCATCTAATGGTTTTGCTTGGCATCTTTTGATTCTGTCAGGCAGTAGCTGTGTAACAGAAAGATCTCTTCAGCTTTTGACAAGATTCTTAGTGATGATAATGCCATTATATAAAACATCCAATTTTTTTCCTTTCCAGTGAGGATCGAGTCATTGAACATTACAAGAAACTAAATGGTCAGACAAGAGGTCAAGCAATTGTAAAGTAAGTGAAATAAGAGTGTTCTTTGTGACCCTTGTATTAATAGGAAATATTTATACAGGACTGTAAATACAATATGTTACTATGCTTCCCATCTCATGCAATGCTTCATTTTTAAGTATTTCTTGGCATAATTATTTATTTATCAAAGGTTTTTTTCAGATCATCCTCTCAGCTTCTCAGACGTGTTCTTCTCTTCTGTGTTGTTTTGCAGTTACATGAGCATTGTAGAATCCCTCCCAACATATGGAGTGCATTATTACGCAGTAAAGGTACGTGCTACAAGAAGGGTCCTTCACTGAATTAAACTCCTGTTGGAGAGGGAGGGAGAGAGGTACAAACAGCCACCCTGCTCTCAGAATACAATACACTGCTGCTAAAGTCTCATTTCACTTCCTGAGGTAGGGTAAACTTATTTCAACTGTGTGTGCATGTTTAGTAAATACAGTTCCAAAGAGGAAAATCCTGTTCTTGGAGATAAAACTCTTGCAGTCCTATTGTGCTGGAGCGTTCAGCTCATAGTCAGCAGCATGGCAATGCCAGTGAACCACCACCAAAGGCACAAGCCAGACACATCTCTGGCAGGCACTCTTTTTTGTAGCTCCAGGAGGTCAGACCTTTCCCAGATGGCAGATCCATGAAAACCTATCTAGGGCCAGCCGTGACCTACATACTGCAGCTCCCCTCACATGAGATATGTAGATGGATACAGAGACTGTACATCTTTTTAATGCCAGAACATTGTCCTGTACTCTAGAGATAGATAACACATTCTCATCCCCAAACAGCTCTCCACTTCTATGTGGACTTCATGCAGGTATTCATGAAATCCCTCATTTCTTTTGTCTAATGATTTATCACCAAAATTTCCAACCTCATATTATCATTATTACTTCCCTGCCTGACCAGCTGTGTAGGTTTGTTATTTTTTTTTAAGTAGAGAAATCAATAAACATATAAAGAAAGCTAGATCCACATTCCCCAGAGCATATTCCCTCATTTATCACCCCTGAAGTTTTGATGTGTTTCATCATTATCTCTGTGCACAGATCATACAGTTTTTCATACATCTGTAATATCTTGCACACATGGGGTACCATAAAAACACAAATATCTGACTGTACCTGTCTCAGGGGATGCGGTTCTAGTCTATTCCTGCTAATAGAATGTAATAATAAGGCTATTATTATTTTGCAAAAAGCATTAGCCTCATCTTTTCTCAGAGGACAGGATCTCTCCAGCACCTTTTGCATCCAGATCTCTTGGAGCATTCTAGATCAAGAAAAATCTTGTGGATTGGGCTGGATGTTCAATCCTACAAACACTTGAGAGCTATTCCAGTGAGCTCCCCATGGTCAATAAGCAGCAGTGAGCAGCAATGAGGCAGCAAATGTTGCACATAATAGGGTTTGCTTCTTCCTGATGTGAGGGTTTTGGTTTTGCTGTGCTTTACCCTGCCATTCTCTATCATATTAACAGAACAGATGTAATTTCATTGAGGACTTCAGCTCAGTAAATTGTAGAGACTGGGATCAGATATCAGCCATTACTCCATAAGGCCATTTTATTGCACACTCAGACACAAAACAGTTGGGTCTCAGCCTGTCAGACCTTATCACTTGGTAGCTCTCAGATCCCATTACTGCTGCATTTTCAAGACTAATGCTAAAATCCCTCCACATAATTCAAGTCAGCTGGGTGATTTGCTTTCCTTCCTCCAATCTTCAGTGTTCAGACTGAATAATTTACAGGGGAGAGAAAGAGGATGCACCACTGCACAAGGGACCCATGTCAAACCTCCTCACCTCCCCTGACAGCATTCTGAGTAACTTGATCACATCGGCCATATTTTAAATTGTTTTATATGTCATGGCAAAAAGTGAAACAGATCTCTTTTAAACACTGTGGAGCTTTGTGACTTGTGGGAACTTGCAGGGGGAAATTTAACAACACCCATTCAAAGATGCTACTTAGGAACAAATCTTCACCTTGAATGACAACACAGGAAATCTCCAGCATTTCCCCATCTTATTCAATATGACTCCCTCTGTTTTCTCTTTCAGGACAAACAGGGAATTCCGTGGTGGTTAGGACTTAGCTACAAGGGGATTTTTCAATATGACTACCATGACAAAGTGAAACCAAGAAAGGTAGGTGTTCACTTTTCTACCAAGGTCTCGGCTTGCCACACATGTCATAGCTGGAGTCAAGGGTGTGATGTACACCAAATGCTGGCATTGATTCATGTGGTTTTTGAAGGATGTTCGTTTTCTCCCAAAATCATCTGAATGTCTGCAAAGAATTAATGGGAAAAAGTAGCTCATAATTCATTAAAAGTTGTGGGGTTTGGAGGAAATAAGTGTCACTTAATCTTGCAATTGAAGTTTCTTTTTTGTGTGGTTCATAAGACATCGATGGGAACTCAAGGACTGATCCTCTCAGGTGCTGGAGGCCTTCCATCCACTGGCTATGGTGCATTGGGGGTGCTCAGCCAACCCTTGATACTGTTTTGTCAAGCCGTAAATGATCCGAGAGAGAAAGAGATGAAGAGACAGGAAAGCTGCTTCCATTTATTACAAAAAGAAAATTGCATGATTTTCTCAGGACCAGCATTACATTCGATAAGCAACGATTTTATTAACTGAAGAGTTAATGTCAAGGTAGCAGGTAAAGATGGCTTTCAACATATGCCTAAAAAAAGGCATGGGAAGTTTTGATTCTTGAGCTCAGCCTATGAGAGGGACCCGTGTGTTCTGATCTTCCCACCTAGGATGCCATCTAATACAAAACCCTCATCCCTGAGCACATGCCCTGCAGGTGGGAATGTACAGCCTGTTAGCAACAGTGCTTGTTGCACTGCAAACCTGTGGAGACAATGGGAGGCAAGGATTCAGGCTTGCTTGCAGGCTGCAAAACTGGATGATTTGGAGCAACTGGACAGCTCTTCTGCGAATGGAAAAGCTTCCACAGTGAATTAATGCACTGTATTTCTCTTTGCATTGTCTCTGTGCCAATTCTTCTTTCACCTTTTTTGGTCACATTCAAGTTGGACACTGCCTAATGCTCACTGAGAGCATCTTCTATTAAAATAAACTAGAATCAAGGTTTTGGTAGAAAACTGAACTGCTAAGGAGGCAGCAAGAGACAATTAGGCATCAATTTAGGCTTTTATTCACTGAAGGCTATTAATAGGGCTCTTATTCATTGAAGGAAAGGACAAGGAGAGTAAGGAGGTCTTCACAAAGACTAAAAGACACATCTATTTGGGATCAATCATTACCTGCAGGGCAAGCCATCCTCACACATGATAGTTTAAAACATGCCTAGGCTAGGTGTTTGCACCCACATATCTCCAGTAGTGCCAACCCCCCAGGGAAGACATGTCCTTAAAAGATACCTTCAGAAGTCAGGAATACAAACATTTCTTTGGAAGAAATTATTGCCCTGCCATGACAGGACTCAGCCTTTCACAAGCTATAACAATTATTGTCAGCCCTCTATGGATGAGAGGGTTGGTGGAAAGCATCAGAAGGAAGGAGAAGAGAGATCAGGTGCTCTGACTGCATGAGAGGAGACACACTTCCACCAGAAGAGTCAAGCCTTCTCTTCTCAGCTGTTGAGAGTAATCTAGTCTGTAGCATTGGCTTTGGAACTTAATAAAATCTGGGGCTTTAGGCACCTCTGATCCTTTTTCTGCAAGTGTAACCCTAAAAAAATAGGGGGCTGGTTTTCTCTTTATTGGGAATTAGGGGTTTTTTGGTCTCAGCAAATCATGTATGAAATCCAGCAGACCCAAAACAATGGTGCTGCCTTATGTATAAACCACTGAGAACTGTGGCAGAAGTGGTCATATATTGTTGCTGCCTGTTCTGAGCTTCCCCTCCCCCCTCCCAAAGACATGTGCTCTGAGCTCTTTTGTTCTAAGCGCGGGCAAAGCCAAATGTAACTCAGACTCTTCAGCAGTGTCTGATTGGCCGCTCACCCCGGGTCCGCCCCCAGTCCTCCCCTTTCCCCTTCTCCTAATAAAAGATGGTCGAGGG
>NW_008239288.1:1334097-1346729 GCF_000691975.1 Corvus brachyrhynchos
GCGCGGGCAAAGCCAAATGTAACTCAGACTCTTCAGCAGTGTCTGATTGGCCGCTCACCCCGGGTCCGCCCCAGTCCTCCCCTTTCCCCTTCTCCTAATAAAAGATGGTCGAGGGGAGGCAAACGCCCTCTCTCAGCTCAGCTACTTTCCTGTAAACATCTCTGGTCGTCTGTCTCATTTGAAGGCTTCTAACTGCAGGGAATTGAGCGGGCAGGGAGCTATATTTCTCCCTCTTTGCTTCTGCTGATGGTATTTGCTCTGCAGCTGATTCAGGTACCGATTTTAGAGCTACTAAAGTGCTAGATCGCCTGTGCTACCTCTCAAGGCTGCTCGAGGCTTTCTAAGGCATTGAAATACAAGCGCTAGCCGGTATAAAGCTGAAAAGATACCTTCCGCAATATATCTGTGAGGGAAGGTTGGATACAAAGGGAGAGCAGGAATTTCCGGGCTAGAGGCTGTCCATTGCCACAACCCAGAGACCACAGCATTGAAAAGACAGCCTAGATGAGCATTTCTCTGCTACACGATGCTTGAAAACCCCATCTGTTGGCAGAGCCATTCCAAAATGAACAGCCTAAATCAGGGATGGGACTCGGACAAAGTGGCTGAGGCTTTGTTATTTCTCCATGGAGTGATTTTACCTTCTGTGGAGCAAGTAAAAAGACTTCTTACCCTACACAGGTGGTAAAACCCCTCTGGTGAGAGCAGATCAACTGCCTCAGCGAGGCGCAGTGTTTAATCCTCTGCTAATTAGATTGCAAAATGGCACTCGATAACCCTGGTGTCTGGGAGCAGCCTGCCACAGTATCTGATTCATTTCACTGCACCAGCATGGGCTGGTTCAAGTCTTTGCTGTGCAAATGGGAGGGGTAAACTTACCGAACTTTCTGCAAGGTAAAATTGGCAGGGGAGGGGGAAGGAGATTATGGCTTTTCTGATCTTTAATATTTTGTTCCTGCACACTGCTGATGCCAGAAACAAATTGAAAACTTACAATGGAAAAATAAGTCTCCCTGGAAAAAACACAAGCAGAAAATTGTAGCAAGAAACCAGCTGAAATCAAAACATTTATATTAAGTGCATATAAAAACCTTGCTTGTTTTATGAGGGAGATTGTAATGTTTTCCTATATGTCATCCTAGATAGATTTCCATCTTTCTTGTGTTTGCGAGTAAAACTGTAGCCCGCACTAAGCAGCTGTACCTATCTAATGGTGATCCCATTAGCAGTCACTCAAAACCATGGTTTTATTAAATTGCTGGAGTAAATCAGGCATGTGTCTCTGGAAAACCAACGAGATTTGTCAGCAAGTTAGATGAGACTGGAGAGGAGAATTGAGGCTGATGCAGGGCCAGAACCTCATCCTGCTTGCACTATTCTCACTCAGGCATCAAGTCCTCCAGCATTAATGGGGACACAGCTGTGTAGGATTTTGCGTGAAGCATTCTGGAAGTTGGGCTTGCAGAACCAGTGTCATTTGTGTAGAACCAGCTCACAGCTTCCAGGGTGGACAGAATCCATTTCCCTCTACGTTAAACTTAACTTCTACAAATGCTTTCTTGTGAAGAGAAAAGACCAAACCATCGTTTTCAGAGAAGGGTCATTAGAGGGTTTTTTGCTTGAGTTGCTGGGCAACTGGAAAGAGAACCAAGGCACTGCAGCCGCCGTATGTGAGCATTTGTCTGTGAGTGGTGTGTGTCCATTTTAACCAGCACACAGGGATGTGACTCCACTCCATCCCCAGAGATCAGTGCATGAAGACCCGCAGCATAGCCTGGAGCTGTGAGATCTGCACACCCAAGTGGTAGCACTAGGCATATCTCTGTTGTTCTAGTGAGATAGTCCCACTGATTTAAGAGCCCAAAGGCATTTTCCTAGTGCACACAGCTTAACAGTTAGTAAACAATTAACTCCAAGCTGAAGAGTGAATGATTAACAAAGTCAGCCAAAGAACTTCCATATGGCAGATAAAAAGACAGACAAAATGTTTAACTTCTCACAAAAAATAAAATTACCTTAAAGGAGAGTCTGTTAATGTTTAGTTTCTTTGTAAGAAGTATGTCTGTATAGTGTTATCTCATTTTCTTCTATAGAAAGCTAGTGGCAATGAAACCTAAAGTTAGCCTTTTTTCTCGGACTCATAAACATTACCGCTGCTCACATTATCTGGTCACTGAAGAGAACCCAAAGGGAATAAAGGCTTTTAGAAATAAGATAAAATGTGAGACATCACAAAATTCAGCCATGAACATAACTTGACAAAAAATTTCCTTGTGACAGAAGTTTCTGCCATTTCTTCTCAGCGTTACCCTTTCTCTGGGATTAAATGAAGCATGCTGTGAAAATGCTCTGTCCCTTGCCATAAAGTGTCCTCAACAGTCTGTGATTCTCATGACAAATTTAATTTGTAGTTTGTAGTGTCATTGTGAATCCAGAGCAAAGATAACAGATTGACCTCCCATTTAAACATGCAAAAACAAGAAGCGAGTTGGACCCATCTTAACAAGCAATGCAGAACACAAGTAAAGTCAGTAGTTTTAAGTGCCTGATCAGAGAAAAATCACCTGCTCATCAAAAGCATGAGCAAAGTAAGCAGCACATTAATTGTGTCCAGAAAGTGAAAGATTGCTGTCTGGTGCCACTTGGCCTTTTCCAAACAACAAGAGATAGAGTGAACTTTCCCAATTCCAGAGGCAAAATGAGATATTTACACAGGAGGAGCAATAGCCTAATTAAGAGCTGCTTTATTGCAGAACAAGTAGATCCTCTCTGCTTTAGGGCATAATGAAGCATTGTCAAGTCAGTAATTGCATTGATGGAGTGGTTAAACTTGTGCTTCCTGTGGTGAAGGAATGACAGACCAGTAACTTAAAAAAACATAAGGTAAGGATTGATGTGAAATGTACAAAAACTAGTGAATAATGGGAAGGAGAAAGCTGACAAATTGTCAGCTGTCCTAACTGATCATAGAACACTGGGACAGTCAAAAAGGCAAAAGAAACATGAAATTCAGTTTAGTTACAGGGTGCCCAATTCACTTGCACAGCTTCTTGCCACATGATACAATAGAGGGCAAGAGTTCAGAAGGATTGAAGATAGCACTAAAAGTGTGACCCTCCATCCAGGGTTTTAACATTGAGTTGGTTATTTTCAAAGAGGATTTTGGGAGGGGTTATAAATCCTCATGTTCAAGGAGGGTGTTTGGTTTGACACCAAGTTGGTTTCTGTTGTCAGAGGTATGGAGGATGTGTCTCGTTCCTCTCTCTGGCATGCTGCTGAGTCACAGGGTGTATTCAGAACAGCCTGGACTTTCTCTAGGGCCTCCAGAATCAAGTGAGGTCAGAAAATGTATTGGACTCGCATTTCATTGGGATCCTCATCATTTCCTAGGACCTTTGCAAACGCCTTTGCATTGCAGACAGGGATAAAAGGTTTCAAATTTACAAATGATAAAAAAGGAGCAGAAACCATTTCCAGGAAATACTGGTTTAAAAGCTCATGGAGTCCCAGTGGCATTGCTGTAATAAATTATTCGCTGTGATTAGCAGGCTGTTAAGGACTACCTGCTGACTCCTTCTGCTCTGGGCTTTTATTTCTCTTCCCGTTGCTGATCCTTCGTGCTTCTTGGGTTATGGACTTGGCTGTAGACTGAAACAGTCTTCAGGTCACAGTGGGTTCAACTCATTTTATAGTGCAGTAATTCAGTCTTGGTTTAGTATTTGGAAACATGGAGCACTGAGGAGGGAAACATATATAAAGCGAAGTTCCTTATCATGCTGTTTCTTCTCATAGAGAGACGTTGCTCACCCAATTTCTTTCCTTATCAAAATGTAAGACCCAGACCTGTGACTGCTGAAGAGCAGACATAGTTTAAAACCTTCCCCTGCTGAAATGTCTTATTCCATCCCCATTAGACAGGAGACCATGCTGTCACCAGCACCTTTTTTTACTGCTGCTTGCCCTCAGTTTGGGGTTTCTACCATCCAGCACCAGGCACTTCCCCTTTCAGCACCCACTACTCCATGCCTTATCACTGTGCCAAAGAGCTTCCAAACACACTGGGAGCTGACTAAATGACATCAAAGCACACTGGGCTGGAAAGCAGAATTTTGTCCTTGACACTGAGAACTTCCACAGGATTTGGCTGGACATGCCACTGGGCTGTGATTCAGTGAACATTTCTTTTGGCAGCAGTATCAGCTGAAGTGGCCTTCAGCACCCTCCTCCCCCATTGAAATCCTGCCACCATTGCTCACTTCCTCCCCTGGGCCCCTTCCTCAGCCATCCTGGTATAATTGTGCGGTTGGGAAGAAAACTGCTCCAGAGAAGGGATCAGACTGGCTCAGTTCAACCGAGTCATAAAAAGTGGTCACTCTTAAACTCGATCAGTTCCCAATCCCATTCACCATCTGACCCACAATCAGTATCCTACAGCAAAGCTGTAGGAGATGGATATGGATACAGGCTGCATAAATCACAGCAGCCAGAGAAAGAAAAAGCCATTAACCTACTCAGTAACTTTGTGGAGTGAGACAAGAGCTTCACAGCCCAGAACAAGTTGGAAAGAGTTCAGCTGTGTGGAGTTTGTTACAGTTGAACCAGGATGAATTAACAGTTAGGTATAAAGTCACCATCACCACTTTTTCCTTCTCATAAAAGCTGGTAAAAATTTGCTTCAGTGTCTCTTCCAAACAGGGCTTTCAGACAGTTGAGTATATTGTCTAGGAAAACCAACTTTTTAAAATTATACAATGGTTACCCTCAATTTCCATTATGTAGGTAAATAAGTAGTTTGATCAACTACAGTGCTTGCAAACATTAATAGATAGTCTAAGGCTGTTTAATAAGGAAACTAGCACTATTTTGGTGGTTTAGTGTGCTGTGGTGATACCATTAGACATAAAGTTCCCAGAGTTTTCTGTGAGAATTAACATTCAGAAAGGCAAGAGCATGACATCCCATCCCATGATCTAGCCAAGTAAAGCCCATGGGCTACCATTAAATATAGGAGTAGTCCCATCAAATTAAAACTCCCTTCTCTAAGTGCTTTGTCATATTCAGGTCTTAAAGAGTAATTCTCTGTAAAACCAGCAGCCAAGTCTTAAATGGTTCTGCAGCACAGCACACAGCAGGAACTTCAACATGATGCAAAGACAAATCATTCCAACAGCACAAAGTGAAACAAATTGGACCTCAGAGCCCTGGAGTTAGGGTGGAGATCTGGAGCAAGACTGAAACCTCCTTGAGCACTTGTGCTTGGCTCTGAAGTGGTAGCAGGCTCCTCCACACCCCACCCTGCTCAGATACTGTCTCCGCTCACCAGGGCTGCTCTGAAGGCCTGGGCACTTTTATCACCAGATGAAGCCAGGCAGGGGTCCCATTACTCGGTGGCTGTGGGCATGAGGCACCTTTAGTCATTGGTCGGCCAGGAGGCTCAGAAGGTCGAGCACTGCAGCCATCACCATGAGAGTGGGATTGCTGCTGCCATGGCACCTCCTGTGCAGATGCCCAGCATCACAGGACTGTTTTCAGTCACATAACTGAATTCACAATGTGCATTGCCACAGCAGCATGGGATGGGAATCGTGATTCCTGTATTTTGGTTCCAAAACAGAGATACTTTAGCCAAGCCACTGGAGAAGACATAAGGATTCTTAGGAGAGAGAGGAGCAGTAATGGTTTGTGGGCAGCATAAATCCTTCTAGGGTGCCACAGCTGATTCATAGGCTACAGACTGGGCATCCTGTATCTAATACATAGCGCCAGAAAGGAGAGCTCTTCAATGCAGAAAGATCCAGTCACTCTGATGCGGTTGCAGAGAATAAAAGGGAGAAAGTTTAACTTAAACCAATCACAATAAAAGATTTTTTGTAGACCTGTTGATTTAGACACACACAGCATGGTGACAGCAATGCAAAATCTAACAGCAGCTACCAGATATATATGTGCAGTGAAAGTGGATTTGGTTGTATATAAAGTCAAAGTCCGATCTTCCAGTCTGTGTACAGTTACAGACACAAATATCAAGTTGCATTATGTAGACAAATAATGCTTTGTCCAAATAGCAGCTCTTCCCTCTCTGATCTGATTCTCTGCTGTCTCTCAGAGCCAATAAGCTACTTTGAAATTTAATAGGGAATTATGTTTCCATAATGGAAATGAATGCAAAGTGGTTATTATAGAGACCTAGACTCAATTTGTGTTTGGTCAAGCCAGAAATGTTTGTTGGGGTGGTGTGGTCCCACAAGAACAGCACACAGCAAAAGGGATCTCAAACTGGACCAGAAATTGTTTGTCTGTTTGGCAAGAAAAGAGGCCTGAAGCCTGAGGCAAAGAAATAATTAGATAGTGAGCTGGGATTGCTGACAGACCACTGAAAGTCCCACTTAGCCAAGCCATTCTCTCATTCCATGAGGGAAGAGAGGACGGCAAGCCTCTGGGAAGATCATTGGTAGGGCTTTTCCCACATCAAATCACACAGGAAATCTTTTCTTTTTTATTTGTTTTGAGAAGTGAAAGAAAAAAAATACCCCAAAGTAATAAAAATAAAGGAATGAATGGAAGTGTGGCAGGATGGAGGACTAGGTTACGGTGCAGCAGCATCCCCATCTCATGACCCAGGGGCACCCTCAGCAGTGGGTCACACTTATTCACAGGTGACAGCCCACAGAAATCTCTTGGTAAATCTGCCCCTGAAACAAGAGCCCATTTGTTTGAGCTAAGATGGTGCTGTTCTGCCAGGACCAAATCCTTCCTCCTTCACTCTAACTAGTTTGACAGAGGTATGATTGATGGGAGCAGGGTTGGCTTGAGGCAGAACACAAATCCATGCCCGGAAACCATGGCCCCGCTGAAATCACTGGGACAAAACTGCCATTGACTTCTCTGGAGCTGTGATTTCCATAGAGTTTAAGGCCAAAAAGGGACCGCTCACAACCTCCACCCTGACCTCCTGCATAACTCAGCTCCCATAATTTTGCTTGCTGGTTTGTTCAGTGGAGGGAATTACATTTCCAAGGAGGAATTCCTTTTGTTATGTTTGTTTTGTCTTTAAACTGCAGGACGAAAGACTTGGGAGTTTGTAACTGCACTCATGCAAGCTGTGTGAAAATACTGTCATTGTTTTAGTTCCATTGTTTAATACCAGTTTTAGTATCAGGATGTCATCCAGTGCTGGCTCTTGCCCATAGCGTAGGCGAGGGAAGGGGTTGCATTTGGACTGTTATAAATGTGCCACATTTCTCTGCCTTTCCCAGAAGCCATTCAGAGCACCCTGTCTGGGTGGTAGTCCATGCATTTGGAGGGATGATTTTTCCTTCTGCATAGTGTGATTTAACAAGGCATTAATCATCTAGGAAGTGGCAAGACTTGAAGGACTGGGAGACGTCATATAGGTCAGCAAGTCCAACAGCAATTACAGTTGGTCATTTATTAGATGTTTAGAATCAAAGAAAACTATGGGTCAGAAAGGCCTCTGGAGGTCTCTAGTCCAACCTCCTACCAAAAGTTGGGCCACCTTCAGAGTTTGATCAGGTTACTCATGGCCCTAGTGTTTGACCGCCTGCACTGATTGTTTTGGGGTTTGGGGTTTTAATTTAGGTATCTTCTAATAATTTCCCTTGCTGCAACCCTGCAGCCTGCGTCTTATTGACTCTTACACTTTTGCTGGGCACCTCTGAGCAAAGTCTGTCATCATCTTCTTTGTAAATCCCCTTTGGGTCATTAAACAGAGCTAACAGCAGGTAGATCCGCTGTAGATTTCTGCAGATGGTTTGACTGTGAACAGCCACCAAGCATGAATCTGGAACCCTTGAGAGTGTGTGCATTCAGCCTGTGCCCCATCTCAGGTGATTCAGCACACAGAAAAGAGAAAGAAAATGAGACTGCTGGGCACTTATATTTGGTTCTTAAGAGATCAAATGCAAAATGGTTCACACTGTGTCCCCACAGGATGCCCAGCTATAGCGCACATTCTCCACTTCAGTGCTGAGTCTGGCTCTTCTGGGCACAGCAGGCAGAAAACAGCATCAGGGACCCCGTACCCCAACCTCAGGATTTGGAATTATTCCAAAAGGTACTATTTGGGCATGTTTCTCTAGGTACCATAGTTCAAACAGCACTCTGCACCAACCTCCAGTGCTGGCCTTCAGCAACCCCCTCCGTCCTGTGCCTGAGCTGAAGGGCAACACAGGAGCAAGCAACAGCCTCATTACTGCCAGGGGTTCCCAAGTATATGGCATGGTACTTCCACTGAATACTCAGGCAAGGCTCCCTGAGCACAAAGGGGCAGAGCACAGCCCAGCGCACTAACTCAGGTTCCCACACCTCTGCAAAGTCCAGGTCACCCAGGCCATGAGTGACCAAGCCAGAAACAATCATATTTCATTCACAAAACACATTCCCTTCTTTACCAGGAACCTCCAGCATTTTTCAAATACTCTGACACTGACCCTACCTCCTGGAGTGTGCAAACTCCATGGCACCAGCCTCATGGTCAATAAAAATGGTAAAAAATCCTTCAGACTCACATAGCTGAAATGGATGCAGATCCCTGGGCCTTCTCTCCTCCAGGCTCAGCTTAATTAAGGACCATCCAGCAAACCACAAATGTGCTCACAAAAGAAGCTTGCGTCTGAAGGGCTTTGACTGCAGCTCTTTGTAACTAGTCACAAACATCTGGTGCCTGGCAAGCTTGCCTGCCTCTTGGAAGGGGTTTCCAATGAGAAAATTCCTGTAGCTTGCACCTGAATTCTCTGCAACGCACCATGCAGCACTCAGATCTCTCTCCTGGCTCCTCTTCTAAGCTGCCAGCTTTGTAGAAGCCATTTCTGGCACTGGTTTCCCCATCAAGGCCTCCCCACCCACTCCAACACATTTTAAACAGTGCACGTGGTCTGACAGGGAACAGTTATTCCCTTGAATGTTCAAGGGTTGATAAGCAGTTTTTCAAATTCAAGTGATAGTGTCAGTTCCAGTTTTCTTGGCACGATGAAACAGAGACCACAGCGAGGACAAGGCCCTCGGAGGAGGAGGGAATAAGAGTAATTCTTTTCTCCTCTTTTAGTAGCTCTTTTCACATGCATGTGTGAGTGTGCAGCTGTGCTCAAAAGCCAGTCTCAGGGATACTTCCTTAAGTGTCTGTTGAAGATTAAATCATCTCATGTGCAGCCTGTAATGATGGCCACTAACAAAAATTGTTCCCATCTGAAAGCTGCCCAGAGCTGCATGATCCAAAATGAGCTGCTGACCTCAGAAGAGAACCCAGCGGGCAAACCACCACATCACAGAGACTTGGCCCTCTGCAGCACCGCTAATTGTCCCCTTGTCTGCAGGCACTGAGTGAAGGCAGCTACTCAAGGGCAGGGGAACTGTCCTCTAAGCTTGTGTTAATGATTGACTTTCTCCTAAGCCCCATTTCCAGCGTGTTTGGGGAGATGCTGTCCCAGTCCTTGCTGACATACTTTTTGTCAAAGGGTCACTGCACCTCTGCTACAATCCCAGTAAAACCTATACAAATTGTCCCACCCACAAGTGCAGGCATTGGATTCAACCCAGCAAATTAACCAAAGACAATCATAATCCAAACAACACAAAACCAGACCCAACCTCAGTGCAGGGAGAGGCAAACCTGCCATGAACCTGGATGCTTTGACTCAAACCAGCCCCAAAACCAGCACACATCTGTTGTCACTGCAGTTCCACAAGACCCTGTTGAAATGATGACCAGCTCCCTGCTGTGGCTCTATTCCCTAGTGAAGGCTGCAAGCACCAGCGTGGTAAAAGGATCTTGATGGGTAAAAATTATGCTTCCATTTAGGAAGATCCACTAATGGCACCTTGTGCATCTGTCACTGCATTAACATCAATTTGAGACTGTGCATAAGGCGGGCAACTGGTGAAGGGAACAGCTTGCTTACATTAGGAGGTCTGGCTGAAGGGGGACCTTCGGCTTTGTTTCTCTGGAGGGATTGAGATCAGCTAACAGGAAAGTGGATACTTTCTTGTGGGTATTCACATTTTTGTAGATTGGATTCCTTTTGTATAGGAAGGGAGAGACCTCTCAGATCAGTGTGGGAAAAAGGAGTGGGAGACTGTAGAAAAATACTTGGGGAGCAAATGGAGCATAATTACAGCAATGGTAAAATACACGTGCACGTTCTGGAGAGCAGAGCTATGGAATAAAAGACACAAACTCCGGTTGTGGGGTCACTTTCACCCCCTCCCTCCCAAGAGTCTGGATTTGCCTCCTTCTGTGCCCGGCCAAGGAAAATAACAAAACTAAATATAAAAATTCAGCAATCTGGGGAGCTGCTCCAGTGCCCAAAACGTAGGTGTCTAATGCTGTTTTAGGCACTGCTGGTGATCCAAGACATCTGCGTGAGGCTCACAGATACAGCACCGGACCTATGTCAGGCTTCCTCCCACCCAGGGCAGCAGCCAGGGGCCAGGCAAGGAACCCTGGGGCATGGAAAAGGGCACTCCATGCCTACATTTGGGCATCTGAACAGCTTCCCCAGAGCCCTGTGTGTTTGGACAGTTGGAGTTAATCATCGAAGAGAAACGAGAAACAGAGCTTCCGTTAGCAAACAGCACTGTGAGATTTGGTAGCAGAGAGTGTAAAATAGAAAAGGATCCGAGCACAGGGGACCATCCGGCAGAGTCAGAGGGGGAGGATGGGCAGGAGAGCATCCAAACAGAGCAGCTGCCAGCAGCTCAGAAAAGTTTCAAATTCTTCCTGCGCCACGCCGAAGTTTAGTCATAAATGACAACGGGGGACCTGGGGACAGAGGGATATTTTCTGAAGGGTGTGATCTGCTGGCTGTTTAGACTCTTATGTGTTCCACATGTCTGAGCGCCTCCCAAACACGTCCTCTGCACATGCCGTGCAGCACAGCCGCGTTGTCCTCCCCGCCTTGTGGACAGGCATCTGGAAGCATGGAGGGATGTTTTCAGCTTGACCCCAGTTGTTGTCTGTGGGAGTTTAAGCCCCAAACTTCCTTTTCATGCCTTTGAAGCCAGGCGCTTAAAGAGGAGTCAGACTTCAGCTTCCAGCTTAACCCTTTCACCCTGTGTCTGTCCTCCCTCAGTGGGTAAAATAGTGGGTGTTTCTGTGCTTCATTTGGTATTTACAACTTTTACGCAGCAATTAATATTTCCAGCGGAGGAATAAAATAACCCCCTAAGGACAATGCAACTCAACCTTTCAGACTTCTCATCTCTCCTGGCCCCCTTCTTCCCCTGCCCCCTGCAACGTGGACAGCCCCAGAATATGGGGCAACTCAGTGCCCTTCTTACTCCCCACCCTTCCTTCCAAGCACCCTGTTACAGAAAGGGGAAAAAAATAATAGAGAAAAAAACCCAACCTTACTTGGAAACTTTAACAAACAAATATTCTCAGTTCTGCTGCCCCCAAAACACCAGCAAGGAGAAAATTTTGGGTCCTCTCTGGAGGTTTGTTTTATTCTCTAGATTTCAGCTCCGCCAGCAGCTATATCTGTGTAAATCAAATTACGCCTCCTGTTTACTTATCTCCAGAGCGCTGACACTGGCAACCGAGGCTTATCTCGGCGTGTCAGGAGCTAGCGCCTTCCTCGGGGGTAGAACAGGAACTCCATAGAAGCTACTTGGAGTGGGAGAAGGAGTGTAAATCAGGGAAAACTCTGCTGGCTGTGCTCCCCAGCAGCGGGGCTACGTTCCCCAGCTCTGTTGCTTGCTAGGGGCAGTGCAGGGAAGCCGAAGTCCGCGATGCCCAGGGGGGTGGAGGCTGCCTCCTCCCTGTGGATTAGAAGCCTGGAAGCCAGAGTTTGGATTTCGGTTTCCTCATTTGTAAGGAGGAGGCAGTGGTGGAGCTGCCCGCGGTGGTGACGGTGTGGTGGTTTGCGGAGCTGGCACTGTTTGGCTGTCACCGCGTCCTTCGCTGCTCCTGAGGTCGGTCCGCCCTCCTGCCTGGGAGATGGGGGTTATTTCACGGCAGAAGTGTGGGCACAGGGACCGTGTGAGAGCATCCCACTGCCCAGGAGCACGCAGAGCCCTCCAGGGCTGGCCCATGCTGACTCAAGGGCGAGGGTACGCCGCATTTTGCTCCCATGGAAAGCTTCGTGCCTCGGTTTCCCCCTTGGTGGTAGTGTTTGCTTTGTCCCAGTGCTGCTCTGAGATGCCCCGGCAGGGCAACCTCTAAAACAGGAGCTGGGATATGACCTGCTCATTGCCGTGTTCTGTACTGCCGGGAGCACCTGGAGCCTTGGGCATCGCCACCACGAGCCTGACAGCACCTGGGACAGATAAACTGACTCCACTCGGCTCATGCTTGTGCCAGTTTTACGTGGAATGCGGGATAAAAGCAGAGCCTGGGTATCGCACTTGGGTGGAGCGGGGCGAGACGCCCTCATGGGGGTCTCACCTCCTTCACCCCGGGGAAAGTCTGCTGTGCCAGGGGCCGATGCACCCACCCCAGGTCCCAGCCCTCCAAGGAAAATGTAGTCGAATCCCGGTTTGCCCGGAATTTACATGTGTTTCAACGCATTTGGCCCCGCAGAGTGAAACCGGCGCCCTTCCCCGCCTGCCCCCGGCACCGAGCCCTCCGCGGGCAGCGGGGGCCCGGCGGGCGGGAGGGAAGGAGGGACAGAGGGAAG
>NW_008239288.1:1347275-1354071 GCF_000691975.1 Corvus brachyrhynchos
GGGGCAGCGCGCGGAGGCGCCTCATCCCCTTCTTCTCCCCGCAGATCTTCCAATGGAGGCAGCTGGAGAACCTCTATTTCCGCGAGAAGAAGTTTTCGGTGGAGGTGCACGATCCGCGCAGGTGAGCCACGAGACGGGCCGGGCTGAGCCGGGCTATGCGGTGCCGAGCCGTGCTGAGCCGGGTCCTGCCGAGCCGCCCTGCCCCCGCCGCTGTGCGGGGCTCGCTGCGCTTGGTAGCTGGGGAACACGTAAGAGAAAGGCAGCGGGTACCAACCCGGCGGCTGCTGCTTCCTTCCAGCGGGACGTTTCGGCTTCTGGTGTGCGTTTTTGAGGATGTGTTTCCCCTCGGCTCCTAGCGGTATGCTTTTTTCCCCTTCCCTCTGTTCTGGCACCTTGTGACCCCCGGGACTGTGCAGCTCCGGTGCCCCAGCTGCAGTGCCGGCAGCCCCCTTGCGCGAAAGGGGGGTTTGCCTTGTGTCCGTGTTTCATTCAGAGCCCGGAGACGAGCGCCAGATTTTGTACTCACATGCTTTTTTGTAAATAAATATTCAGTAGTACAACCGAAAGGAATGGCACGGAACCAGACTTTTACTGGCAGCCTGAATGAAAGCCCATCAGTCTTTTTGGCACAGGAGTTTTTTTTTCTTACTTTGGAATCCTAATGTGAGAGTTCAAGGGACTCTGTGCATCCCATCAGTGCGTTTAGCACTGATGGTGTGTTTGCATTACCGGATGGTTACAGCACACAGTGTGTGCATGGCTCTGAAAGTTATTCTGACTAAAAGCAATGTTTCACTTGCACTGTAAGTATGATACCACTGATGGAAACCATCTCTCTGCCCAGACTGATTTGATGATCTGCTGGTAGTAGTGTGTTTTGCTGATCACTCAGCTGTGATCCTGTTTCACCTGTTTCCCATGCCTATCTGTGTACTAATAGATGTACTTTTATTAGGGGAATTTTGCATGCAATTTCTATCCTTATTTACCCTGATATGAGCACAGTCACACCAGTACAACAGTGCCTGTCTGCAGAGGTGCATTTTGTTAAAACAAGCACCAAGTAAAGCAACTCATGTCATTGTGCAGCTCCGGGTCAGCAGAACCTCAAAGCATCTGCTTAATATTAAGCATGTAAACAGTCGCATGAAACCTAGCAGAGCAAATTCCCAAAGTTGAGAATACACTGGGAGATCTTCCAGCAGCAGGATCTGGGGGTAGTGCACTCCTTCCCCCACTGAGGCTCTGGCAGCCGGTGAGGCGTCAGAAACGCGTGCTCTGAGTGACCAACAGCCAGGAGCCCCTAAATGTCCTAAGTTCTGCCTGTTTCCTGGAAGGAGCAGTTGCAAGAAAAAGAAAGGAAATAGCTCTGGGACCTTAAAATCATGGTGACATTTGCAAAGCGATGTCATGCATGAAATGTGACCACACAGAGCAACCTCTTCTCTTTCATTTGTATTTAGGTGATAGGAATTAGTGACACAGAAGAGCTTCCGTTTTTAATTCCATTGCATTGTTTCTCTGACTCAACACCAGGAGGACAAAGCCGTGCCCCAGGTTGTCAGCCTGGTACTTTCTTGCTACAAGGGAATTAGTTTGGTTGGGTTTTGTATCATTTTGATTGGTTTTTGTATCCAGAGTGCCCCCATCCAGGTGGAACTGGTACTCAGGCTGTAATGCAGCACAGCACGTTGCAGTGGCGTGGTAGGAAGACAGCTCGGGTTGTAGTCTCCCAGCCAAGTGGGATGGACTCCTGCAAGGAGTTGTTCAGCTTGCGGAGGCGGAGGAGTAGCCAATGCAGTGCTCTCTCCACATTCCTCTCCTCGTAGCCAAACCAGAGCCTGAGTCAGCGAAGCCACAGTCAGGAGAGCAAGCGCAGCTCTGTGGTTGTGGCCAGGGCTGGGCAGCACAATGTATGTTTTTAAGCCCTGCCTCTGCCCATGGCTTCCTGTCCCCAACAAGCCATTTAACCTCCTTTCATTGCACTTACTTATCCCATAAAGGAGGAAAATGATACATTTTAGGGGCTATCAACAGGGTTAATTCCATAGCACATGCAGCATGCATGGAGGGAAGTCATGGAAAAAACACCCATGGGCCATCTCTCTCAGGTCTTCAAACACAGCTGTGAAAAGCAAATCCACAGCTCTGACCAGCAAAGTCTGCAGACGTTCTAATGGAGTCTGCTGTTCTGATGGGGAAACATGTACAGGTTCCAAAAAGAAAAAAAAAAATAGAAATCACTGCTTTTAGAGTAAGAAGATGAATGGTTTGCAGAGTATGTTTCTAAGAATTCAGGAGTAACTGCATTTGAACTGAATATGATGACACTAGAATTAAGGCCTCAGCCCATGTTTGCGTGCCTAAATGCCTTAGAGCCTTACATGCCAATGTGCTGCAGTGGTTTGTGTCCTTAGACCAATATAAAGCATCCAGAGTTGGATTTACTCTCCAGTCTCAACTTTAAGAACACCTCCCAGCACAGCCTTCATTCCCTGTCCAGTGACAGGAATGAGGCAGCCCAGCACCATTAGCCGCTGTCCTGTTTCATCCACGGAGGCTTTTCTCACAAGAGCAATACTCCTAATGGGACAAGGTCTCTAGCACCATTCACAAGGAAAGGACTCGGCACAGGGTAACACTGAAACATGAGATCCCAGTTGTCTCAGAGCTTGTTTGCTTTGGCCACAGCGGTTTTCTCAGAAATTTCGCTCTGATTTGTAGCTCCATAATTTGACTTTAACACATTTTGAAGCACTGAAAAGGCCCTGATGCAATGGCTGTCAGCCCTCTCCCAGACTGAATGTTGCCAGCAGTTCTCATTTTGCTGCAGAGTTTTGGTTTTCTTACATTCTTGGCTCCATCACAACTTTCTTCAGCTGTTCACCCCTCCATGTTCACCTCCAGCTTTGGACAAGGCACTAGCCTACAAGCACCAGAAGAGAGGTGGCCAGTGCATGGACAGGTGGGGAACCTTAGCAGGCTTAAGGACTTGTGAGTGCTGGTAAAAGAGTTGACTCTCCCTTGCAGAGCTCCTGGGCTGTCCTGCAGTGTCACCTCCACACCTGCATGGCTCAGAGTCCCTGCTGACTGTGGACTGTGGCAGGCCCTCTTCAGCACCCCTGCTCCCCAGGCTGTCTCTTGCACTGGTCCCTCTTCACCATCCATGTCCCCAAAAGTGTCATGTTTCTGAGCAAGCCTCTGTACTCATGTCACATCATTTCATAATCCTACTCATCTTAACAGACTGGAGAGGAGGCCCTCATTTATTTGGGGCTCTGTAGGTCAGTGGTGTGGTTTATTCCAGCCAGAGCTCCACCCCTGCAGTGGGAAGAGTTCCACAGACCAGGATGCTGAGAGCCTGGATGTGTGCTGTGCTGGTGTCAGGGGCTCTGCTGCTCTGGTGTCAGGGGCTCTGCTGCTCTGGTGGGGTTGCTTTTGAGGGATGGGGAGGAATAATCAAGCAGGTTTGTACAGCTGTGAAAGCATGGGGAAACCTAGCCTGTGTTTTTTTGCTAATGTTTGAGAACAATTGGGAGTCCCAGAGAAGAAATATTTAGCTCTTATTTTTCCTGTTTATAAATCTACTCAGCTAATCACTGAGTCCATTCTTCTCTCCAGGGCACTAGGCAGCCCCCTCTGAGCCTCACAACTCCCTGCTCCCATACCATGTGGCAAATCCTGTTACATCTGTTTGTAAGTGGGGAAATCAAGGTTCCTGAAGAGTTTCACTCACATTTCCTAAAGTAGCCACTGATCCTGTGGATCTTCAGTTGTTACCTGGGTCCTAATATTTGAGAGCCACTGTCCAAAGCCAGAGGTAGTGGAGGGTGTGAGGACTTAGCCTCAGATGTCTCTGCATGTGATGAGACACAGAGGATTCACGCAGGCTTTGACCTTGGTGACTCCACTGGGATATGCAGCAAGTCAACATCAGCTCAGACAAACCCAGAGATACAGTCTGAGCTGGACAAACTGGATGATCTTTACCGTTAGTCCTCTGGATCTTGCTATCCTGAGGAGATATTTAAAGTAAATGCTCCCATGGCTTGATTAGATACTTATTCCTGGTTTCTAAGCATTTTTTCCCATTAGCACAAGGGTTTACAAAGTAAAGACAGCAGCTTTTACTACGAGATCTGTGACAGGTTCTGCCACAGAAGGCAATCTAGTGAAACCTTTGTGTAACCCCAGTTCATTTTTTTCTCCTCTCCAGGGCATCTGTGACCAGGAGGACTTTTGGGCATAGTGGCATCGCTGTGCATACGTGGTACGCCTGTCCAGCACTAATA
Organism: Corvus brachyrhynchos; assembly: GCF_000691975.1. Taxonomy (NCBI): domain Eukaryota; kingdom Metazoa; phylum Chordata; class Aves; order Passeriformes; family Corvidae; genus Corvus; species Corvus brachyrhynchos. Next base: position 1,351,568 of record NW_008239288.1, read on the forward strand.
AAGTCTATCTGGGCTATGGCCATTAGTCAACATCAGTTCTACCTGGACAGGAAGCAAAGCAAGGTGAGCATGGGAAGTGCACATTGTAGTGGGTGAGTCCTTCTCACTCCTCACTATCCCAGCCAGGCCAAGTCCAGATGGTGGCTTCTTTCCTGCCCTCCCTTTCTACTCAAGATCACAAAAAAAAGGCAGATCGACTCAAGATATTGGCTAATCTTGACCTGATTGAGAAAATTTATATTGAATTCATGCCTATGGGAGTAAGGATTGAGGAAAAGGTTGTCTTGAACTGTGGCCAAATTGAAGGAGCCAAAGTTAGCAAGCAGATAGGGTCACATCCCTGTCTGGATGGTTTCCACGTTTTGAACTCTGTCATAAAGTTAGGGAAGCTTCCCAATAACTGAGTTCAAAGTAGCTTCACAATCTACAACTGTTTTTGGATTCTTCTTGCTGTTCCTTGCTTTTTACTGTTGTATTTCCCTAGAAATGAGGGGTAGGGATATTATTTTAGGAGGGGGGCAGGAGGTTTGACAGCCTGGCCATACAAGGAACGATCGCAATCTGGTACTGCACAAAGGGCCACACAATACACAAAAGAAACCACCTTGAAACCAGAGGAGTGTGTGTTCTCCCTCTTAATTCCTTTCATCAGTAATTTTAGGCATACCCAGAGCAGCAGGAGATCACTTTGATCACTTAGAGATTACTTTGATACAGAGAAAAGACTTCTCATGCAGACTTCCCTCTCCATATGAGCACACTGGAGTAAAGCTTCACAGAGAAGACAGAGCCTGTATTGAGTGGGTACCTGCATTGGCCCTCATCTCTGGTAAAATGGCAGAACGTGCAGGTGATGATCCTCCAAATGCCTGAAACAATCTTAATATCTTGCTATTTTTGAAAGCACTGCCTGTATTTTCAGGCCGAGGCTGCTCCCTTCCTTGCCCAGGCCCTGGCCCTATCAGGTCCCTTCATGAGTCAGTTCAGCCCACTAAACTGGCAGAAAAATATTTCTTTTTCCTGCTTTTCTTTATTGCATTATTTTTTCTGCCAGTCAAATGAATCAAGTTGGCTTTCTGGGATTATGTGGAGTGCTGTGAGTGGGCTGTTAGTCCCACTCGTTCTAAGCCCTTCTGATATTGCTTTCCCCATCATGAGCTCTGTGACTATTGTAGAGTGGGTGGACTTTTGGATGCCTTGGGCATGGTTGCACCCACTTTGGCCATGTCCCATCTAATGCAATTTCACCTTAGTTGCTGTAAGTTGTATTGAATTTAGGATGTAGCCAACTTCCCAACCCTGCCTAAGTGCCAGCTGTAAATATGGACAAAATTGCATATTCACTGATACCAAGGGATGCCTTCCTCTCCCCCTGCTCTGCTCAGGACCTTCAGGGCAGTGCACAGTCCTCTCTGTCAACTCAGAGATAGATTTCAATGAAACAGAAGTTTATTTTTCTTTACTTTTAGCCAGATGGATTTGCTGATCTAGCTGTAAGGTATTTAGGTCACAAGCAACCAACAAACAAAAGGAGATTCCCTCCTCCTCCTCCTATTTCTTTGGTAAGAAACCGGGTCTCAGAAACACTCAGGACTTCCCTTCAGTGACTCCTTTTGTTGTTGGCAGATTGTGTTTCAATCTGATCTCCCCTCTCTCACACTCCTACAGGCAGCACCACCCACCAGCCCTCGTTTGTCAACCTGTCACGTCTGTGACCATGTCAGCATGCTTTGTCACAATAATCCCAGTGGTCATGCTGAGGCTTTGAAGTTAAGGCGTACAAATATTTTTGTCCCTTTCTCTTAAGGGAACTGGTATCTTCGTCTGTTGTCCTCATCTTTGACGTATTGACACTGTCAATACTGATAGATCCATCAATTTTAATTGACCTGTTCAGTTCATCCTGCTGGTCACTTCAAGGACACTGTGCTCATATGAGCTTCGCTTTGGAAAACTAGTAAATCATATCCCAGAGAGGGGTGATGTGAAATGTCTTCGGTTCAGCTCTCAGGGGCCTAGACAAACATTTATTGAGTTTCAGGTCGCATGGGTTTGCAGCCCCTTAAATCTCAGGCCCCACTTCAATTGAATCCTCAACTTCAAAGCAAAACTTAGATATTCCTTCCTTTCATGTCTAAACTTGGCATTTCATATCATTTTGACAAAAGAAAGAAAAATAAAAAACAAACTTAGAGGAAAAAGCCTGCTGGAGCTCACTGCAGCTGAGCATTTGCTCCAGTGATGTAGATTAGATGGCGGGAGATGTGACATAATGATAAAGAAAGCTTGAACTCTGTTCTCCTCACATAACTGGGCACCAGTTGGATCTGGACCAACAGCTCCACTGGAAAGAAAACCCTTCATTTGATTTTTAAAAGAAATAAAATCCGCTTTGCCTGGATTCTGACACTTTTGCAAGTGAGGTCCCCGACGTTTCTGCAGCCTCACTCCATGTTGAGCTCCTGCCAGCTCTCCGGGTTCCCAGCGTCTCACTCCCCACTGAT
>NW_008239288.1:1354228-1354863 GCF_000691975.1 Corvus brachyrhynchos
AATTGAAGCGTAACATGGAGACTGAAAAGATCCCCAGCTTCCCAAGTGAGCTTGTCAGCGTGCACCACTCCTGTCAGCTTCCCCTTTTTTTCGGGAGACAGATGCAGCAGGACTTCAAGGCATGTCTTTGCTCTGGTGACTGCACTGAGTCAATCAAACATTTGGCCTAGAAACCTTGAGAAATCCCATTTTGTGGGAATTTTCAACAGCATGTTCCTCCAAGTGCAAGGCTTTTTGGCTGAATGAACTGGTAGAAAATAGGCCAAGGGTTTCAAGGAATCACCTCCAGCAAAGCCCCATCACTGCAGCAAGAGGGATAAATTCATCCCTAGTGTCCATCTTCTTCCTCATTTCACTTATGGATTTTTCTTCACCCTCTGACCCTGTCAGAACAGCACTGGATATCAGTTTGGCCCCATGCTTTGAAATGACTCATGAATGAGCCAGTCTTCCTCCATCTAAATGAGACTTGGCAGGTCTGCACTAAGTGCTTTAAAATTTCTGAGCCTGGAGGGACTGCGGGGCTCGGGGGAGCGCTAATGGGGTGTAACCCAGCTTTGCAGTGCTGCGCTGCAGCTCCCAGCCTGCACCGGCCTCACGCTGGCTGCTGCTCAGTGGCCTGTGGGAAATAAGCC
>NW_008239288.1:1354898-1361473 GCF_000691975.1 Corvus brachyrhynchos
GAGACCACCTGATGCTGACTGGCACTGCTGTAGGCAGCAGAGGCAGCAGGGACTGAGCAGCAAAGAAAATTAACCCCATTCCTTCCAGGAAATGTTTCATCCACACTGTGCAGTGCAGGGCACCATTAGCACAACTGTGATCAGATCTAAAACCTTCTCCTATGTCTTCAGCAGGTTTGAATTGTACCCTCTGTGGAGGAAGCTCACTCTGTCCTGCTAATCCTGTCTGCTGGTTTGTTCTTCCTCTCTCCTGGCTTCAGGGATGCCAGGCTTTGGTCTTATATCATCTTTTCATTTGCCCAATGTAGGGCACACTTCCAGCCACTGCTGGCTTGGCCAGGACCACAACAGCACCCAGCAGCCACATTGCCTTCACTCAGCACTTTGGTTGGTGCCCAGTCAGACAGGTAGAGCCACAGTGTGCCCTAATTTGTATTCTGAACATGAATGGAAATAAACTGCAGGGCTTCTTGCTGTAACTATCCTACAAAAACAGGAAAACCTCATGGAGCAGGAGGACCTGTCTGTGCAGACTTGGGGTTTGTGCCTTTCTGGGGCATGCAGTGCCAGTACTCAGTGTGTTGGGTCAGGCAGACACTGGATTTGATCAATATAGCTGTTTCCAGAGTTATACAAGGTACACATAACCCTACATATATGTATGTACATATACAGCATATATACAACTGCAGGGAATTTATCTGCAGAACAAAGGCAGTTGCAAGGCTTGTTACCTCCAAAAGTCTGGCATTGCAGCAAGAAAGCAGTTCATGCTTAGGCTAACCAAGATTTCAGTAGAAAGAAATCTCATTAGATAAAAGCAGTGATTTTCCTCCTCACCTGGAACTATCCTTTCAGAGCTGTTGTGGTGGCAAAGTCCACTTTATACCTCCCTCTGTTGCTTTCAAAGCGGTCTCTCCCTAAACCACTGTGCTAGAAAGTTCTCCCTTTACCGAGATTCCACTGGTCACTGGCCCTCTCCCCCCTCCCATCCCTTTTCCCATTGGCCCCTGTTATGTCTCTCATCCTTGCCCCTGCCCCCGAGCCCTCAGACTATTGGCTTCTGATGCTCTGCCCGCCTTTAGGAGCTCTCCGGATAAAACCACGTGTGGGTTCTGTTCTTGGTTCTTTGTCCCTGCTCCCTTCGGGTGTGTTGGTTCCATTGAGCGCCTCGGCAGTGCAGGCAGAGAACCCCTCTCACCTCTGTGTCTCCGGTTCGTGCACAGGCTGTGGGTGGGTGTGAGCGGCTGTTCGTGACCACCTGTGAAGGTGAGATCGTGTGCTCGCGTGGGTGCTGGCAGCGCCGCCTGAGCGCTTCACGAGGGACCCTGTGGAAAAAGATTCACTGAAGCCCTCCTTTCATACAGAGATACTTGAAGAATATGTTTCACAGGCCTTGTTTCTGACCAGAAGCATCTGATCCAAGAAGCTAAAGAGTGCTGTCCTTCTCCTGGGGCTGATTTTAGGGAGGAACTGCTGGAAATGAGACATGTCTAACTGGTTTCAGCATTAGTTGAAGAGGGCTAGTACTGGTTGACTGATCTGCTCCGCTATCTTGTCAGGTAGTTCAGCCTCTGCACTCAAACAAGTGAGACCACACGCCCTGTTATTGGCATTGTTATGGAAATAAGCCTGTGAGGTATTTGGGTACCTCGAATGGTAACAATGGAGCCTATAAATACCCAAGAATATTAAATTATGATAATACTTCTGAGGGTGTTTTCATTGTAAGGCTTTCCTAGTACTTTCTTCATTTACAGTCTTAAATTAATCTTAAAAATACAGTGTGCAACAGGGAGACATTTTCTTTCCCTTATTATTTCACTGATATGCAAACAGAGGTGGGGATCACTAAGAACTTAACCTTAAGTGTCTTACCCAAAGCCCCACAGCACATCAGTAACAGAGCTAAGAAGCTCAGTGGTGCGCACTCAGCCATCAATTCAGCCTTAGTTCTTGTTGGAATGGTTACTTTTTCCTGAGGATATGAAGTAACACTGAAAATCCCATCATGACAAGTGTTCCTGGTTGTCCTATTTCATATTATTTCCAGCGGGAACAGATCACACCCTGGTATGTAGACATCAGTCAGCTTTGATTTGTTAGCACAGTAATGATGTGCCCATCCTCTGAGCTGTATGGCCAGGGCTGAGCCTCTTCTGGCCTTGAGAAGGTGCAGAGGTGAATGCTTAGGTGATCTTTAACTGGGGCTTCGCCCCTTTTTTAGATAAAACTCTTCTTGCAGTTGGAGAGTCTTGGCAAAATGTGACAACAACTTTCCATGTTCTGGGAAATTAAATTTGCAGGTCAGTGGCCCTGCAAGGACAAGTTAATTGAAGCTCAGAAGCACAGGGCTTGTAAGATTTGAGCAATGGGCTGAGATGACTGTTGGAGGTCCATTCCAGCTGAAATATTCTATTCTATTTTCTAGGTTTACATACTATGCATTATTTACTTTCTTGTAATTACAAATTGCAACAATCTTGTTGATATTTGGTGCTGAACAATGGCCATGCCCTAGTGTGACCAGTTACTGGGCTGGGCTGGCTGTTGTTTCTTACTGGAGTAATGTTAATGCTTTGAAGGGGTCCCTCACAGTAGGGGCGCTTCATGCAGCTTGTTAGTCTGGACAATAACCTGAATGTGTTTTCCTGTCAGGATTTTCTTCCAACTTCTCATGACAGCCCATTTAAGCCATGTCCTCACTGTCTTGTTCCAAAGCTTATTGCTGATTTGTGAAGGCCACTTCTGGTTTCCTTTAGATGCTAGAGATGGTCTTTAGCCTTTGAGCTTTTCAGCAGGTTATTATGATGGCATTTCTGAAGGTTTCTTATTGTATGTGGTAAAACAGTGGCTCCATACATCCTTTGTTTAAGAGAGAAAAATGTGCATGGCAAAGCAGAGAAAAACCCAAACAACAGGAAGCGATGCCAGAATTGTACCCACTTAAGAATGTAAAAAGTACAGCAGTGAATACTGTGCCAGATTGCTTCTATTCTTGTAAAATAATCCAAGTTTGCTGTGGAGGCCTGTTTCCTGCCACAGCGAAAGGTCTTTTTTCTTCTGTGAGCTTTCAAGAGCAAATAGAAGTTAGATCATTACTAACTCCTGTGTCCACCTCCAGTCCAAGATTCATGCTGCAAGAAGCCTGAGTGAGATTGCGATTGACCTGACCGAAACTGGAACCCTCAAGACCTCAAAGCTGGCCAACATGGGGAGTAAAGGCAAAATTATCAGCGGAAGCAGCGGGAGTCTTCTGTCATCAGGTAGGTCCTTTGTCCTGTAACTGGAAAGAATATGGTGGGAAGGGCCACGGCCATGGTATGATGGGGAGCAGCCAGAAGCTGCACTGCAGAAATGAAAGTCACTTCCCTTTAGACTTTCTGTCTGTCCAGGTGGCAGTCTATCCATCTCTCCATTGTTCCACAAACAGCCCAGGCAGCAGCCTCCCTCTCCCTCTTTACCACCACTCATTTCCTCCTTGACTCCAGGATGTCATCTCCAACCTCTCAATTTCCAACTGAAACCTGGTCTCCCTTCACAATTTCTACCCTAACCATCCCTTGGTATCCAGCATCCTGAGGCAGATGGGTTTGTGAAGGAGTCCCCAGCCAGCACTGGGGAAGCAGCCAGCCAGTGCAGCTCACAAGGAAAACTGAGGCTGGGAACTGGTGATGTTCCTCTGCATTGTTGAGATAGGGTGTCTTCTTCACAGAGTGCACATCTGCTTTGCCTCTGTGTTGCTGGAATTTGGCTGCTCTCCCAGGCTCAATAGAACTATTCCCTAGCACTCTACCAAACTAGTGCCAGGGTCCAGGAGGTTTCTTGTTGTGGCTTAGAGCACTTTCCTGTGTGAAGAAGATGTAATCTGTGAGAGAAACCCAAGGGAAGGTAATGCAGAGGAGAGCTAGAGCATGAGGAGAGAAGGACTGGAGAAGGGGGTTCAGGAGGTTGTCTGTGACTCTTTGATACTCTTCTGTCAGTCTGAACCAGGCAAGCTGTGTGCAAAACAGGGATAAATGTCACTGCACGCATAAAGCAGGGGTTGATATTTAGCAAAGAGCTTCAAGCTGCTTAGGTGAGCTATTCAGGAGGGCAGTGTTGCTGGTATCACTGTAATTAACAGTTTCAGACAATTAAATACCTTCTGTTAAGCATTGTATCAAGTTATCAAAACCAAATGTGTTGAGATGTGTAACAGCACAGAATAACCTTCTTATACTTGCACAAGGGAAGAGCCCATGTAGGAATGCAAATGCTTTAAAACTGAACCCACACTGATGTAGTAGATTAGCTTTGCATCACTGTATCCTTCATGTCTTTTAAAAGGCACACTTTCCTGCTTGGTAAATGTTCAGCAAGGGGTTAAAATGTGCAGTGCTTTCAGAGCTGCTTGCTGTGCAATTCCTTGCCTTGCCTGCAAACAGAGTTGCCTTTCTGTTCCTGGGGCCTTCCCGACAAAGTATACAATCCACTGTCTGTGCCTCCCATTGCTTAGGGAGTTGCAGTAGCTCAGCAGCTCCCAGATTGGTGTCGGGTTGTTGGAACTCTTTGTTTGTTTGGCATTTTTTCCAGCTCTCCTGCTGGAAAGCAAATAACGTTAAGTACCCCAAGAAAGTTCTTAAGGTCTTTCCAAGATCTCAGCCTCCTGGGCACTATTCCCAAGTTTGTGAGAGCTACTTGGTAATAATCCTGTTTCCATGTTAATACATGGACTTTTTGTGTTCCTCGAGAAAAAACAGTGGGGTCTGCTTCTGCTCTTACACCTAGAGAGAGCAGTAGCCAGGTGAAAGCCAGAAGCAAATCAGGCCCAGAAAAGCTGCTGTGGGGCCAACATCTATCAGGGTTAAGTGTATGGAAATTCCAAACTGGGAGCTGCCCGTGCTTTTATTTCTGTACATTTGTGCTCCCTGCACCTTTCTGGCTGAGCACAGGATTTGTACACTCATCAGAATTGCACTAGTGACTAGACCCACCCAGAGTTCATTGACCAGGTGAGTAATTTCTTCAGTCCTGGGTAGGTGGATCTGCCTACCTGGGTGCCTTCATAGGGCTGTGTGAACCTCTGTTTGTATCAAGGTGCTGCTGGTAGGTCAGGCAAGCACGGCTCCCTCTGTGTTCCTTTCTTCAGAGCTGCCTGTTACATCCTGCCAGCTCCGAGGACAGGGCTCTCACAAAAATGGTGAGGAAAGCTGAAGGGGTTGCTGCTGTTGTGTGTGTTCCAGCAGCTACAAGAAAGTATTGAGAGATGTCTGGCAGAGTTCAGGTATGAGGGAATTGGAAACCCTGGATTGCTTCCACACAGTCACTCAGACCTCTCTGCTCCAAGAGCCCCTTGCCTCAAGCCTGGCTGGTGGAGGTGGCCCATCCCTGTCCCACTGGATGGGAGGGGGCATTCATTGCCTGTCCCAGTCACTGGCTCTGTCCCAGGCTTTCTGTTTCCTCCCATTGTGCCAAACATTATCGGCACACAGCCACAACAATGATGGGCTATCGCAGTACAGCCTGCACACTGGAGAGAATAACTGCAAATGATTAAGTGGCCACAGTAGACTTCCAGGCTATAAATATCTCAAGTGACTCGAAATCACAAGGTCAGGACTGAATCTCTGTTTTCCCCCACTTCCCTACTATTCTCAGTCATTTTTTTCCTGAAAATTATTTGTAGTCATTTCCTCCCTCCATCTCACTCCTCCTCACTGGAGGGGCTGTCAGCACTGAGGAGCATGCCAAAACTGGCATGTCTCCCCTGGGCTTGCAGCAAGTCTGCAAGGAAAAGTCTGTTGTTGCTTCCAGCTGTCACACTGTCTGGAGAAGATCCTGCTGTGCAGTATGAGGCAGTCGCTGCCCCATACCACTTACAGTCTCAAGAGACAGCAGAGGGGAGATGGAGTCTTACACTGGGAAGTGGCTTCCTCATGATCACAGCAATTCAAGACCAAAGCTTCAGGTCCTTCATTTTTCCCACGCTCTTGATCTCAGTCTGTCCACTGCAGATTTGTAATTTTGATGCCCAAGTCCATTTCTGACAAGCTGACTCTTAACTTTTGTCCTCCTTTTGGATCTAAAGGGGCCTCCCTAGGACAGTGGGCAGCTGTGATTTAGCTCAGGGATCTTCTGCTCAGGATGTGTGGGCCATCCCTGGACATCTGGGGTAAGAGTTGTCCATGAATGAAAGCTCTGCTTTCACACAGGCAGGAACCAAATCAAAGCCAGCAGAACAAAAGCAAGTTAGGTCTAAGGTGGATTTTTCCTTTAGAGTCTGTGTCGTAAGAGCTCTGCAGGTCTCCGAGCTAGTGAGGAGCCCTGTAATCACTGGGTTATTGTTGGTCTGAACCCCAGACCACCTTCTTCATCTCTGTGGGCCAAGGAGACACCCCAGAGGAGCATCTCTGCTCTAGCTCTGCAGGCACATTCAAGGAGCCTCCAGCCCCTGCGCCCCATTCCTTCTGCAACAGGAGGTTTCCTGTGCAGGGGCCTGTTTACGTTTGAAAACGCCACAACAGAGTCCAGCCAGCTGGTTCCCAGGGCCTGCCGCTGCATCTGGCAGGGCCGTGTCCCAGGTGGGACGCCCC